>NW_023276806.1:1555394-1888288 GCF_003668045.3 Cricetulus griseus
CATCTCCCAGCTGGCAGTCTCTGTCTGTCTGTCTGTCTGTCTGTCTGTCTGTCTGTCTGTCTGTCTTGTCTCTGTCTATCTCTCCAGAATAGTTCTGGTTAAATTCATGTAATGGAGATGGGTGGGTAGGAAGAGGATGCATTCCAGAGGAAGTGCAAGGGGGGGGGGGATAAGAAGGAAATGGGGTGAATATGTTCAAGACACATCATACACATGAAATTTTCAAAGAATGCATCTCAACTTAAAATAAACGCTTCACACATGGAGCCACCTCCCTTCCCTTTGAAGAAAAGGCTTTCTACACTACCTACCCTTCCTTTTCTGTGGCTTCTGTTCACTGCCCATCTGCCCCCTGTTCCACTTTCTCAGGTCTCATCCCCAGTGCCTCCCACAATGCCCTGGTTGGTCAGCTCACAACAGGCATTTCTGATTAAAAAAGTGAGGGAGAAAGGTCATCGTGGAAGGGAACCAAGCATCTTTGAAGACCTTCCGATACGCACATCATTCTGATTGGCACCTGCTTACTTGTTTTGACTACTCATCCCCTCAGCACACGTGTTGAATATAATGGCAAACCACGTATGACTCGTGGTCTCCAAATCCAGAAGTCTTTCACCCTGATGCTTTGAAATATAAAAATGTAGGACAAGTCCATTGAAAACTCTTGGAGGGTTTTGGGTGATTTGCAGAAATGTTCCATTATTAAATGGTAATTTTACGCCAGGTGATGGTGGCACACTCCTGTAATCCCAGCACTCGGGAGGCAGGAGCAGGCAGATCTCTGTGAGTTCAAGGCCAGCCTGGTCTAAAAAGCTACACAGAGAAACCCTGTCTTAAAAAATCAAAAAAGGGAAAAAATGTAATTTTACAACTATCGTTTACCTTTTGGGCAAATTGAAAGCATTAAGTACATCCGTCCTACTACAGTGTAATAATCTTATATTTCTTGAGGGTTTGCTACTTTCCCAATGACCAAACTAAAATAAGAAAAGGGAGACCTTCCTTATGTGTATTCTCTATTCCCTGGAACCTTCCTTTTTACTATAACTTAAAGCAAGAGGGTTGTGGTTGTGGTTGTTGTTTTAAAGCAAGAAATTCAACTTGGCACAGCCTCAATTCTACTCAGCTAGTGTCTCCTTCCACCAAAGTAGCTCATGCCAACTAAAGTTAATGATTTCATTAACTGAATGCTATAGAAAATACACAACTGGAGCACTGTTAATTCAAAGCAAATTTGTACCGATAGGAACACAGATTCCTTTCCTGTTCCTCAGTGTGGTGTTCCCTATTGATAGATGTGCCATGGTTTTAAATGCAGTTTATCTGAACCTTCTTTACCACATTACTTTGTAATTTACAAAACAAAAAAAGTAGCATAGAAGAAAAAGATGCCATGAGACAGACCTCCTGTGGAGGGTTTTTTTTTTTTTTAATTGGGGGAAAGGAAATTGGAAAAGGGGGTGAAGGGAGGAAGGAGACTGGCCTCTGGAGACAGGAGCAATTGAAGAGAAGAGACAGGTGGGAGGCAGACAGAGAAGCAGAGAGAGGGACAGAGGGAGAGAGGGGCAGGTGGGCAGGGCCCTTTTAAAAGGGAACATAGAGAATGTGCTTAGGTGGTGCTTTTTTTTTTTTTTTTTTTTGGTTTTTCGAGACAGGGTTTCTCTGTGTAGCTTTGGAGCCTATCCTGGCACTCGCTCTGGAGACAAGGCTGGCCTCGAACTCACAGAGATCCGCCTGCCTCTGCCTCCTGAGTGCTGGGATTAAAGGCGTGCGCCACCAACGCCCGGTTTAGGTGGTGCTCTTAGTGACTACAGCTGAGTACGTATCCTGTCAGAACCCCAAGGGCAGGCCAGTACAGATGCCTGAATTACTGTATGATTTTAAGTAAATAGGGATAAAATTATACATGCATTAATTTTCATCTAAGTTATAAAGGTGTGTGTTATTGTTAAGGTGCAATGTTGTTTGAAATTTGGAAGAGATGAAGGCACACCCACATACAAGTACACATACACAAACATGCACATATACACATGCATGCATGAATGCACACACAAGCACACACACGCACACGCACACACACACACACACACACACACATTTTAACTTTTAAATGAAGGGTTAATTAGAATATTAAAAACATAAGAAAGAGTAAGCCTCCCCAGATAAGTATGAGTGCACTGAAAATTGAAAGAGTCAGGCTAGGGAGCTGGCTCAACAGGCAGTGTTTGTTGTGCAAGCACAAAGACCTGAATTCAGATCCTCAGCACCCGTATAAATCTGGGCACAGCATCATGTAATCCTAACACGGGAGAGACAGAGACAAGAGGATCCATAAGGTTTACTGGCCAACTGATCTAGCAGAATCAGTGAGCATCAGGTTCAATTGAGTGACCCTGTCTCTGAAAGTACATGATACCATCCTCTGGGCCTCCACATGCACACAGGCAAACACATACACACTCACATATATACACATGTGCGCACACACTCATACATGCACACAGAACACGCATACACACCCCCCACACAAGCACACATATACAAACATGCACATATACACGCATGCATGTACACACACACACACACACACACACACACACACACACACACACACACATACACACACACGGAAAGTTACCAGGTCCTAGTGCCTGTACATTGCAAAGCAGTCCAGTTAACTGACTCTCTTTCCAAACCTGATTCATCTCGTCCTGCAAGGGAATAATTATGTAACTGTCAGTTATTGGGGTGGCAGAAATTTATTCCAAGTTTCAATAACTCTGTGTTTTAATTTAGTCTTAATCCTTTGGAGGCATATAGACCTACCTCTCCATAAATTAAGTGAAAATAATTCCAGTAAAACAATTTGCTGTTTAATATAGAGAAAACCAAGGACCATGAACACTCATTACAAAGGAAAAAAAATGTACATTTTGTGACATAAATATCAACCAGTAGCCATCTGGGTTCTGAGATTCCAACAGGCTAATTATGTTTTAAATGAATTTTGCTGTCTTGACCTGGTGACCCTTAGCTAGAAGACTGTAGGCTTTCTCGATGACTTATTGTCACTGGGTTTTATTCCTAAGATGTTGATTCTTTGAACTAGGTTAAGAACCAATGTGTAGCTAATGGAAACTCTGGCATTTACTAATAGTTTTTTTTAACTTAAAGAATACATAAACCACCGGGTGTTGGTGGCACATGCCTTTAATCCCAGCACTCGGGAGGCAGAGGCAGGTGGATCTCTGTGAGTTCGAGGCCAGCCTTGTCTCCAGAGCAACTGCCAGGATAGGCTCCAAAGCTACACAGAGAAACCCTGTCTCGAAAAACCAAAAAAAAAAAAAAAAAAAAGAAAAAGAAAAAAATGCATAAACCAACTATTTTCCAGTAGATCAAACTGAGGTTAATAGTTCAGTAAGTGTCCACTCCCATTTGGCAGGATTATCATATCTACCCTGAAGCTGGAGAGATGGCTCAGTGATTAAGAGCCTTGCTGCTCTTGCAGAGATCCTGAGTTTGATTCCTAGTACCTATGCTGAGCAGCTTGTAACCAACTGTAAATCCATTTCCAGGGGATTCAATGCCCTCTTCCGGCTTCCAGGTTCCCACACACATATATTCCCTTATATTCATAAAGACACATACACATCGATTAAATAAAACTAATTTTAAAAAGTAAGCTGGTAAGTTTGTGTCAGCAACTATGTCAACTAAGTGCCACCTCAACTAGGAACCTGTACAGACAAATGGGAACCATGGTGCTGGCACAAACAACAAAACTGGAACAGACAAAACTGAACTACCGTGTCTAAGTACGTCTGACTGATCTTACCCAGTAGGACGCTATGATTGTACATGACCGAGGACATACTGGGCATTTGATAAATACTTGTCAAAGCCATTTCACTCTGAATCTTAAGGTCTTACTGTACTGTGCTCCTTTGAGTCCCGTGGTAACAATGGTACAGAGGGAGTGAACTGTGGGTGCTGACTGACCTGTTTCATTTGTGTGTTTTCAGGCAAATGGACACAGTTTTGTGCACATGGAACACGAAAAAGCTGTTTTACTGCTGAAGAGCTTCCAGAACACAGTAGACCTAGTTATTCAACGTGAGCTCACTGTCTAAATGTTTTTTATAAATAGTGAAGATATGTCAGGCCAGAGCTAATGTTCAAAAATAAATTTATACATAGAAACAAATTTTGCCAGTTGCTGGACCAATGGCAAACATCAGTGCCAGGTGTAAAATATTGTACGTTAGCCTTGACCACCCTGAAAATGTTACCTATAAACAAACACGGCGTCCATGCGCAGTATCAGTTCCAGCAGCAGCCTCTGGCTGTGCATTGGTGCGGTTTTGTTTCTGTTTTTGTTTTTTAATCAAATAAGTTGTCTTCTCAAAGTGGATTTCCTATCATTTCGGAGCACGGAAGCACACACAAGCTCTTTACAAATTCTGCTCTCCATCAGAAATACTGCCTCAAAAGTTGTATATAAAGAGTTGTAATCCCCATAAAGTATTTCTAGCACAAGGTATATGTTGGCATATATACAAAAAAAAGAATATAGAAAAAACGATATTTTCGTAAACATCTTGGATTGAGAAAGAAAATATATCTTAAAATAAGACTTTACTATATTGAATCTTTTTCAATAAAAATTACATGATTACGCCTTATGGAAGCAACTGTACATAAAGTATAAAGTATTTATATTTGGTTCCACAGCCATTTGCTAAATTCCCATTAGCAGAGTGAAATAGTTCATAAATTATCCATTAATCTCTGGGACCTGAGTAACAACCAGAGAAGGTAAATCGGTCCAATGCCTATAGCTAATTAAAAGGACACAAGCAGACCTTAGAGTCAGACCATAGGCTGCTGCGGACCAGGCTTCTTCACCAACCAGAAGCAGTGAGTGACGGTGGCAAGGAAAGCTCAATGCTTTGTGTTCTGTTTCCTTGGGGTTATGTTGACTATAAACTGTGGCCCCTGTGATTCCCTTACTGTAAATGTGGAACCTATCTGTGTGCTGCTTTATTTAATTTGCTACTTCTGAATCATTTTCAATGAACTTTGGGAATTGATAACATTTATTATAAAGAAAGACTTGTTAGAGAGCTATGGCGGGTGATTTCAAGACTTTGGTATTGAACTATGAAACTTCAGATATAATTTCTCAGAGCTGTGGTCTACTAGTATCATTAATCTTAATGCCTGTTTTCTTTTTTTGTTTTTGTTTTTTTGTGAATAGAAGAATACAAAATTTTTTTTCTCAAAAAAGTTTCAAGAAGCATAAATACAAATGCAATTATACCAGAGAGTGAAAAAAAACATAGTTAATGCACTTTTACATTGTGTTTCCCTTTGTGAAAATTCAAAATATGTTTTATAATCCTTTAAAATATTTCTCTTTATAGTAGTCATTGATCTGATTAAATATCAATTTGAAATTTCAGATCAACTTTTCCATAATTGGTTGTATCCATTCCCTCATATATCTATGTCACTTTTTTATATAACAAATTTATCTCATATGCTAGTGTTTGAAATATTCTATGAAATTTTGCAGTAGAATCACACGTTGATGTCGCCAGAGCTCTGAGGATAATATTTGTAAGTTTGTGTTTTATGGGAACATTGAAAATATTGTATTTTTGTAGGATCTATTAAAATGAGTGCCACTTATTAGAAGTACGGTGGTGTTTTTGGCATAGAATTTGTCACTTGGAGACAAATGCAACTTTACAGGTGGTGCACACAAGTTTTGGTGTTGATTAATGTCAGGGTGTCATGATACCATGGTTTTATAGGCTTTGACAATTAGTTACTGATTCAAGATGGGCCTTTTTTGTGGCATATTACACAGAAGAGGCTTTTAAGCGCATTTTAATAGATTGAGAACACCTAATGAGAAGGGTCTTTCGAAGCCTAATTTTCTGTTTCAGAAACTGATGGCACATCATGGTAGTAGGTGTTCTAGGCTCAGCACATAGTATGGCAGCTTCAAACACTCAAAAAGTACTCCTCAGGGCTGCATAGCCTCCTACTGGAAAGCAGGAGGCAGCCAGATGTAGGGCTCCCTAGGTGATTGTCTTCTGTGGGAGCATCAGGTGCTCCTCAGGCCATCAGCTGAGAGGTCATGACCCCTCCTTGATGGACAACATTGCCAGGGGCCTTGATTTGACACTTCCTTCTGTGAGGCTCAGTAATGGAGAAAGGAAAAGGGGGATCCTGACCTCTTGGGGAAAATTGTGTATACACTCCAGGCTGCAGACAGGCAGGCAGATGGTCACACAGAGGAGCATTTTCTGTTTTAGGTTACCTCAGTGGAATTGTTAACACTTGTGGCGGGTGTGGGGGGAGGGGTGCGTCTCACTGATTTTAAGGGTAGCCCAAGCCTTGTAATTCATTGATATGGGTGTATTTCTTTTTTTATTTTTTTTTGAGTAACTAACTGGCTTGCTGCCTGAGACTAGAATCTGGTTCATGTTAACATCAATGTTAAGTCAAGAGTGTGCCTTTGAAAAAGGAAAGAAAGAAAAAGAAAACTCTACAACACACACGGGAGTGAATTTCCAAAGGCACCATGAAATCTCTACCTCTTGATGGGTCCTGGATCTTCCTGCTGAGGGAACTGCTTATAGACATGGACCAATAGGGTGATGTGGAGTAGGCTGGAGACATTAGAGATGGAAAGAACAAACACCGACAATTAGCAGCCAAAATCTGTGGGCTTTGCAAGATAAATAGATACAAAGGGAAAGCTTTCAAAACATCTCACCAGGCATACAGTACTTTCTCATAAACACTCTGCTAATGTGATTCCAGCCCGCCAGGCAACACAAGCCACCAGACACACATTTGTGCTGACTTGAAGCCTGTGGAAGTGTGCCTCTTCCTTAGAATTAGTAAGTGCCGTCTGGGCTTTGGCTCGGATCCCCAACTCTGCAGAGAACAACTGACTTGTTTTTAAAGAGGAGTGAATACATGCAGCTGTCACTTTCAAAGTCTGGGGTTGAACTACTTCGTGTGTGTGTGTGTGTGTGTGTGTGTGTGTGTGTGTGTGTGTGTGTGTGTGTGTTTGTGCGCGTGCGTGCGTGCGTGCGTGCGTGTGTGCGTGCGTGCGTGTGTGATGTAACGAGGGAGAGGATAGGGGCTAGAGCATGAGGAAGGACTTTCATTTACGTATCCAAATATCAAGAGAGAAGTTTCCATATTTTCCAAAACGTTAGGTGGAGAAACTTAGAAATGCTTAATTTTCAGTCATAAAACCTGCCAAGTGTACACACACACCTTAGTGTACAAGTTTGGAAAAAAGTTTCTCAGCCCTTCTTTCCATGGGTTTGAGTTGTCTGTCATTGTTTTCTGCCTCTCATTCACAGGAAGATTGACGATGTCTCTTCCAATAAACACATTCTTGTGGAGAGCCAGAATGTGACCATTCAGATCAAAAGTTATGTTGGTATCAGATGACTACCTGAGCCATTAGTGAATTCAGTCATAACATGTCTGACTGACCCGTGAAATGGCAACCCACCCACAGATCCACTGGAACGCTAGATCAGCAAAAAGTAACACGTTAGAAAAATAATAAAGTCCGATCAGTTAAGATGAACCCTTCAGCACAAAGACAAGCAATATTGAGGGCCAGTGGAAGCCCTGTGACAGAAACACTTCTCTCCATGGCTTCACCAAGTGTTCAAACATCAGTCAGTCATGCACCCACTTTCCACTCATGGGTGCAGCTTCTTGACCAACCCTGACTTTAGTGTGTTTTCTAGCTTCAAGATTACTTCACACAACTTTTTTCTTAGTATTCCTAAGAGAGGCACTCTGCCCTGGCTTGGAACATGGGCCTGGATCCCCTGAAAACATGCTATGTCACCCAAATAGAATGTGGGTTGAAGGTAATGGTGTACGCTGTGGAATACACACCTAAAAATGTTCCTTGGCTCTCCTGCACATCTGCCTAGCTCCATTTTAGTCTACAGTGTGCAGGAGTTTCCAATGACACCCATGTACAAGACAAGGCAGACACAACCTTGTTTTCAAATTCTGCTCTGGTGCATCTAGGGATATTTATGCTTCTAGCATGCAGATCGGGTCTCCTCTCATTGCTGTTGTCCTTCTATAGACTCAGGCCCTACCCGCTCATGCTGTACAAAGGAGGTAGGTGTATGTTTCCATCCCACTGAGGCAAACACATGTAGCCTCCAGAGCTCTAGCTTCCAAGAGACCCAGAGTATCAGCAAGCGGGCTTCCACCCAGTCAGTTTGAGAGGAATTCTAGGTGAAGAGTCAGTGCTTAGCACACCACTGACAGAGGCAAACAGCTCCGTGCACAAAGGTATGAAAGGGTGTCAGTGCCTTAACAAAGCCACTTTTCACTTCTGTGTTTATTTTCACTGTTTGCTTCTCTATTCAAAGTGTTAGATTTTTGCCATGTTGAGGGACTTTCTCTGAACTGCTTGTATGTATGTTGGGGCACCTACTAGTCTTCCTAACCTTTAACACTGTGAGGAGATTATCTAGAAACACTCTCCTATGAGGACAGAAACTCCTGCCTTCCATCCCAAAGAATTTGAGAGTTCTGGAACAATGAAGGGGAAAGACCACTTTAAGAGTTTATTTTTAAAACCAACAGTGAAAATAAAGGAATCTGGGTCCCCTTGCTTTCTCACTATGTGATCATCTTGATTTTCCTAGAAGTCTTTTTTGGGGAAAATAAGGACATAAGAACTGATGGTTT
Organism: Cricetulus griseus; assembly: GCF_003668045.3. Lineage (NCBI taxonomy): Eukaryota > Metazoa > Chordata > Mammalia > Rodentia > Cricetidae > Cricetulus > Cricetulus griseus. Next base: position 1,564,152 of record NW_023276806.1, read on the forward strand.
TAACTTTAGCAGCATCTTGACTGCTGGGGTTCTGCAGATGGATTCTGTTATATCACCTAAGTAGGGAGCAAAATTAAAAATGACAGGGCCTGGTCCCAGCATGTGCAAGTAGCCAGGGATTCCAAAATTTCAAAACATACTCTTCTTTGGCTTTGGCTCTATTCATGGTAGTACCACAGAGAGTTATATATTGGGAAATTTCAGGCAGCACTTATGTAGAAAATGATAAAATTCTTTAATTCTTTTTCTAACACTGGACTGATACAGACCTGACCAAAGCAGAAGCAATGGGCCAGACCCCGATACATGAGTTTCCAAATCCAGCATAACTTCCCTTCCTTTATATAAAAAAAGACTTGTTTCATCCTTAAAGGTAGTTCCATTTGTATATATATAATATATATATATATATATATATATATATCCATTTGTTGATGGGTTGAGTAGGGAAAGGGGGCTTAAAAGGATCATTCAATATTTCCCTCATTTGGAAGTTTTTCTCCCACTTTAAACAAGTATTATTATTTGTAGGGTTTTTTCCTATTTTAAAATAAAGTTATGAGCATAAATCCCACCAGACAGACAGACAGACATCTCTCATCTAGAGGAAAATAGCTGTTTTTCAACAGCAAACTCATATACTTCCTTTACAATAAGGTAGCTGATCTCAGAAGCCTAGGGCAAATTACACCGTCAGTGAGTTTAGAGACATGCTATTGAAGACTGTAACAAAAACATAAAGTGCAGTGATTATACATTTTATGATAAATATCTGCGGGGCACCACTGTGCAGCAGGCCTGCCAGGGACACGGCATAGCCTCTCCTCTGTAGAGGACATCAGAGCTAAATAGAAAGAGAAGTTGCAGGAGGAGTCAGACAGTGTGGTGAGCCCTCTGTCTCTGCCCTTACCCCATCCCATGGCTGATGCCATAGACTCTGCCTGGATTGGAACAGGACTTCAGTTCAAACTACCTGTACATCTCCCTACCAGGTCCTACAACCACTGAGTGGCCATTTCAAGTGTTTGTTGGGACTTAGAGAAACTTCTGAAACATTGGTCATGACCAGATTGAAAATATTTTTGGGCAAGGGAAATAAAAGCCAGAATCTCTTGGATTTTGGAGGAAGGGCCTTGTTTTGGTCAGTTTGTTAGTGTGGGAACAAAACCAACAACAACAATAAGGTTTGTTATGAGGACAACTGTCCCTCAGTCAGGCCCAGTGCTCAGCTCCATGCTGTGGCATCAGTAGATGCTAACCTCTTAACCAACATGGGAGGGGGGCTCCTTCCTGTGTCCACTGCTTCTAGGACACACTTTCAATGTCCAGTGTTAGAATCATTGACTCAAAAGGGCAGTGAATGGCTGGGTGTGGTGGCAAACGCCTTTAATCCCAGCGGTCGGGAGGCAGAGGCCGGTGGGTCTCTATGAGCTCAAGGCCAGCCTGGTATACAGAGTGAGTTCCAGAACAGCCAGAGCTACATAGTGAGACTCTGACTCAAAAACATAATAATAATCATTTTTGAAAGGAGAAAGAAAGGCAGTGAGCAGGGTCAATACCAAACTGACCACCTTTTGGATCTATGTATTCCCCTGTGAATTTAGAAACACTGTCACAGCCTGTCCTGCTGTTTAGCCAGTACCCTGATCAAGCTGCTTGTATGCTATTGGATTGTGCATATCTACACATCAAATCAACCATCTGCATGTCCTTCCTGAGAGAACTGGGGCCTTTGATTTTAGGAACAGCTTGTTTCTCTTTCCTGCTGTACCCAGACTGGGCAAGGTTCTTCACCTTCTGTGTACCCCAGCGCCTCACTGCCTTTGTACACACTGGCCCTTTGCAGGCAAGCTTTCTCTCCCAGCTTCCTTTCCAAGTTACCTAAATCATATTTGGTCTTCAAGGTCCTGCCTGCTTGGCACAGTGATCATGAAACCTCTGTAATCTTAATATGGAAACTCTTTGTCAGTACCACCAACATAGTGTACTCTTCACTCTGAGCACCTGGCTGCTTGGTCTGTGCTAATTCTCTCCTATCCAGTTTAACTTCCTTTGAGAGAGAGAGGGCCAGGCAGTACTTAAGAGGCCTTCTGGACAGCAACCCCAGGAGAACACATCAATCCCTCAGCCTTTCTCAGTGCCACAAATAGAGTGGGTGACGTACCTAATAAATAATGATTGGTGCTCTTCTGTGTAACCTTAAACGGAGAATCTTTTACCTTTGGCCTCCTCTGTTGATTCGATACTCCCACTTTGGTTGTGGGCTAGGACGTCCTCAACACTAAATTTTCTCCTCTCCTTGCCAATACTTCCCAAAGCCTTCAGAACCTTTGCGCTGTTGGGCAGTTAGGTTTTGTTTCCCATTTGCATATTCTAAAGGTATCTGCGATGCCCAAGACATTTAGGTGGCTTTGTTGTTCAGCTGGGAAAACATTTTTATATCCTTTCAATTAGTTTGGATTTTGTTTCTTCTGGGGCAAAACTCATGCATTTAGTTGTCAGAAAGACCCCAGAGGCATGAGGGATTGTTGAACTCACACAGCTATATCTGTAAGCATCTTAGAGACCACCAGGCCCAAAGCGGTACCCTGACCATAGCTCTCGATCCCTGGTAAAGTGACTGTGAAGTCTGAATCTGGTCAAGGCTGCCTTTGGATTGGTTTAATATAAAGATCCCTCTGCTCTGTGTTGTGAATAGGAAGGCTGTTGGCTTAAGCTAGTTTTACAATATGAAGAGGGGAAGAATAAAGGACATCATGAAAGAAAATGGCATGAGAAATTCAGAGAAGAAATGAGGTTCCTGTAGTCAACAGAGCACTTACCTGAGGTAAGGGCCAGTGTCAGACACTTAACAGCCACAGGAAAAAGTTCTGTGGAGAAGTGAAAGTGTCTGTCACTCCTGAGACAATCAAGGACCTGCACCCAAAATTCCCAGAGAAGGAGCCTTTGTGTCACCCACCGCCCACAAATAAAGCACCAGAGTATGTGTTACTTTTCCCTCCAAGCCCCTCGTTTTGAGTTCCTGGTGTCAAGCCTGTGGAGACACATGCTATCCTTGCAATCATTTGGACACGCCCACAGAACTCTTTATTTTTTTGAGGAGCATGTAGTTACAAAGAGTCACCACTAGGTGGAGAGCGTCTTCCTAGATTTAATGCCAGAGTCGGGAGAAGTCTTCACAGCCTGTTCTAGCGTCTGTGCTGATGCAGTAATAACCCCTCTCCACACTCTTTATTAACGACCACTTAAGATCATGCTCCAAGCTTAAACGACGCCAATGGATTCTGTATCTTTTGTTCTAAAACGCTCGGGTTGAATCACCTTCCCAGGGTACAGATTTCTCTCTCAGCCTTGGACCAGTGTGCCCGAGATTCTGTTCTTTCTTAACTGTTAAGGACAGGCACCCTTCAGCCGGTTTCAGTTTTTCTCTAGCTTGCTGAGTCTTTCTAATGCTTTGTGCTAATCTCCCTGATTTTTTCCAGGCTTTCCATCAGTTGACATGGGCAACGTATTTGGTTTACATCATCATTATCCACTTTGGAAATTTTCTCTCCAAAGATTAGGCATTGGGAATGAAGTTTGCCTGAATGGCCCCACTCATGAAGAACTAATCAGGGTCCTGCTTGAATGATACATTTCCAGCTGATGTCTGGTAGTAACTCCTCTGTAAACTCACTCTTCACCTCATACATGTGCACAGGTAACTAACGTAACATTATAAACGGAGTACATTAAAGAATACATTTTTAAAAGCATCTCATAAAGTAAAAACTGGGTTCCAAGAAAGGTCTAGCTAGGTAGACCCACCCCCAGCCTCTTTCAGTAAAAACATCCGTGTATTAAAAGCAGCATCTTGGGCACCTTGGTGACAGACATGGTGTGATGTTGTGGTTCTGAGATATTTAGCGTCTCTCGGCCTCTGATGGCTGGGTCCTGGTGAAAAATGACATCTACGTAAGGACCTCTTCACCATCTGCTCTGCCTGGGCTTCTACCTTGATAATCCCACCAGACCCTCCCCAGTGGAGCTTCAGACTCCCCTCTATGGACAATAACCTCTTCCAGCGAAAGTAAACAGAAGATAGGATGTTCTTCACTGACGCTTATTAAAACATCAAATTCTGGTGTTTTTCTCCAAAGCAAGCTACTTTCTTCTGGCCACCAGGTCACCAGCTCCTACAGGGAGCTCTTAGCAGATTCTGGTCAGCCTCTTTAGGGGGCTGCAGACTAATCACTGTGACCTCCAGCCTGCTGGTTTTACGGCACCAACTCAGTCAGGCTCACCAGCTTAGCTTCAGCTCCTCTCAAGAGGCAAAGCACCCCCTAGTCAGCCTGAACTTGAGGCTTGAGCAGTGCTACCCACCAGCAAGCATAGCAGTGCCAGCCACCAGTCTCTTCTTTTGGAAAACATTTGGCTTTTTCACTTGCTTTCTTCTTTATTTCATCACCTTTCAGACTTCCATGGGCTTTTAAAGTCAATTTGGTTAGAGAACTAAACAGGAGAACAAGAATGGGGAAGAACCTTGGAATGGTGCAGGAGGTTGCCCGTGAGCTCTGGGTGTTTTTCTGTTCTTCCTTGTGCATCTGGTTCTGTACTATCGCTCAACTTTTGGTACAAACCTTTAAGTATTTTTTTTTAATTTGTCCATATAGTAACCTTAGTGTTTTATTCCTGGAAGAGTCTCTTGGTCACCATGTTTCCCTGATGCTGAGATTATGGTCTCTTTGGCGCTTAGGGCTAGTTACTTTTGCTTTCTAGCCTGCCAGCTCTGATGCATAAAACACTCTCTCTTGTGTTCTGTAGTGTGAAGGGCCCAGGCTGTGCTTTTAGCTCTGCAGAATGGTAGTTGGTTCATGGAGTAGCCTCAGTGTGGGAAGAGACGTCTAGGAGAAAAAACGGTCACTAATTTAAGGGGCCACTAACATCCTCCCTAGCCCTGCCCCAGCTTGTCGCCTCCTATGAGAGAGAAGTGGGTGATTGTGATTAGCAAGCTTCACTTTATTGGTGTCCATCAAAGCAGAGTTCTGAAAATGGGAAAATCATCAGGCAGCCAGCAAGTCCCAGCCTCCTCCACACTGCCGTGTAAACTGTTCTCAGTCATTAGTCCTGACCAGTTTCCCTCCAGCTGGTGAACACATTTGCATGCAGCTCTTCAGCCTTACTGTGCAATCATTCAACTTGGCAAAAGTATTTTGTTTGCACTTGACAGAATCTCGAAGATTCCTTCTGACCAAGAGACTCCAGCAAGCACTACCCTGCTGGGTGCTGCTGCCTAAACTACACACAAGTCAGATGTGGGAGCCAAACCCCTCCAACTACACACACACACACACACACACACACACACACACACACACACACACACACACTTGTCCCTCTCAGTCTTGGTACACCTTGTTTTTTTTTTCATTTCCACAAAATCTAGGCCTCTGGGATCTAGGGAGCAAGGGCATCATAAACATCTTAAAAGTAAGAAAGCATGACTTTGGTTTTCCTTTTCAAAATTATTTTCATAACCATTCCCTTGTGTTCATGTGTACCAGGATATAGATAGACTTTTATTTAATTATTTGTTTGTTGAAAATCCTTCCAAGCCTGTAGTATGAATAGCTGTAGTTCAGGGACATTTTCCCATTGTTTCTAGGCAGTCAACCTAGTTTTATGCCTGCAGAACATACGGCTGCACCCCAGCCAGAAGTGCTGATGGGTCTGTCTCCAGAGTCCTTTGGACCATCCTAAGTACAGGCTTCTAGCCTGCAGTGTTAATACCTTCTTTGTAATTATCAATGATTTCTCTTACACCTTTTTCTTGTTGTCCCTTCAATTAAATCCAATACACAGAGGCATATATTCAAAGTTCTACTGTGGGGACAGTTGAGCATACAAGTATCAGCCTTTCCCATCAAGAAACAGTCAAATGGGGGTGCTGAAGAAGTCTAACAAGCTGCTGTGTCTGAGAAAAACATGAGGGAGAGCAGAGAATACACCCCTACTGTCTCTCTCACTCTGACAAAGCTTCACTGATTCAGTGTGGCTATGGAACACTCTGGAAGTCCAGCTCTCTTTTCTCATTTGTGCCGATTGCCCAGAAAGGACATGTCTCTGGAGATGGTTGAGGCAATACCATCCAGAATGAGTCATATCAGGCCTGGCTTGCCACTCCTTTTGAATCAGTGCTTCAGAGAGGCTGCCCTCGAGGGTCAAAGTCATAAGAGAATGCAGGATTGGGGCATCTAAACATTTTATAATTTAATGCACAGATTCACTAAGTCACTACAAGGTGAACTCCACATTAATCCCCGAGAAGCAGCACTTTCTTCTGCTTCCCCTGGGGAAGTCTCTCCTGCCCTTGCATTACACAGCAAGGAGAACAGGTGATTTTGTTTTGTTTGTTTCGCTTCCATCAAAACACCCGTTTTTGTTTATTCCTTGAGGTTAGAATTAGAGCCCCACACCGACCCCCGCCTTTAGGATTAGTCTGGGTTTGGAACAGCAGACATACAATCAACATGCATTCAAGCGTGGTCGAACAGCTACCCTTGATGGTAGTGACTTAGTGAATCTGTGCATTAAATTAGAAAAGGTTTAGCAGAAACATGCAGCACAGCGGCACTTGAAAATGCATTGTGCAGGCAGATCTCTGAGTTCAAGGCCAACCTGATCTACAGAGAGAGTTCCAGGATAGCTACACAGAGATGCCTTGTCTCAAAACAAACAAACAAACAAACAAACAAAAAACATTTGAGTTACTTCCTGACCTCCAGGTGCCACTTTGAGCATGCTGTGCTAGAAACCCAGGTAGAGAAGCACTGAGACACATCCTACAGGTATACTGGCCGGTATGGAAAGGCCACTTGTAGCAAGTCAATAGTGCCTGCTCCACAGACACCGTCATTCCACTCTTCAGTCAGTTTTCCAAATGTTTGTGGCAGTGAAAAGCAATAAATATACTTAGCTAAAGAAACTGGTTCTTTTTTTTTTAATGGTATAGTACTACATGACAAACAATCAAAAACTGCAAGTCGTGTCTACCACACTATGATACAAGACATAACAGAGAATTTAAACAGCCATACAAAGAAATGGAGAGAATAACTCAACTCAAATGTTTGTTTTGTTTTTTTTTAAAGATAGAATAGGAACTTCAGAGATGGCTCAGTAGGTACAGAGTCTACTGCACAACGATGAGAGCCTGAGTCAGGACCTGCAGAACACATTAAATTCTGGGCAGGCAGGGCAGCCTCCTGTCATCCCTTGGCTCAGAAGGCAGAGACAAGTGACCCCCAGGGCCAGCTGGCTACCTGGATTAGCTCTGGCTTCAAGTAGAAGGCCCTGCTCCTGTATATAAGGTGGAGAGTGACTGAGGAAGATAATTGACAATAACTTTGGGCCTCCACAGGCACATGCACACATTGTACACATGCCCAAAACACATACATGCACTCACACACAAGCAAACACACATGCAAAAGGAAATGGAGTAGAATTTTAGTCCTTAGGACCTAACAGGAGTTCTAGTACAATGGAACTCTTGTCTATGGGATGGATGTGGTAAAATTACTATATACAGTAGGTGGGTGGCCTCTCAGAAAGGCTCAAGTTTGCCCAAAGAATGAGCTACCAGAAGAGGGTCAGTTAAAGCTTTTGAAGTTAGTCATTCTTCCTCTAGACATGAACTGATTTTAGACACCACACATACAGAAATAGAAACAGCAATCTATTCATTGTGCCAACCTCACAGCTACTTTCTGAAGACCTCAAGATATGCTTGGCTCTCTCAGAAGAGATCTGCCTGCTGCCTTTAGGAACAGTGGAGCTCCGTGGAACTGTCAGGATTAGTCCCTCATCAGATTATTCAATCCTGACCTTCATTGGGTATTAGTATAAGAAATGTAGTCTTCGTATACCAGGCTTCATGCTCCAGCCTGCTTACTACCATCCTGAGTGTCCAGGTACCTCACAGATTTCAGAATTCTCTGAAGGGCTCTGGACACTTCGAAAGGCTTCAGAAAGGAGCTCGAACAAACAGGTCAGGAAGTCATTGGCGAACATGGGTTCTAGAGAGATGATGGTTCCCAGGATGCCGTTTCAGTTAGAACAATCTGTTGTTAGACACCAAGGATAGGTAAAACTGCCTAACTCTGGCTTAGCTCTGTCCAGACTTCATGCCTGGTGGATGTAATTTTCAGTTTTGTCATGTGTATTTGAATGGTCACCCCAGGTGAGAGCAAGTGAAAATTGTCACTGTGATTTGGAAATTAGCCCCCCTCCACCCCCTTGGGCCTTCCTATATCCCAGTGTATTGCAGGATCTGCCCTGCTAATGCTTGTAGAAAAGAGCCTATTGGTTAGCTGGGAGGAAGAGGGGTGGTTCCCAGGGTCACAGTCACATACCCACCTCCCTCATATGAGAGCTGAAACTGCTTTCCAGCATCCTCTGTCTGTCTTGAAGTTGAGAGTACCAGAGGGCGGTGTTCAGGGAGGCTTTGATCAAGTGAAGAGAAATACCTGTTTCCGTGAGAAACTACTTATTTCCCTAAGAAACTAAATCCTCAGTTACTTATGGTGGTTGCCTAGCCATGGGGGAGGTGGGATGGATTTGTAAGTCATGGATTTTGTTGTTGTTCTTTGGCTTTTGATTTTGAATTCTTGGGAGGCTGCGTCAAGCAATAACATGAGGTATGCAATAATCCTGTCAGGTGGTGTGCCTGGGCTTTGAGCTAAAGTCTTCTGCAGGTTGCCTGTTTACCCACACAGTTCACAAAGGGGCTAAGAAGCTTAACTTATCAGGGATGGAACTAAGTTTTACAGAGTTCCTTTAGCCAAGTAAGCTTGCCACTTTCTCATTTCTTCTGCATCTGCCTTGGGACCATTAACTTAAGTCATTCTGTTTATTTTCAAAGATCTAACCAGACAAGATACATTTTCTTTTAACTCCAAAGGCTTAAACAGCAATGCAGCAATCAACTACATCATTTTTTTTCTGATTTAATTCCTTACTCCGTCATATTTTTCATTTTCCTGCATCAGTTTCCATGGCAACAAGTCTGTTGGCAGAGAAAGTGTAACTGCTGTTGGCTTGCAGCACAATGTGAAATCTGTTTTAGGTAAGCAGAGACTGGAGTCCTCTTGCTAATGACATTTTCTTACCTCTTATATTTACTTCCCACCGTACCTCCCGAGGCTCTCATGTACAGAGGCCTTTCCAGCAACCATAGCTTCAAGGACTTAACCTTAGGGTTCCTATGGCTTTCCTCTTCCAAGTGTCAATAAGATGAATGCATCCTTCACAGCTGCACAGAAAAGTGACTTTCAATCAATTCCTATCAAAACTGCCCTTGGTATATGTCCTGAACTGAGCCTTAAAGTCAGGGTCTAATGGCATTTAAGCAGATTTCCTCCCAGTACGTAAATGCAGAAGCCAAGCTCTAAGCTCTTGAAAAGAAGGGAAGACTCAGGTGTGGAAAGCAGGCATGGTCCTGGCAGCTGCCTGCACACAGGGGAGCTTCAGTTGAGACAATTTATTATCAAGTATGAAAAGGCGAGCAATTGCATCAGGCCTGGTGAAGCATGCCTATGATCCCAGCAATGGGGGATAAGGCCAAAGCATTACAAGTCTGAGGCCAGTCTGGACTACATAGTAAGATCTTGTAAGGATTGGGGATACAAAGTCCTAGGTTCAATTCCTAGCACCTACAAAAAATCTACTGAAGCAAAGGAAATGGTGTGTAGATATGGGGAAAAGAGTCTGCAGAAAGCCCAACCCCCACATCAAAAGGTTTAACTTTAGGTTCCTCTGTGGCTTGGCACTGGCAGCCCCAACTACTGCTTCAGTGCCCAGGGAGCAACAGGCCTACTGTAAGAAACTGAACAGGAATTACCCAAATATGTGCAGATTTTTTTTTTTTAAAGAAAAAATAATTCAGGGGAATGAAAATAGATATTAAATAAAATGTGGTTATCTTAACTATCGTTAGGAAAACGATCAAATAAATGTAAATGATCTCTTTCTTGATTAGTCTTATGGGACACTTAAGCACCAAGTTAGCTGCTTATATTGTATAAATGTATTTTTGGCTGTTCAAAGGTTATTTTCCTATATTAAAAAGTTTCTTATATTAAAACCTTTTATTGCAACTCAGGTTTTGTGTCTTTTAGACACACATTTTTCTTTGCTAGTTTGTTTTGCACAGCTGGAGTCTGAGGCTGAATGATGCCTGGGTATGGCAGGCCAGCCAAAATGTCTGATAGGTAGACTAAGGAAAGCACTTGACGCACGGACAACACAACACATTTTTCATAGCTTTCCATTCCTTTACTAAAGAATAGTTCACCGGGAAATCTTAAATGATTTTTGTTTGTTTTTGGAAGTCTCTGGAAAAACCAAGACGAATCTCTCAGGCAGATGAAGAATTTCCCGTATTTGCCCGAATGTACTGTTGGAATAAATATTATTTTCAATACTCGTTTTTTTTTTTTTTTTTTTTTTTTTCTACTCAGAGGGTACTCACTGGTCTCAGACCGAGGAGAGGCCATCTGACTTAGATCAGGATAGCTGGGTGCTGTTTAACTCTTAGGAAACTGTGTTTTGCTTTGAGGACAGTGTCAATGGACTGCAATGAATGTTTCCTACTTCTGCTCTGATAATTAGACATTTCCTTTGCTGTGATGCCTGTTGGAAGGGAAAGGTGACTGATAGGCAAGCAACACAACTTTTGTTGGAAGAGGCAATCAAGTTCTTTCTGCACTCGGTGAGCAGAAGGGACTGAAGGCAGCTTAAGAATGTGGCACTGTTTACACATGAGGAGAGCTCTCTCCAGGGCTAGCAGGAAGCCAGAGGCAGGTCTGTTGAACTGAAAGAGGTAAGGGCCATTGTGAGGTCACTATAGGTTATTTCTTTCCTACTGGCAGTCACCCAAGGGCACCTCACACTCAGCTGTGTGTGAAAAACTAAGAACTGCAGTCTCATTCTTTTCAGGAAAGAAATATTAAACAACAGGAAAGACAGTGGTGGGGTTGGAAGACTGATGGAAGACAGTGGTGGGGTTCTAAGAGGTTTGCAAAGAATTATTAAAACACACTGCAGACTGTTTTTTTTTTAATATTCATGAAATTCATTTTTCATTTTCAAAACTGTTTAATCGATGAATTGCCCTCAGTAATTTGTGGGAGACAAATCTATTTCCTTATTCTGTAAGTTCTAATGTTTCATGTGTCAAACACTACGAATTGCTGAGGTCATTATTAGCCAGTTAAATATTTCACTCTCATAAATGGTATAAGAGAGATTCCTAAGTGATGACACAGCTTCAGGTCTCTACACCAATACTCTGATGGGATCTGGCTTCACTATGGAAGTGCAGGGCCCAGGTAACACATCCACAGTAACCTGGGCTCCTCCCATCAGAGCTTCAACTGGGACCTCATTCCTAAAACTCTGTTCTAGCTGACAACACTCGAGTGGCGGGTGAAGCGCTCCTTCTGCCCATTCTCTGCTGTCTATGTGGACATTTCGATGTCTGTCAGTGAACTGACATTCTACACGCTGTATATAATTGCATGCATTTCACTGCAGTCTATGGACACTCCCTTTGTAGAGCTTTTACAAAGAACCAAGAAGCCAAGGCAATTTAGCAAATGAGGCTCAATATTTATAAACTGGGGCCTTTTCCGTCTCTTTGCTGGCCTAGGTGGCTCTTTACAAACTGGGTGGGAGGGGCAGCAAACACCTCACACATCACATTTAGATTTTCTACCTGGGTGTACTCTAGTCAATTCAAAACCAATTGCTTACTTTAATAATAAAGTTTACCATTTTATATAAAAAATCAAACCATGATATGTTTAATTGAAATGGCTGTATTGTAATTAATATTTTGAGATAATTGTGATTTTGAGCTTAAAATTATATATAAAAGTTGTCATTTTTGTATGTGTTAAAAAATGTACCATGATTAACAGTACTTTTTAGTTGAAATACATATTGATGTAAATAAAACTGAATGAAGAAACACTAATTTACTAACATAGATTGTGAATGTACTTCATGGTTTTTTGCCATATGAGACCATAAGAACCTTGAAAGCTGTTTAATTTTATGTGCAAAGTTCCACTAACCTGTATTTCAACTTTGCCAAGCCAGTGACTTTGCAAGTGTGATCTATGCTCTCCAGCTGTGTCTTATGCTCTAACACTATGGGTTAAGGGTAGGGTGAGGTCTGGGAGCATCTGCAGATGCGCTTTGTACAGATAACAGCGCTGTGCGGTGTATAGCAGAGCCATTTTTTAGGTTCTGTTGTACTCAAATTTTTCAGTATTTAAAAAAAAGTGTTTTGAATAACATAAGTCTCTTTATTGTATAAATAATAAAACATCACCTTATTACACAGTGTCTGGTTTACTATGGAAGCAGATTGTGAGCTAAAGAGCTACGACACGAAAAAGGTGTTTCTTTTTAAAACAAACAAAAAACACTGTACTGATATCTTAAAAACGTAACTTTTATTATGGACATGAAGCATGTATCTTGATTAGCACCGACTTTTCCTAACATCAACAACCTCAACCACCTGTAAGTTGTCTACCTCCGCCCCGACACACGTTACTTCTGAACTGGCTTCTTGACACAATCATATGGTGAGCCAGAAGAGCTCATAAACCTGCTTTTGATAATTTCAGTGTAAACAACAATGTTTATATTTGGTTTTTATTAAATCAAGCTTGTATATAACTAATTCCCTTTTAGAAAAATCACTGTAAAACTGACAGTCTAGCTTTAATCAGGCTGTAAGCAGATTTGGGAACCATGTTGTTGGAAATAAGAAGTACCAGGCCGGAATAAAGGATGCCCACACATGTAGAAGTTTAAAAAAATTAAAAGCCAAAATCCTACACATAAACATGCATTGACACTGACCACACAGCAAGTCCTAACCTGGGGAATGAAAAGTCTGATTTTCTTTTAAATGCCAAAGAATAATACTTTAGTAAAATTTGCTGGCTTACACGTAATACAGTCTTGCTCAGTTCACATTATTTGGAAAATAAAAAGTAACCGGGAGGAATCCAGATCTAAATAGATGGCTGCCTTATTATTATGAAATATTAAATCCCATGAAATAAAAAGTTCTTTCAATGTCACAAGGGATGAGTTTGAAAAACTTCACAAACTGTAAACATTTAGTGAGAGTGAATACAGTGACACCGGGAACACAGCAGTCGCTGGAGGCTGACTCTCTTCTATCCAGAATGACCACCAGAATAAGATGTCAGCTATCCTCAGGCAGGAATTCTGTCTCTCAAATACTCCAGCACAGCAGCTGTGCCCTTCATTAATATGGCCGCTCGAGGAACTCGGAATGGATTTCCATCTAGCAGTAGTGTTCTAAATGAAAAAAAAAAAAAAAAAAAAAAAAAAAACCAAGAAAATTAAGCATTTCTATTAGTGATTCTCTTTTCATGAAATAAAACCATCATTTGCAATTTTATAAATGCGTATTTTTCCTTATGTGTCTCTTACAAATACAACTAAACATGGGGACAGCTGGAATTATCACAATGTCTAACAGCACAGGGTGACTCACATAAAAGGCACATTCACTGACTCCGTTGGTTTTAACAGATTTATGGTACAGGTATCATTAATATTTCTATGCTAAAGATGGAAAGACAAATCTGGGAAGAAAGAGGCCTATCTAGAATAAACAGCTGCTAAATGATGGGTCTGTGATTTGAATTACTCTCAATTTTACATGACCACACATGAAATAATAAAATAGATTTAAGCAAGAGAATGAACAAACTGACAAGGATCCATGCCAAGGACACCGCAGTCACAGCTCACTTTATACCCCAGTAGGTTCTTTCACACATCTGCGCTCCCTCCCCAGACCAGAGGAACACATACAAAGTCTACTTCCATGTTTGGAAATAAGGCAAAATTTATGAGTTAAAGGCAGGTTCTTTTGTTTCCTTATGGATTAATGAAATGCATTCGATCAAAAGACTTTAATAACCAAATTTTTATGTAAACAAAAATCAAAGGCACTCACATTATAAGGCTCATTTACATTTCTTCAAGTATGCCCATGTTACTTGGGGATTCTTGTAAACACTTAACTAAGCTTCTACAAAATAAAGAATTGCAGTTGATTCTCACGGTGTAGATCTACCCACTCCAAAACTGTCTGTAACCCCAAATTACTGGATTTGAAGCTATGCCCAGAATTGGAGAAAACTGATGCCACTCAAGGGCATGAGTCCCATGAAATCACAGGACATCTTATAATCGCACTGCAATCAGGCATCCTTCCTGGGGCCTACTCAGTGCTACGGTCTGCAAATTTTTGTACTTTTGGCTTATGGTTTTAATGTTCAAAATTGCTTACCACAGCATTTAGGAACTAAGGCAGCATTTAGGAACTAAGGCAGGCAGGTATGGAGCTCAAGTAAGTCTAGGCTGGGCAATATAGTGAGATTCTTGTTTCAAAAGCTAACATAAAAATAATATAAGATAAATATATTAGCCGGGAGTTGGTGGCACACGCCTTTAATACCAGCACTCGAGAGGCAGAGGCAGGCGGATCTCTGTGAGTTCAAGGCCAGCCTGGTCTCCAGAGCGAGTGCCAGGATAGGCTCCAAAGCCACACAGAGAAACCCTGTCTCGAAAAACCAAAATGATAAATAAATTAAACAGCCTTCACATAACGATTCTAAAATGCTGTTTAGTTTTCATGGGTACAAATGTACCTACAGAAAAACATGCTAAGTTTCTTTCAGGCATAAATTATAGCTGCATATTCATGAGGAAGTAATAAATTAATGTGTTTCATACTGATGGGGTTTCTAACTACACAACACTGAGGCTTGTTTTACAAATATAAGCAACTGTATTTGTTTTCTACAATTCACTAGAATTGAGGGACCAGGGCCACCCCGGCAATGTGAACAGCCAAAAACTGACAAGTGGTATCCCAGGATGAAGCAGCTTTTAGCTGACACCTCATACCCCTCTTCTGTTTGCTTAACCAGCATTCATTAGGAGCTTAGGATAGCTGAAGCTTTATTACAACTGATTTTTGGATTAATTTTTTTTTTTTATTAGTTCAAGTTAGGGAACAAGCTTGTTTCACATGTAAGTCCCTTCTCCCTCTCCCTTCCCTCACCCCGGATTAAAAAAATTTAAAAAAATGGAAGAGATGGACCCCAAAGCACACTGGGATTAATTCTGTGTGGAGAAGAGGGTCGGCTTCAAAGGGGAGACCAAACTGGTCACGGTTGAGAGCTGAGAAGGGGCTGAGGGAGAAGCAAGTGAGGAGAGCAGAGGAGCTAGGTGCTCTGTAAACGGACTCAGAAATCCTGAGCAAGGCTAAGGAGGGTCAGATCTTGCTGCCCTTTGCCCCAAATGACAACACACACACACACACACACACACACACACACACACACACACACACACACACACACACACACACACACACACACACACACACACACACACACACACTGATTAACTACTATTGTTACAAGGTATTAAGTCTCTTATTTCAATTTCCTGCAAGGAAAAAAGCAATCAACAAATCAATTGGAAGCCCTCGAGGAGGGAAGTTACCGTAGCTGCACACAGTTTCCGAGCTCTGGGGGAACCTGCAGGAGGTCATTGTTCTGAAGGTCCAGAGTGCTCAGGTTTTCCATCAGTTTCACCTTCTGAGGGTCCACGGAGCCAACCTGATTGTTGCTGATGAGAACTGCTTCTAATGTGGGAATGTGATACAGAACTGCAGGCAGCACTTTGAATCTATCAAGATACAAACAGGACACCTCTGTGTAATGGGCTAGAAGCCAAATCACTCTTAAAAATGGATGATCTTAAGTGTGGTTTAAGTCCTATATTCAATTTTTCCAGAAAATAAGAAACTACCTTTGGAATATATATTCAGCAGACATACAAGGTACTATTGATTGTAAAAAATCAAACAAAAGTTGAGGCTAAGTCACCCACTCATGGGTGTGACATCTCTCTGGGTCTCTGAAGGCCACCCTCAGGAGGGTACTCTTTCTTAATTTACGTTTATTTATTATTAATCACTTCTAATTAAGTAAAATGTGAGGTGTTTTTTTTTTTTTCCTTTGTTTGCCTGAGGCTTCCAGACAAAGGCACTCTGTGTTCTTTTAAAGATGAACAACTGTCATAGACACTGGCTTCACTGACCAGACCAAACCGCCAGGTGCCAGAGATGGTGTTCCTGGCTAACATCTGCTTTTCGGTGTTTACCTCAAGGCATCTCAAAAGCTCTCCATCGTTCCCCTACAACACCCACAATTAGTCAGACCTTTGTGTTCCTTCCAGACTGAGTTTCTCAGAGTGGTGGAAGGAGTAACAACTACAACCAGCTCAGCACTGATCATAAGAATTCTAAGCAACAGTACATTCAGTAGAATGAAATAAAAATAAGATCTGCTAGCGAGATATGGTAGAACTAAATGTTTCTTATTTAGCAGACTCCCCTCCCACATGTTTTCTTACCTGTTAAAAGAAAGATTGATTGTTTGCAGTTTTGTCAGTGATGACATCTCTTCGGGCAAAGAATTTAAAAAATTATTCCTAAATTGAAAATCAAAGCATGATTTTTAAAATTTGAAAACTTACAAGTTTAAAACTCAGGAGGAATTAAAAAAAAACACAAATGTACTTGTCAATTCTTACTAATCTGATCATTTTAGGGACCCTAAGAAGTGTGGCTCAACGTGTTTTAGGGGCTGAAGCCACCCTCCGGCATTCTTCCTTTTCTATGCACAGCCCACAGATGTCCTTCTCTTTCCTCTAGTCTTTCTGCTGTCAGACATGTAAGCAAATGTAATCCTTCTCATAGAGACTTCAGAACAGTTACAAGGAGAGACATATACACAAAAGCCTGGGATACACACACAGAACGACAACAGCCATGGGACCTCCCTTCCCTCTGTTCCACCAGCTTTAGACTCTGAAACGCCAGAGCAGGAAAAAGCTCCATACTTGGTGCAGGCAAACCCTCCTGCCTCAACTGTCCTTCATGCCAGCCAGAGTACTCCTGCTAACTTTGCCTGAGGCTTCCAGGCAACAGAAACACAGCTTGCAACAGCCACACATTGGTGTCACTCTGAGCTTTCAGTTTCTCACTGCATTTGTTTAAATCAAGCTTGCTATCATTCCCAACAAGCATAGGCAGGATCTGTCTCTGCTCAGTCAGGGTTCCTCTGCTTGACTTCTGTCTATTTAATGTCCCAATGGGAAGCAAGCGGGCTCCTCAGGGGAGCAGCAAAGGAGAGTGTTGGTCTGTCTACATTGTCTACTTCATAAACAAACAACACGAAGAAGACATTTTCCATTAACTGTCATTTCACTTAGGCATGAATCTAAAGAATACGTTGATTAAGAATGTTTTAGATAATTTTATCTCAGATCTAAGTTATAAACTACTTACAATGACAGACTGGTTAAAATACCTAAATAACTAAAATAGTCAATACACTGAAAACCAGATTCCATACTCACCAATGAAAATACAATATAAAAACTCAAAAATGAATCATAATTTTTAAGGTGTCAGGTAACAGTATTGTCAAGTACCTTAAATCTAAAAATGTCAATTTCTGAAGCAAGCAAAATTCCTGGGATATAAAGGAAAGCTTGTTAAAACTGAGGTTGACATCTGATACCATCTCTTTCAGCTCAATAATCCTGAAACAGAAACAATTTTAAATGTTAGTACAGATTCAAAACTGAAACAATCATAGGAGAAAGAACAACATCCCTTCCACTTGCCATGGCTTTCAGGATCTCAGTTCCTCACAAAAAAACTTCAGAGACTGGCTGTTCAACAAAACTAAAAGTTAAAAAAACAAACAAACAAAAACACCCAAAACCCCAAAACCTTACAGTGATCTGTGCAAGGCTTCAATCTGACAGTAAATGAATAGTGAAGTCTAACTACAAAAAAAAAAAAAAAAAAAAAAAAAAAAAAAAAAAAAAAAAACATTGATAATGTATTTAACCTATGTTACAATAAATCTTTCTGCCAAAAGCCACCAGAACCCTATGGTCACGTGGGCACTTTCTGCCAGCTGCCTGAGTTCTGCCGCCGAGTTAGGGCCCCAATTGATACAGAGAGACTTATATTAGGTACAAATGCTGCTTGGCCAACGACTAGGATTCTCATCTGTTAGCTCAGTCTTAATTATCATAAATCTATATATTTTATAAGACTTATCTTATTGGACGCCTTCCATTGGTGTCCTCATCCCGGGATCATGTGGTGACTCTGGAGGAAGAGAGAAGGGGCCCACTTCCTTCTTCCTTGTTTATGTTTGAGTCTCTCAGGATCATCCTTCCTGGATCATCACTTTTTACTACATTTCCCAGAATCCTCCTTGACTCCTAGTCCTGCCTAACTTGCTGCCTTATTGGCCAAACAGTACCTGTACCTAATGTAAGTCTCTGTGTATTAATTGGGGCCCTAACTCGGCAGCAGAACTCAGGCAGCTGGCGGTAGGGCTCTGGTGGCTTTTGACAGAAAGATTTATCATAACAGAATGGTGTTTATGAGTGTCAATTTTGGATACTTTACACTATTAAGTTTTAATCCTCTTTTAGACTAAAAGGGGAATTGTAGTGAGACACCGTAACCACTCCTCCTACGGGCTGGCTACAGGTGTGCATGACAGGTGAGGTCAGGATGATGCGTGATGGGTTTTTAAGGGGTTGCAAGTCACACGGGGCCCCTTCTCTCTGACCTGGCTGCCTTGCTGCCCCAGCACGCTCTGGCTTGTGTTTGGCTGGTGTTTATCTGAATAAAGATATCTTAATCTTACAGACTACGGGTCGACTTGCTATAAACCTAATTATGACACAAAAGAGAAAAAACCAGACCAAGGTGGCTACTATACTGTAATACTTTCTTCTTGCAGTGAACTGACTTCATAAAATACATTGTTAGACACTAATAGCAGAGCATTTTAGACAGACAACATACTACTTATATGCAAGCACTTCAAAACATTTTTAGGGATCAGAGAGCTAGCTCAGTCATTAAGAATACTGGCTGCTCTTTTAGAGGACCCAGATTTGATTCCCAGTCCCCTCATAGTGACTCATAACCATCTGTAACTACATCAGAGCACCCATCACATTCTTCGTCCTCCACAGGCACCAGACATTCAAGTGATTCCAGGTAAAACACCCATACACATGACATATTCTTTTTAATTTGACATACTAACTTTTTTTTCTTTTTTGTGGTTTTTCGAGACAGGGTTTCTCTGTATAGCTTTGGAGCCTATCCTGGCACTCGCGCTGGAGACCAGGCTGGCCTCAAACCCACAGAGATCCGCCTGCCTCTGCCTCTGCCTCTGCCTCTTGAGTGCTGGGATTAAAGGCGTGCGCCACCAACGCCCAGTGACATACTAACTTTTTAATAATATTTGTTATATGAATTATCATGGAATCGAATTGTGATTAAAGGAAGATCTGAAGCCAGTTTCTAGGTTTGGCAAGTTTTACCCCTAAGCAGCTTAGGTCAAAGAGGAAGGGTTAAACATCTCTAACTAAGCCTAATCAAGTTTAGTCAATTTAATTATACAATTGATATAACTTGCCAAGAAAAATTAAATTACAACAAACAATTTTTTTGCCCATTACATTAGCAAAGGAATCAGAACAGAAGACCTCACAGCTGGTGCTAAAGATGTAGAGAGGAAATGAGCTTCAATGTGCAATTGGCAATCTTTTAAAAAGTTATTGGATCGATGTGCATCCAGTGTCATCACCCTAAACACAGTAATTTCTCTGGAAATTTAGCCTAAAGAAACAGTATGTTTTATTTACTGCTATAAGTAACCTAGTACATAGCTAAGTTAGACTTTAAAAATATTACTTAGGAAATAGGGAAATGCAAAAAAAAATTGGGAAATACATATAGTAAATAAAACATTTGAGAAAAAATTTACACATAAAATTCCAAATAGCGCTGGGCGTTGGTGGCACACACCTTTAATCCCAGCACTGGGGAGGCAGAGGCAGGCGGATCTCTGCAAGTTCAAGGCCAGCCTGGTCTCCAGAGCGAGTGCCAGGATAGGCTCCAAAGCTACACAGAGAAACCCTATCTCGAAAAAACAACAAAAAAAATCCAAATAGTTTAAGATAAATGTCACGAAGTTAACATCTATATTACTGATGTGACTGTATGCCATGTCCTTCCATTTAATCCAGTATTTTATGAATATCCATTATGACTTATAAATTTCAAGTGTAAGAGAGGAGAGTGGATTAGAAGCACTCTAGAGCAAGGCAGTCTGTGCTATGTCTTCTTTGGCTTTCTGAAAGATGCTCCTTAAAAAAAATCGAGGATCCCTGTTAAGAGAACAGTACACTGCAAAGGAACCAGACTGGGCTCAAACAGGGAGAAAACCTAAGTGAGTGGATAGAGTGAAGCCAATAGCATCTCTTTATTCCCTTAGCCAGTTAACTGTGATGTTATTAGTAGACATATGGAAACCTCAAGAAAAACAGACAGAAAAAGACAAAACACAGGGAACAGATGACACCACCAAGGCTGATGGTCAAAACATTGAATGGCTTTGATAGAATTGCCAAGATCTTCAGATGTTTAAAAGGGCAAACTATAAAATGTGTCTTATTTACAGAGAACACTTGGGATATCAGTCTTGAAGTAAGACAGCCCATTATAAAAGGAGACTCATCCATCGTCTGGATCATTTTGTTGAAGGGCTGGAAGGACATCTGATTTGATCTCAGATACACATGGTATGCTGGACAGACCAGGGTCAAACTGGCTAACAGAGACACAGTACACTCAGCTGTATTGATAAGCCTCCAAGCGGAACCACTCTTCCCTGCGGTGGGCTGGTACTGGGTGGTCTCTCATGATTCTCCCTGTCATACTTCATTATACAAGACTAGCAATTTTAGAGTTAATGATTCTAACAACCATTTCCCAAGTTTACAGCATAAAGTAGGGAAATTTAAGATCCTGTGCATCTCTCAGAGCAGTGGAACTACAGTTTGCAGCCCCCCTCTAACAGTTCAGGAAACTAATACCCGCTTTCCAAGATGCAACTGACAAAAACAAGGCCAACCTGAACAGTGCATCATCAAGAGATCCTACCTTTTTGGAATCTCACACAGCTGATTCTTACTGAAGTTGACAGAAATGATGGTATTGCTTTTTGCGGCATCAAATACGTCATCAGGAATCAAGGTTGCTTGTTTATCACTAAGTAAAAAGCAGTTCAAAAAAATAAAACATTCTCAACAGTCCAAAAAATATGTAATCACTATTTCCTATTTCTAAAGTCCTTTATAGATTTTACCAAAATGTTTACGGTAGCTGATGAGTTCTGTGAGGTCAGTATGCTCTGCTCATGCTCAGTCACACGAACAAAAACAGATACACACTGAAAATCCAGAAAACTTAAGAGAATACATGGCCCACTGCTGGGCCTATAATTGGAACTAAATCCGATTTTAAAACCAAGATTTCCTTAAAGCCTTGTAAGATTTGTCAGCTTTGATGACTGGAGAATAACAAGTGCAACACTGTACTAAGTTAGTTTCATGTAATCACCTACATGCCTTCTTGTTCCGCTAGTGTGTGGCAGGAGACAGGCTGACGCTAACTATTCGTGCTGCCACACTGTTGAGCTTTGCAGCTTGCCCCTGCTGTGGGATTAGAATCTGAAGAACAAGAATAGCCTTTGATATTTATGTCATGGCTTATGATACATACATACATACATACATACATACATACATACATACATACATATGCGTGCGTGTGCGTGTGTGTGTGTGTGTGTGTGTGTGTGTGTGTGTGTGTGTGTGATATGATTAAAGGGATACAGAATAGGTACAGGGGTATCTAACCTCGGTGGGGTGGCTTAGTAGTTACCCCGCACATTAAAGGGTGGAGTAAGAAAAACGTGAATGGAGGTCTTCACTGTTGAGAGGGTTCCTACCAACACATTATGATTGAGGAGCCACATGACAGCTTATAGACTCTTTAAAGAATAGTTATCAGTCTGGAATCTGTACCCTTCATCTCTCTGCTATAACAGCACACAAGAAAGAGTATGAGCAAAGGGTTGACAGCATTGCTCACCCTCAGATGTCACAACAGAAGTACCTGACCAATAGGGTTATTCAGCTCCTTTCCCTAATCTGACCATTTCCACAGTGCACTCAGGAACTCAGTGCTTTCCCTTACTCTGTACATAAACATGGTCAGTGCTTCAGTGTTACTGTATTCCCAGAATGCAGTGCAACTATGAGACATCACCTCAGTTCCATTCACAAACATGAGGTAATCACTTCTCAAAACTACTTGTTAGTCAAGCTTTCATCAACTAAATGATAGTTTCTTATTGAACAGATTCACCCCCAAACATAAAATTTTCTTTAAATCTAGTTAGTGAATTTGAGAACTTAAATACCAAACTGTCACTCATATTCTTGTAATAAAATGTTAACATTAATCTACCTGTCTTTCTCTTATTTTTTTGCAACTGATATTGTTTTGAGTCAAAGAGAATGAAAGGACCTCAGCAGCCACCTGTCTCCCAGACACTACCCAGAAAGATAGAATGCTGCTTTTTACACTAAGTCCACCTCATTCCCAACAAGGGCAGCTCTGCATCCTCTAATGAAAACCTCACAAAACAGAGAGCTGAAGAGACGGCTCAGTGGTTAAGGGCACTGGTTGAGGTTCCAGCGCATCCAGGTTTGATTTCCAGCACCCACATGGTAGCTCACAACCTTCTATACCTCCAGTTCTGGGAGATCTGACACCTCTTTTGGCCTCCTCAAGCACCAGGCATTATGTCATGCACAGACATACATGAAGGTAAAACATCCATGCACACAAAATAAAATATTCTTGCTGTGGAACAATCTTTTTACATTGTAAATATGTACTAGTCTCACTGGCTAATAAAGAGCTGACTGGCCTACAGCTGAGCAGGACAGCCAGACTAGAAGAATTCTGGGAGGAAGAAGGGCAGAGTCAGAAGAGTCACAAGAGACGCAGAAGGAGCAAGGCATGCCGCAGGTTAGGTAAAGCCACAAGCCACATGGCAACACATAGATGCACAGACATGGGTTCATTTAAGTTGAAAGAGCTGGCTGGAGACAAGCCTAAGTCATTGGCTGAGCATTTATAATTAATATGAAGTCTGCATGGTTACTTGGGAACTGGCAGCCAGGACAAAAACATCTGCCTACATGTGGCGCCTAAACATCGGACACCTATATCCACATAAGAACTGAGAAAGCTTTAAAAAGGTTCTAAATACACAAAAATGGAGCCAACTGCAGCTTCCTAGTCTTATGTCACTCATGCCTGCCAACACAATGACATGTCTCTCAGCCACTACCTGTGGGCTTGAGATGCTGGCGCAAGTACCTCCAGAGTGATCCCTGCCAGCATGCCATTGACTAAGCAACATAGTGGGTTTAAGTTTTGCTCATGAAAACAGAAAAGATTATAGAAATGTAGTAAAGACAGACCCAGATCAGAAAAAAGCCTCTGAACAGGTTTAGTGTGTTTAAAAATATACATTGGCTTGGGGAGAGAGAAGATGGAGAGTATATACAGACATAGATTAAAAACTAACTTTAAAATGATAAAAGCCCTCAAAAAGGGAATAAAGTAGTATATAAAAAAGCCACATAAATTTGGAAAATACACAGAGAGTATGGATAATGTATGTTATTGTGTAGTCTTTGAATTGTGTGATTGCTGACAGAGGAGTGATCGCCGCTAAAAGACACTGGATTATAAAAGCTGCTGGTTTAAACCAACGTATATATTTTTAAAATGTCTTGACTTCAAAATGGAAGTCAAAAGATATGTTACTTTAGGGAAGAGGTTATGATTTTATTTCCACAGGAATTGAAAGGTTGTGTATTCATTCAAAGTTAGAGATGATCAGGTCTGATCAAGGAAGATCCCCTGAAAATCATGGTTACAAACATAAAGACATAAACCAAGAAAAACACAAGACACGTGGCATATATTTTATCTGCTCAAACATAAAACAAAAAATCATCTTTGGTTGACTTGTGTATATATAATGCAGTCTATACTTGTATTAATAGAGATATGGATGTTACCTTTAAAAGTTTGTGTATTTTCAGAGCAAGGGGACCAGACACCAATAAAAACAAATGGCCCAGATGATCCAGCATCCAGAGCAGCTTCAAGGCTGCTGGCAGAGATGACCCAGACTCACACAACACTCCAGACATGACTTAACAAGTTACCCCAATTTTCTCAAGGTCCCCCAAAGATGCCAGTGCCCCCAGACAACAGGAAGCAGTCTAGAAAAAAACAACTCCCATATTCCTAAAAGATGGGTTATGGATGTTTGCTATCATTTAAAGGGGGTTGGTTACAAGTTGTTATTGGTCATATTAAAAAAAAAAGCTAAGCAAAAGAGTTAAATTAAAAAATCTCTTTCTAAAGGAAAAAAAAGTGGATGTGATATAGAAATGATGAGATAAAAGGATAAATTATTGCATCTATTTTAATCCAAAAAAACAACCATTAATCTCAAAATACTTTACAATGGTATAGATTTTGGTTTATTAATACAAATTTAAGGTTAATTTCATAATGCTGCATGTATGTTTCAACTTTTGTTTAGGGTATTGTGATTATGTAGCTCATATAAAAATGTAATGTATAATTAAGAAATACAGATTAGCTGGGCAGTGGCGGTGCACGCCTTTAATCCCAGAATTCAGGAGGCAGAGGCGAGCAGACCTCTATGAGTTCAAAGCCAGCCTGGTCTACAAAGCAAGTTCCAGGACAGGCTCTAAAGCTACACAGAGAAACCCTGTCTCAAAAAAAAAAAAAAAAAAAAAAAAAAAAAAAGAAATACAGATTAATAGTCGTCTATAATAGTCAAAACATGTCATATTAGGCATGTTTTCAAGGTCATACACAGATATATTTAGACAAATATATACACTCCAAAAACCTACAGAATATGGCATTTAATATGTTTAATAACCTAAGACTTTTCATGTCAATGAGACACATCTGCTCCTGGCAGCACCAAACTATTTCAGAGAAGATGATGGGCATCAAAGCAACTCCATATGGAGCTTGTTTTCTTTATGGCAAAAGCTAGCCATTTTGACAAAGAAACTGCCTTTGCCTCAATTGCTGATAGTATACTGTCCAAACTGGACCAGCAGGACGCAAAAGAAAGCAACTGCCAAACTTTGCCAGGTAGGACAGTCCTCCAAAATTCCCTGCTTCTCAGAAATGTCTGTCAGATATACTAAGCCTGTAGGCCAGAGTGGGATGCCCCAACATTAGAAAGGAACTCTGGGTGACTGTCCATGCAGCCAGATGTCCCTGTTGTTAGGTAACATTTCACCCTTTTGGGGTCTCTGACAGTTGAAGACTAGATAGTCATAGTTAAAGTTTTCCTTCCTTATAATAAAAGGTAAATTAGATAAAACACTTAAGGCTCACAAAACTTAGATAACAAAATATTTTCTCTAAATTTGCCAAATACAAATGGACTGGATATGGTAACTATAATTCTTACTTAGAAACTGTTTTTGTTGTATATAATTTTACTATGTTAAAATTAAAATCTTCCTTTTTAATTACATAAAAAGGAGGAAACGCTGTGAATAACCCTCCTGTACACTGTAAAGATTTGTCACTCGAATTGTTCTAATAAAAAGTGGACCGGCAGTAGAAAGGCAGCAAGTATAGGCAGGACAACCAAACTAAGGATGATGGGAAAGAGAAGGGTGGAGCCGGAGGAGATGCTGGCCAGACAACAGGAAGCAGGGCACTTAGAAAATGAGGTGGCTAGCCATAAGCCAAGTGGCAGAAGGCAGACTAGAAATATGGGCTAACTGAAGTGTGAGAGTCAGCTAGTAACCAGCCTGAGCTAATTGAAATGTAAGAGTCAGCTAGTAACCAGCCTGAGCTAATTGAAATGTGAGAGTCAGCTAGTAACCAGCCTGAGCTAATTGAAATGTAAGAGTCAGCTAGTAACCAGCCTGAGCTACCAGCCAAGCATTTATAGTTAAGGCTTCATGTTGGTTATTCGGTCACTGATGGGTGGGTAAGAAAAATCCCCCAATACATTCTAAAATAACATTCTAACAAGGCCCAGGGAACAAGTTCTTTCTCCTCGTGTGCCCTCCTTTAATTTCCCTGTACTAGTGTAACTTCCTCCTTCCCACAACACCTTTTCTACATTCTCAGGCACTCTACCCCTCTGACTCACGATCCCTTTGAGTCCACTTTCAAATTCTGAGGAACCTGCAAATGGGAATCTGACCCATGATGAACTACCTTCTCACTAGCTGTACTTTCTCTAAAGGACTGTCTTTCAAAAGCTTCCTATGGGCCTTGCAATGCTGTGCAGATGGACAATGTATCTGTACTTGGTAGCTTTAGTGTGACCACAGCAGGGACACTGCATACATCTTCAATGTTATGCACATGGACTGTGTGATGGTTTGAATGAGACTACATAGAGTCATGTATTTGAATGCTTGGTCCATAGCTGGTGGAACTGTTTGGGAAGGATTAGGAGTTATGAACTTATTGGAAAAGGTGTATCACTAGTGTGTGTGTGTGTGTGTGTGTGTGTGTGTGTGCTCTGAAGTTTCAAAAGCCCACACCATTCCAGTTAGCCAGTTAGCACTCTCTCTCTCTGCTTCATGTTGCTCTAGCACTATGCCTGCCTGCTTGCTGCCATGCTACCTACCATGATGGTTGTAGACTCTAACTCTCTGCAACCATGAGCATAACTGTGAACCCCACATTAAATGCTCTGTTTTATAAGGAGCCTTGGTCATGGTGTTTTGTCATAGCAGTAGAACAGTAACTAAGGCAGACTGCATACCTGTAGTCTAGCAGCTTTAGAGTGACTATAGCATGGATGTTGACTCTGGATTCACTTGGTAGCGTCATGGCAGTCTCAGGAACAGAATCATTTTGACTGGTCCCATCATCTGGAAAAGAATAGTTATATAAAGTGAATATTACTGTTACAAAGCTACCTTTAAATTGTTAACAACATGTAAGAAAAGTGTCCATGATTTCTAGATAGTTTTGATAATATGGTACCCAGTCATATATTTTATTCCCAGTAACTCAGACCTTATTTAAGAACATATTAATAGTAAATAAAGTTCTGCAGTGTGGTTTCTGCAGGTGATATGGGTGATATGCCCACCCATATCACCTAAAATCATCCCACTCCAGGGAAAGTTAGCTATTTCTTTAGAAAGAATATTCATAAAACAACTACAGCATCTAACAAGAAATCCTTTCTCTTCAGCAAAATATGGCCCAGTGGAAAGACCCTGCCAACATCAAAAAACACTGTTTCCCTCAAATGTCCACCAAATATTGTACCTATCTTTCCATCTTTTCTTTTAGGATACAATAAAGCTAATTATTTCCAACCATTTAAGATCTGGCAATTTGTACAATGTAAACTTTTGGATATTATACAATTAGGATGCTTTATAGGCAAGCACCAAGATGTTTTCCTGCTATGTGCATATACTCACACAGTCAACTACCTTACCAAGCAGAAACAACAGCCATCCTACAGAAAAAGCAATAAGAGGCACAGCAGTGGCAGCAACACAGAAGCCTACACATGGGAAGACATGGTTTTGTTGGTGCTGGAAAGGTGGCTCAGTGGTTAAGAAATGGTTTCCTCAAGACTCAGAAACCCAGAAATAACAAATTGAGAGGATGGGATGTCTCCAAGTTCACTCCTATGTGGAAAAGGGAGAAGAAAGCAAAGCAGAGGGTTGTGGGGGTCAGGGCTGCAAACCCAGAGCTTCCCAGAGCCCCAGGCCATACTCAGCTACAGGAAGAACTGAAGGCCTAAATATGCAAGGAGACCCCATTTCAATTAAAAAAACAAAAAACAGCTAAACCAGGTGGTGAAGATGTTTAACCTCCCCAGAGTTGGAGGCAGGTGCTTTCCTGCCAAAGTCAGCTTGAGTTACATAGTAAGAACACATCAACAACATAAAACACACATAACAACCCAAAGAATTAGCAGTGTCATTGACTTTGTGTCAGCCCAGAGTCATCCTAGGAAAATACCTGAGAAATATGCTAGAAAAGCAAGTGCATTTCTCTTGCATTAGGTATATCAATTACTCATTATCCAAGAATTAAAATGTATATATGTATGTACATTACTGCAAATCAACAGTATCTACTTTGATAAAATGGTTAAACAATTATGCCCCATGCAAACACAACATACTTTACTCATGAAAATAGAACAAATGATAGCATCAACAGAAATAAAAGAATTATGAATTAAATGCTTTGTTATTTAAAACTTCTCTAGCAGTTTGGTCATATTCCTTTATATAATTTTAAATTCTTTAATTTTAATTTTTAATGTGTATTTTGCCTGCATACAATACTGTCAGAGTCCAAAAGAGGGCGCCAGATCCCCAGGGAGCAGAATTACAGCTGTGAGCCACCATGTGATTGCCTGAAATGGAACCCTGATCCTCTGGAAAAGCTGCCAGTGCTCTTAACCACTGAGCAATCTTTCCAGTCCCTGCTCATACTATTGTAAAAAATATGTAATATATTGCCAAAATTTCATAAGAAAAGGCATAGTATGAAATCATTAAGAAAAAAAAACCTTACAGAATGTGAAAAATATATTCAATTTTACTATGTATCTTTACATTTTGTTTTAAACCCTGTGCAGGAAAAAGAGAGAAAAAAAAAACTTTAAAATTTTCAAATTGAAAAGACCCACTAAATGAAAACAATGAATAAAATTTCACAATAGAAGAAACAAAGAACTAAGTTTCCAGGGAGATAAAGTTGTTAAAAGTGCTAATGGCGCTCTTTTGGGTCTTGGCTCCAAGATTAACAAAAAAAAAAGAAAGAAAAAAAGAAAAAAAGAAACAATTTGTCATGTCAAAAAGGGCTGTGGCCTTCTTTCACTTTGGGAGAGTCAGAGGGAGGGGATGCAGTCTGAGTGGATTTCAGTCTGGTTAAAAAAAAATAAAATAAAAAGGCTGCAGCCATGTACAGACAATTCGATGCACAAACTGTGCCTGGTGCATGCCTGAGGACAAGACTTAAAAAGTTAGTCATTCACAGCAAGGGGTGGTGGTGCTCACCTTTAATGCCAGCAATCAGGAGGCAGAGCCAGGTGGATGTGAGTGTCAGGCTGGTCTACAGACTGGGTATCTGGACAGCCAAAGATACACAGAGAAACCCTGTCCCAAAAACAAACAAACAATGTTGAGGCTGATGCTGTCAGGGACATATCTGAAGGAAGTGTCTTTTAACACTTAGGCACTTCCCAAACTCTTATGTCAAGCTGCATGGCTGCATGAGCTATGCCATTCATAGCAAGGCAGTCAGGAATTATCTCATGAAGCCCGGAAAGACCAAACACCCTGCCAGGATTTAGGCCTGCTGGTGCTGCACCACAACCTCCAAAAAGCCATGTAAACAAGGCAGCTTTATAAAGACATTAGGAAAAAAAAACTTGAAAAAAATAAAATGGGACTTATACTTTATGTAAAAAAAAAACAAAAAAGTGCAAGTGGTGAGAGGAACACGGTCGAAAAGAGGAGTCCTGTAAATCTAGAGGGAAAAACATCCGAAGTTATTTCCAGTCATTCATTTGGTGAGACAGAAGGGCAAAGGAAGATGAACTCAAAGAACAGACCAAAAGAGCATGCTGGCTGCAGGGCACACAGTGTCAGACACAGGCAGAAAGCATATTTTCATGGGAGGAGTGGAAACCCATGCAATCTAGACAGGCCAACAATGCTGTGAGGGAGCTGGGAAGGAAGTCAGAAACTGCAGGTTCTTATCAGAAAGAACTGAAGAAAATTTGCCAGCTTTGCAAACCTATTTCACTTTGAAGACAGTGTCAGTGTTTGATTTATTATCTATCCTCTGCTGAAAGGAAAATGGATAGTTGTTTTTCTGAGAGGTCTAAGAAGGAGGGATTTTTTTTTTCAATCACCAAAAAGAAAAACTAAATAAAGTCAGTAATGCAAAGGTAGTATTAATCCCATGTCTAGACCTCACTATGACAGATTTACTCATTTACCCCATAAACTATTTAGCTGTTGTTTTTATTGTTGTTATTCCGACACAGGGACTCACTATATAGCTCTGGCTGACCTGGAACTCAATCTATAGATCAGGCTAGCCTTGAACTCACAGAGATCCAACTGCCTCTGCCTCCTAAGTGCTGGGATTAAAGGTGGGCACCATTGCTCCCCCATCCCCACGAACTGTTACAATGCTTCTGTGTTCTGACTATAACAGTATCAGGCACTGGGAGTAGAAAACATCAAAATTACACAGTGAGAAAGCATGGCTGGTCTGCTCTGCCCTAAGCCTGGGAATATGATAGTGGCTCAAATACTGCTCATAAGCACAAGCCTGCAATGCAACTGAAAACAGGACACAAACTGCACCATTTACTGCCAACTTGTGGGGGAGTTCTCTGTGGTTACTTTAACAAACCTTCATAAACTGAAGGGGCATTTGTTTTCATTGATTATGAATGTCCTACAGAACTTAGGATCAGGCCCAGGACTTCATTTATGCATGACCAGTGCTCACCTGAAGGCAGTCGTTTAAAGTAAACTCTGGAGGACAGTCCTTCTCAATTCTAAGATGGGTCTGGGTAGATTAGAGGGAAAGGAGCTGCCTTCTTACAAGGGGAGAATTTGTTTCCTTCCCTTCCCAGCTTTTAGAAGACACACACATTCCTTGGTTCACAGTCTTCTTCCTCCATCTTGTTCGAAAATTCTGTAACACTAGCCCTCTTCTGCATCCCAAACCTATTTCTAGTAATTCAGGTTATACTGTGTTCACAAAATGAATCCAGAAATCCTTAAGTCAATTGCCCCAGGCTTGGCTTCAACCTCTAAAACATCAGCAGTGAACTCTCTCGCTTATGCCATGCAATACATGGTATTTGCCACAGCAATCCATTGAAAACAAAATACAGGATCTCACTGTGTAGGCCTGACTGGCCTAGAACTCACTGTGCAGAGCAGGCTGGCCTTGAACTCAGAGAGATCTGTCTGCCTCTGCCTCTGCCTCTGCCTCCTGAGTGCTTGGATTAAAGGTGTGCTCCAACTCTCAGCTTGTCTGCTTATGTGGTTTCTGGAAGAATAAAGCTGTGTATGTGGCTTCTTTGTTCACAGATGAATAGAAGTTGTTTAACAGAAACATATGTATGTAATTAGTATCTCTGTGAAGTTCATGTGTCTTTTTGTTTTTGAGACAAGTCCTCAAGAAGCACAGCTTGGCTTCATACATATCCAGGAAGGCACTGTGCAGGGAGGGAGGACTTTCAACTGGCCCTAATTGCCCCAAGTGATACATTCCCAGATATGCACCAATATGCCAAGACTTGTTTTTTTCTTATTCTATAAAAATTTGAGGGCTGGTGAGAGGGATCAATGGGTAAGAAGAGCCTATGACACAAACTTGTTGACCATACCAGGAATCCATGTAAAGTTGAAAGGAGAGAACAGTCCTGAAAGTCACTTATGATCTCAATATAACAGCTTCCCCTTCTACACATAGTAACCAAATCAGTAAAAATGTAAAGCCAAGCACCCAAGAAAACAAACGAAAAACACCAGTCTTTGGGGCAGGCAAGATGACTCAGCAGGTTAACAAGCCTGATAACCTGAGTTTGATCCCTAGAACTAACATGGTAGAAGAAGAGAACTAACTCCCAAAAGCTGTCCTCTGATCTGACCGCCACACATGTACATGGGATGCATGTGACCCACATACATTTACATCAAAATAATGAACATGAAATACAAGCTGAGATGCATCATACTGTCAGTAACATATATTAAGATATTAAGAAATTAGCAATGATGCCTTTATTCTCAGCACTTGGGAAGCAGAGGCAAGAGGCTCTCTGTGAGTTGGAGGCCAGCCTCATCTACATAGCAAGTTCCAGGACAGCCTGGACTTCATCATGAGACCCTGTCTCAAACAAAAAAAAAGTTAGTATATTGTTAAAAATTGCTCTCTGATGGGGGATTGTCTTTTCATATGCCGTGAGTATATGAGCCTGGATACTGTATGTTATTGTGTTGTCTTTCAATTGTTTGATTGCTGAGGAAGGAGTAACAGCTGCTAAAAGACATTTGATTATAAATGCTGTTGGATTAATCCAACCTATATATTTTGAAAATGCCGTAGCTTCAAAATTTAAGTCCAAAGACATGTTACTTTGGAAAAGAAGTTCTGCTTTTGTTTCCACGGAAGATGAAAAGCTGAGGATTCCTTCCATACTAATATGGTTTGATCAAGCAAGACCCCCTGAAGCAGTGGCCCAGGTGATCCAACATCCAAAACAGCTGAGACCATGCAACCTCACAGACCACTACAGCCAGGATTTGACCAGGTTTCTGGGTTTTCTCAGGATCCCCTTGGGATTGACAGCACCCCCAAACAGCAGGAAGCAGTTTGGAGAGAACTACACCCAAATTCTCAAACATTGTTCATAAATGTTTGTTTTCATTTAAACGGGGTTGGTTATAAATGATTGAGGATCACAGTCAATCTCTTTCCAAAGGGAAAAAAAAAAAGGGAATATGATATAGAAATAAATACTTTACATTGGTATGGATTTTTTTTTGGGGGGGGTGGTTTGAGACAGGTTTTCTCTGTGTAGCTTTGGAACCTGTCCTGGAACTGGCTCTTGTAGACCAGGCTGGTCTTGAACTCACAGAGATCCACCTGCCTCTGCCTCCTGAGTGCTGGGTTTAAAGGTGTGTACCACCACTGCCTGGCTTGGAATGGATTTTGATTTATTGATTCAAATTGAAGGTCAATTTTGCTTATGTATATTTCTACTCTTGTTTTCATATTGTGTTTATATAACTTCTAAAATATAATGTATAATTGAATGCAATTATAGATAGTCTCCTATAATAGCCAAAACATAGTTAGGTTTTCTAAATATAGAGAGATATATTTCAAATGGATAGGTATTCTTCAAAACTTTTCAAAGTCCTACAGAATATGACATTTAAAATGGGTTATTATGGTTTTTCATGACAATAAGACACAACTGCTCCTGATAACACCAATTATGTCAGAGGAAGATGGGCGTTGAAGAAACTCTTTGTGGAGTTTGCCTTCAACATGGCAGGAATAGCCATTTGGAAAAGAAACTACTCTTGCTTGGATTGCTTGACGGCACACTGTCCAAACTGGATAAGCAGGTTACAAAAAGAAGTGACTGCTGAACTTGCCAAGGGACAAGACCTTCAAAGTTCCTGCTTCATCAAAAAGTCTGCCAGATATTCTGGGCTTATGGGCTGAAGAGGGATGCCTTGGGTGACTATTCAGGCAGTGAGATGTCAGTCAATTGTAGAGTTTCTGAGGTCTTTGATGGAGCTGAAAACAGATACTTACGGTTATGGTTTTCCTTAGTTATGATAAAAAGATAAGTTACATAAAAAACTTTAGACTCACAAAGATAGGTAAGATGATACAATATTTTCTTTAAATATTTTAAATATTGTTGACTGTAGTTTTTGTTTGATAACTGTTTTGTGATAAATAATTTTACTACATTAAAGTTAAGACCTTCCTTTTTATTTAGACAGAAAAGAGATGATGGGGGACGTCCTTCCATGTGCTGTGAATACATGTTTCTCTTGTTTGTTGATGAATGAAGCTGTTTCAGCCAATAAAGAAGTAGGTTGCAGCTGGGCGGAAAGTACAGGCAGAACAACCAGATTGGGATAATTCTGGGAAGAGGAATGGAGAGAGTGAGGCTTAAGTGAAAGATGCCATGTAGCTGTCAAGAAAGCAAGAGGCCCAGGCATCACTGGTAAGCCAAGACCAAGTGGAAATACATAGATTAATAGAAATGGGTTAATAATTAGCAGAGAGCTAGCCAGTAAGAAGCCTGAGCCATCGGCCAAGTAGTTTACAATGCATATAAGACTCAGTATGTTTATTTGAAATTAAACAACTGCGGGAATGAGTGAGACAGAAACTTCCGTTTACAGCTCTCATCTTTGGTGTATGTTAATGCTCTGATATATAACGTTTACCATGAGTGGAGAGGAGACGCTGAAATCCTACCCATATACTCACAAGTCAGAACCCAGGGTACAAGTTTTTTCAAAGTAAAGCTTACTCCTTTTTCAGAGCTATAGTACTAGATATATAATCACCAGATTACTCCCTTAGGGGCTGAAGAGATACTCAGTCAGGAGCACTGGCTGCTCTTGCAGAGGACCTGGATTCAGTTCTTAGAACCCACACAATGGCTCACAACCATCTGTAACTCCAGTTTCCAGAGAACTCAAGCCCTTTTCTGACCTCTGCAACCATTGCATACACACATGTATATACATACATGTAGGCAATACCCATGCACATAAAATAAAAAATAAAGGAAAAAATTAAACTTTGTAATGACTCCTAATAACTGATAGCTTTCAACACAAATCCAAAGGACACAGCATCACAATGAATTCAAGAACCCCCCCCCCAGGGTTTCTCTGTGTAGCTTTGGAGCCTATTCTGGCACTCGCTCTGTAGACTAGGCTGGTTTCAAACTCACAGAGATCCTCCTGCCTCTGCCTCCCAAATGCTGGGATTAAAGACGTGCGCCACCATCACCTGGCTGAATTCAAGAACTTAAAATTTTTTTTTATTTTATGTATATAAGCATTTTGCCTGCATGTATGTATGTGTACCATGTGCATACCTGCTGCCTGCAAAGGCCAGAAGATGGCATTGGTTCCCGTGGTGAGCTGCCACGTAGATGGTAGGAAACAAACTTGGGTCCTCTATGAGCAGCAAGTGCTCTTAACTGCTGAGCCCTCTCTTCAGCCCCTCAAGTACTTTTAGATGTGTCAGCCTGTATGAATACAGAACTTGAACCACAAATGCTAGGCACTCCTCCTCTAATATCCATATCCAAAGAACATTTAAGTTTATGTCCCATTAACATCATCATTTTTTATACTTTCCTTCAACACACAGGAGGAAATGGCAGTACCTTTGATCTTGCTTCGCAGGTATTTTAGGACTTCTTGAGTTCCTTTCTGAAAGGTGGAGAGAGGCTCACTGTTAGCAAGACACACTTGGAAGTTTTGTGCATCAACAAGTATATCTAAATTTTAAATTAAAAATAAGGTGCTAAATTCTAATAGTACTTACAGCTATAATTTCTCTTCGAATGGTTCTTAGAGGATTTCCTTCTAGTGCCAGGAATTTCAAATGAAGGTTTCCCAAAGAGCAGGGCAGACTATAGAACAGATTGATTTCAGGGAAACATTACAGGTAAGTCTAACTCAATTAAAGGCATGACTATAAAGTAACAAATGACAACAACATATCATGTAATAATCTCAAGGAAGAGGCATGAATAGACCTAAAATATTTCCCTTCAAATGATAAACACACAAAGGGACT
This sequence comes from Cricetulus griseus, assembly GCF_003668045.3. Taxonomy (NCBI): domain Eukaryota; kingdom Metazoa; phylum Chordata; class Mammalia; order Rodentia; family Cricetidae; genus Cricetulus; species Cricetulus griseus. The sequence goes on from NW_023276806.1 coordinate 1,599,673, forward strand.
GCAAATACATTTCCAGCTTCGTATAAAGCTGCTAAAGGACTTGCACTGTAAAGCATCTGCTCCATCTGCCCAGTGCTCACACAGGGATGCTGACACAACCAGCCATGAGCAGTCTCAGCCCAAGGACAAATCAGACTTCACCCAATTACAGAAGCACACCTCCAAAAAACTAGAGCAAATTCCAGGCTCTCACTGTGTAAGATTCTAAGTCAGTGGTACCTCACAATCTGTTTTTCCTTCCCTGCTTTTCACATGAGTCCAGACCAACCTAGGAAACAGCCACCCAGAGGAAAATGGGCACGAGAAGGCTGGTCATCTACTGACAATCAGCTCCAGCAGCAGTGAGGAGTCCCATGCTACAAAGTATGGAGGGCACAAACAGCTGCTTAAGATCTGCCGGCTATTCCTTTCTAAACATCATGTTCCGTAACTTTTCACCATTCTTTCCATCTCACTCTGCTCTTCTCCAACTCCAACATAGTCAGCCAGCAGCTACTAAAGACATCTCCCCTCACTTCCATCCCCTTCCCCGCAATGCCAAGGCAGCCACATCACAGGCTTCATCACACGGCAGTCGACAAATTGGACAGAGAATTGTGACAAATATTACTGAGCTAAACCGACAGGTCATTTTAAAGCTGGCCACCCACAAACCCCTTTCCAAAGCATCATACTCGCTACCATCAACTGTCTGCTTTAATGGGCTTGCACTCAGGGCAGTGTCTTCATGGTGTGTGGGTGGCTCTGAACCAATTAAAGCTGATTATCTGCCCTAAATCCTTAAGACTTCTTTACTTGGACCCTATTTAGGTTCCCAAAGCTGTGTGTGTACTGTTTCCTCCTGATGTATGGATGATACACTACAACTTTCACATGAAATTAAACATCTTATTTATTTATCTATCTATTTATTTATTCGAAGGGGAAAGTGTGAACTCAGACCTCCAGGGTCATGACATCCCGAGTGCCACTGCACCTCTGTGATCATGGTATCTCCCCTGTCAGGCAAGCATACCATCCTAGTTTACAGATCAGCTGCTAGAACCCAGGGCTGCCTGGTGCTGAGCATGATCACACTCTTGGTTGTGTATGCACCAGGCAGCTAACTTGCTTCACTCTAATCCTGGTCCTGTCTAAGTTTTTTAACCATAAATCCTTTTGTCACCCAAGTACTTATGTTTCTCTCAATTCCATTTTCATCATCCAAGCCCAACAGATACACATAAAGCATTTGTTCTGTCAAAGCATGGATAATAAGCATCTGGAGATGGAGCCATGCACAAAAAAGATTCAAAACAGCCCTTAAGAGTTCTGAAATGTGCCAGGTGATAGTGGCACATGCCTCTAATGCCAGCACTTGGGAGTCAGAGGCAGGTGGATCTCTGGGAGTTTAAGGCCAGCCTGTTCTACAAAGTGAATTCTAGGACACCATGGGCTACACAGGGAAACCCTTCTCAGAAAACCAAAAATGTATTAACTTGGCCACCAAGGAAGAAAACTAATCTTTCTCTGTATACAGTATGAGCTCAATACATAAATAATAGTTTTTTTTTTTTTTAAAGAACTTACAAAAACGAATTACAATCCAATGCAGAATGAATTCTAATTTCTAGCTATTTAATCTTTAAGCATACCTACTAATGTCATTGTTGCTCAAGTCGAGCCTTTCCAAAGACTGCAGCAGGGCCATTTCCTCAGGAACAGACCGCAGCTTGTTGCCCCTCAGGTCCAGCACAAGGATGGCCTGCAACTGCTGAAGATGCTCTGCCCCTAGCGTTTCGATCTGGTTTTCACCTAGGTGCAGCTCCTATGAAACCAGGTATGAGAAATTTCATTCAGCTTTACACTAATCAATGAAAACAAGTGTGAACATTCTCAGTTTTAAATCACTGAAACACAGAGAAAAGTCAACATTGTAGTTATTATGGTATTTAGATACAACCTATTTTAAAGCTAAAATATGAAGAAAGGAAAACATTTTTCTGATAATCTCAAAATAATTATTGCTCAACCTGGCAGAAACATACTTTACAACACTAAAGCAAAGAAACAGTTTATTAATTACATTTACAGAAATAAAAGTATAAATGTAAATACAATGCTGATAAAAAAATTAGTTTCAAAACAAATGAACCCATTCAAAACTGTTTCCATGGTAACAAGTATATTAGAGAACTATCACAGAAGACCATTACATACACCACCTTCCTAAACGAATCTAAAATCACCAATAAAAATTTACCATAGTGAATGGAATTTCCCAGCACTTTTAAAGTTCACCATGAGTCTATTTAAAAGAAACTTTCCTGACACCAAAAGAGAACTACCAAAAGGAGGCAAAAGATAAATTCTGGAAATGTCACTGCAATTGGGTAAACCTGAAAGGTGGCAACCTAAAGAATGAGGCCTACAGGCTGGAGAGATGGCTGAGCCAAGAAAGGCTAGGTTCACAACCAAAAATATAAGAATGAGGCCTACACCTTCTCTGCTGTGGTGAGGGGCCTCCCACAGTATAGCGCAGCAAAGCACCTCACCTCACTACAAGGCCTTTCTTCAGTTGCAAACTACTCACCACATGAAGTACACAAACCCCTACTCCTGAAAATGATTATTTCTTTTCATTACCAACAAATTATCAGTACTTTTAGTAGTAGACTGAAACTTTGAAAGGCATCAACAAAGAAAAATATCACTCATAGAATACTTATGACCAAAGATTAGCTACTTTTTAAAAACCTCAATTTCATAAACAACTTTTGGAAAACATATACTGGTGTGATAGTACCTTTAGTTGCCTAGAGGAAGGAAATTCAGGTAAAACACGTAATTTATTTCTCCGCAAATAAAGCAATTCCAGTGATTCCATGCTGCCCACATCAGGAGGCACAGTCTCCAGGAGATTGGAGTCACAATCCAAATGCTTTAATCCTGAAATACATATTCAAAGACAATAAAAAATATTTTAACTCAGAAAAATATCAGACCACAATAAACATGTCACAATGAAAACTTCTGAACCTGTTGCTATAGATAGGACAATCAAAAACATGTGTGTGTCCTTGAACTGAGTGAAAACTGATTTTTACATTTAAAGAGAATGGTAATGTTAAAATCAATACTGAATAGTCCAGACTATCTTTGAAATAGTTAAAAACACAGGTACTTCCATAAACTACTCTGAAGTATGTAAGTGGTATGAGCTGCACTGCTCCAATTGCTCCTCTTTAAAAGAGCTTAGTGTAACTAGAGGCATCTAAATATGCATGCATATTTGCTGGGTGAGGAAATGAGATGAGCCTACAGCCAGTAGTGGCTTAGACACATTTGTATGTTTATGCAAGCCTTGATTTTCTCTATACCCCTTCCCACTCTTTATCTATGTATGCTGCCTCCTCCTTTCCTGTGTCCCATTTTGTGTGTAATGTACATGTATGTGTTTACACAGATACACGTCTGTGCATGTGAAGAACAGATGATTCTGTTCACTATCTTCTATCTTTCCCACCTCGATTTTTGAGACAGAACCTCAATGATTAGACCACTTCCTGTCACCACTTCCCTTGCCCGGAGATTTTATATCTGTGCAGGGGATTCAAACTCAGAACCTCATGTTTGTATGCAAGCATTTTGCCAACTGAGCATCGCCCTAGCTCCAACATGCTTTCCCTAACACATGAGCTAATATGTACAACAAGATCAAACCTTGTAATCCAAGAAAGGCTTTTACTTTTAGTATCTTCATCTCCTGGATATTTCTTCTTCATTCATTTTTGGAGATGGTGTCTGTCCTCCCCACTACTTGGCCTAAGCTGGCCTCAGACCTGGATTCCTAAATGTCTTGCCTCACCCTCCTGACTGCTGAGACTGTGGCCATTCTTGCCGTGTGCCTTTCTTCTTCACAAAAAAGGGTGGGGGTGGGGGTAGTCTTTAAGGACTTAACAAAGGATTCTTTCCATTAACTATATTATAGATCCTTCCAGGTTAAGACTGAAAATGGTTTTCAAAAAATTCATCCTCAACTCTTCAATTTAACTGGAATAAGCAATAGCATTTTGCAACTTATTTTCCTAACTTCAAGCTGTCAATTTTAACACAATCCAAAACTGCGCTGATATGCCTGACATGCCACCTTCAATTCCTTTTCATTTAGTATACGGAGAAGCTAACCACTTTATTTAAAGTCACGGGTGGAGTCAGCTGAGAAGGAGGGGATGGTGAATAAGCACGGAGCAGAATCTTCATCAATTTCCCAGTGTGTACTTTTCCTCTACACCCCATCCACACTTTCATTTTGTCACAGGACTACATGTCTTCTGGTGGTCATTATTTAGGCAGGCCCTAGATATAATGGTCTAGAGAAAATCTTATTAAGTATCATTTGCATTTACAATAGTAAAAAGTTAACTTAATATTTCTCTATAACTGTCTTATTATTTTTCTAAAAGAAAGTTGCATTAACCTTGAATTCATACAGTAATTAATATGGAGATTTACTTTGCATTCTGCTTATTTCTGCTGGCAAACTCTTCAGCTGGTTACTGGAAAGATTGAGTCGCAGCAGACTGGACAGCAAAGCAAAACCAGCAGGCACAGTTGCAAGACGATTATTTGAAAGATCCTTTAAAAAGAGAACAGAATGAATCTATAAATGAGTAGATAGCAGTAAAAAGATACACATGAAAGAAATTTCAGAGTTATGAATGAATTTTAACATGAGAGATAACTTCAGAGGAACAGGTATTTCAATTTCAGCCACGGTCTCATAGACCAGGATTCATTCAAATGCTCCTCTTCAATACCTGCAGGTCTACTAACAAAGTCATGGGAGGAATTAAAACCAGCTGTTACTTCAAAAGAATTTTACATGACAGTGTCTACTAATCCCAAGTCATACCTCTCACTATGCAACCCTCTGCAGTAGAACATGGGATACAAACAAGGTAAGAGAAATATGGAAGTTAAAGGGTTAAGTATGGATAGGGAAGGGACATGGAGAAGCAGAGAGAATGGGGGGGGGGGTTCAACAAAACTAGGGTGTGTGAAAAATCCTTACCAAAACCAAAACAGAACAGAACAAAAACCCAGTACTGTATAAGCAAAGTGGTTAAGAGCTCATACCGTTCTTGCAGAGGACCTGGCTTTGCGTTCCAGTACCATGTTAGGCAGCTCTCAACTACCTATAACTCTAAGTCCAGGTGATCCAATGCCCTCTTTTGGCCCCCACAGACACCCACTTACATACACATACCCATGTAGAGACATACACATACATATAATTCAGCACAGGTGCCTTGCATCGGTAGACAGTGCTGCCTCCAGAAGACATGGGTCATTAAATAAAAATCTCAGTACCAGGCATAGCTTACCTCCCTGTGAGTTATTAGTCAGGGTGGTCTCAAAGGCCCCCAAAGCAATACATGCTATTGTCATTGCTTTTGGCTGTCCATCATAACTAGATGGTAAGACCCTATTGCTGAATACATCATACACTGGTTGTAGGGCAAACATAATCTGGATTGAATAGGAAACTTCCTCCACATTGGCCAGCTTTCAGAATGCCAGAAGGTGCAGCCATTGGGGGCTGAAAGGATACAATGAGCTTACTCGATATTGGACCCTGCATGCTGCAATACTGACCTGCTAGGAAAGATGTACCTACAGTGGTGGCTTGGCTTTTATGAGGGTAACAACAGCTTTATGCTTGGATATGAGGCCTGCTCCATGGACGAGAACTCATGCTGGCATGGTAAACATGGTCAAAAGCCCAAGGCTGTGAGGTAGGGGAACTACCTCATGGTTCTATCATGGTTTTGCCAAATGGCCACACTGTCAACCTGCCTTCTAAATGTTTATAATCATAGGTAAGTGCTACTCTGGACTAGACAAGCTTCTTGCATGGGAGGCAGTTAACATAAACACAACTAGTCTAAGTGCTGAGAAAAATGAGTGCTCAGCCCTGAATCAGACATACACAACATTGGCTCAAAGCTCAGGGGCACTGAGGAAGAAGTGGGTATATTAAATAAATGTAAGAGCTGGAAGATGGGAGGAGTGGCTGTGCCGCGTTCAACTCACAGTGGCTATGGTCACCAGCACAGGATCAAGCCAACAAGATAAGCCAACATTCCAACAGATGGCACTAACTGGACTCTCTGGGTCACACACAGGAAAAAAAGGGAAGGAAATGAAAATGTGGGGGCAGGAGATGGGAGTGTCTGGGAAGTAAAAGTTGGGGGGGGCATGATTAAGACACAATGTATACATGCATAAAAGTTTCCAAGAATAAACAGGATATTCTCAAAAAATAAAATTGGAAGTCAGGTTGAAGGGTATTTGGGAATTCTCTTTACTGTATTTTTACAGTCTTTGCATAATCCCAAAAATTTTTCCAAAATGAACTAATTACTGACAATGAAGAGTTCCTAACAAGGAAATTAAAAATTTCTAAAACCATGTGAAGAACTCAAATTATTTTTATAAAATTCCTTCTAACTTCTAAACAGTATTAAGATAGCCAAATATTTAATTATTATAAGAACACGTGAGGCTGGAGAGATGGCTCAGCAGTTAAGAGCACTTGCTACTCTTGCAAAGGACACAGGTTCTATTCCCAGCACCCACATGGCAGCTCACAACTGACTGTAACTCTAGTTTCTGCAGGTACCAGGCAAACATGCGGTACACAGCCATACATTCAGGCAAAAAACCATATACCTATAACAAATTTTTAAAAACAAATATGATAACTGATCCGTATTTATGCCAAGCCATTCTTTCAACAAATTTTTACTTAGTTCTTTTGGGCTAAGCAAGTTCTACATAATGTCAGGAAATATTAGTTTAAATGATTACAGGTGTTTATATTTTAATCTGTTTTGATGAATTTTCCACATTGATATTTTATTTAATATTGAATCTTTAAGAAAAATTCTCAATTGAAATATCCTTTCATTGTGCAAACAACTTCTGGTAACATATTAAGTAGCAAGAGAAAACTTCGCTTATTACAAGGTATCTTTTTAACTTCCACCTCTAAATGATGATCTTTATTTAAGAAAAACAAAATATAAAACAACTTTTGGAACTGAAGAAACAGCTCAACAGTCAAGAGAGTGAGCTAGCTGCTGTTCGGAGGACCCAATTCAGTTCCCAGCACCCACAACCACCTGTAACTTCAGCTTCAAGGACTCCAACACCTTCTTTCAGGACCTGCATAAATGTGGCACGCACACACACAAAAATTCACACATGAAATAAAAATATACTTAAAAATTTTCCTATAAAGTTAACTTACAAAATTAAAATTTTTACATGAAAATCTGATGGCTCCCTCCTTTCTTTCATTTTACCTATAAATGCCTTTTACTTCCCAAACCTTACTTCCAATTTTAATTTTAAACACAAGCACAAATGACAGATAGACGAAGGTATACATACAGAATAAATACTTAAACACTCAAAGTAACATTTCTATCAGTAAGAAATGAGACTAAAATTATAAATCAGTTTTCTAATACAAGGCAGGACAAGAACAAGAGCCCAGTAAGAAATAGTAAGAACGCATACATGTGGGCTGGAGCCTGTCAGTCAGAGGACTAAACCTTTCAGCTGAAACACCTCATGGCAGATTCTCATCCTGTTGTAAAGGAGAAAAAAGGAATGTGCTTTGGGGGAAAACTGTCATCTTTAAATTTTAATTTTTTTTTAGTTGCATGACTTGGGACAAATTTCCTATTGTTGTATAATCCTCAGTTTCTTACTGTATTAAGGGTCTGACCTACTTAACTTGCCATATATAAAGCCAATAAAAGTCTACGGCTTTTATTCTTAAAATAATTAAAACAATACTGTACTGACTTACAGCTGACTCTAGTTAAGCAAGATGAAACAGGCAGCATGAAAGCTTTGCCAGAAAAGGTGCCAAGCTGAAGACTAAAGTAAGCACTGAAGAGACTGGACATGCAGGGCAGTGGGGCCATTGGGTAACACAGAAAACAGAATATATAATATAGAGAGGCTAGGAAAAAAGAACCGGTGTACTTGAAGACTGCTTTCCTCTATTCTGCTAGGGTATAGACGCCTCTGGGATAGGGACTGGATGGACGGTTAAGAGTGCTGAACGTCCTTGGAGAACACCCACATTTGGTCCCCAGCACCTCCAACTGTCTATAACTCCAGTTACACGCTGGTATCCAGAAGAGAGTGTTAGGTGCTCTGGAACTGAAGTTATGAAGATCTGATGCCCTCTTTCAAGAAGAAAAAGAAAAGAAGAGAAAAGAAAAGAAAAGAAAAGAAAAGAAAAGAAAAGGAAAGTGTCTGAATAATAAAGTCATGTCCATTGTTTCTGTTCCAAACTCCATGCCTGAAACATTATAACTTAACTTTCATTTGATAACATAGAGAAAGTGTTAGTATTTCAACAATCTAATTAAAATACTTTCTGGTAAGCTACTCACAAAATCTGTCTGTGTCCTAAGATTTGAATCATACATTTATTTCCTCAACCTAGTAAAAATTCTTCCCACCAGCCCCAAATCATGCAGAAATCAGAGTCACCACTTACTAAATCTTCTAAACCAGAAAGGCGCTCAAAGCCTTCAGGTATGCCAGTCAGCTCATTGTGCTGGAGGTGCAGCACCTTCAGGTTTTTTAAACTTGTAATTTCTTCTGGAAGCATGTTCAGTCTGTTATGGCTATTGGGTAAGAAAATAAATATTGAGTGACTTGGTAGACTATATAAGAAACATTTACCAAAGGCATTTTTGTCAACTAACCACGTGGACTCACTGTAACAGTCATATGGTGCTATTTGTTCAAGTGTTTATCAAGATCCACATCTCCCAAATAACGCTCTTCAGCAGCAATCTAAGTCAATGAAGCTATGGTTTGAAAGAAAACCAGCAATGAATCATTTGTAAACTTTTGGTTGCTTGCTTATAATCTGCTTATTTAACATACAATAAGAAAGGGACTAATTGAACTCTTAAATTTTTATATTGTTCCTGAAAATAAGTTTACATACACATTACAATGAAACTATATACATACATATATATGCATATATGTATATTCATATTCTTCAAACATTTATTTATTTTTATTGTTATGCTCCATGTATGTCTGTGTCTGGTGTGCACCAAGGCCAGAAGAGTATTGGCCATTCTGAAACTGGAGCTGTGGATAGATGAGAGCTGCTTTTGGAAATTGAACCCAGATCCTCTAGAAGAGTATGCAATGTTCTTAACTGTTGACCCATATCTGATAGGAAGGTTGGGTTTTAATTTCACATTCAAAACAAAAACTGTTATTTCTATTTTCAGGTCTGGTATATTTGGCAATACTCAATTTGACTCTTTATTTGCTTAGCCTTTTTAGTTGAACTCTTCTAAAGAGACACTCAACCTATTGATTAAAAGTACCAGTAAGGACAATACACTTCCCAGTAATTAAGAGACAAATGAGGTCTTGGTACCTTGGCTTTGTTGGTTAAAGTACCTGTCTATTAAACAGGAGATCCTGGTTTCAAACCCCAGCAGTGCCTTTGTACAGCATAAAATGTAATGTACTTTTCTGTGTTTTAAACTAGAGTTAACCTTTACCAATTGCAAGGCATGGGGGTGCACGCCTGTAATCCCAGTACTGAGGAGGCAGAGGCAGGCAGATCTCTGAGAGTTCGAGGTTCCTCTATAAAGGGAGTCCAGGATAGCCATGGCTGCTACACCCAGAAACCCTGTCTTGGAAAAAAAACAAAAACAAAAACAAAAGAGAAATGCATCCCCAGATGCATCACAGCTGAACTGTTCAATTATGAAATTTACCCTTTCTGATGTTAGTTTACATATAACAGGGGAAAGGCAAATACCAGGAGCTTTATGTTAATTATATTACATCAAAGTAAAACTACATAGAAGAAAAGCCCAAAAGGTGTTTATGAAATATAAACAAATCATTGTGAAGTCTCTGACTACTGAAGGCCACTAAGCTGAAGTCAGGAAACTTGATAGGACCTACTTGAGGAAGGTGGTCAATCTAGCCGTCTACTTTACTTCCTCCATTTCCTTTTTTTTTCTTCCAACTTTTTTATTTGAATTAGAAACAGGATTGTTTTACATGACAATCCCAGTTCCCTTCTCCCACCCGTCCTCCCGTACTGTCCCCCCCCCCCAACTAAAACCCTATCTATCACATATTCTTTCTGGTCCCCCTGGATGGTGAGTCCTTCCATAGGGTGTCATCAGTGTCTATCATATCCTTTGGGATAGGGCCTAGGCCCACCCCTGTGTGTCTTGGCTCAGGGAGTATTCCTCCACATGGAATGGGCTCCCAAAGTCCACACCTATGCTAGGGATAAGTACTGAACTTCTACAGGAGGTCCCATAGATTTCTGAGGTTTCCTCATAGAAACCCATGTTCCTGGGTTCTGGATCAGTCCCATGCTGGTATTCCAGCAAACATGGTATGTACTCACTCATATGTGGATTTTAGACATAGAGTAAGGATTATCAGCCTACAATCCACACTGCCAAAGAAGCTAATAAACAAGGAGGACCCTAAGAGAGACATACATGGTCCCCTGGAGAAGGGGAGAGGTTCAAGATCTGCTGAGCAAATTGGGAGCACGGGAAGAGGGGTGAGGGAGCTAGGAGAATGAGAAGGGGAGAAGAGGAGGGATGCAGAGGACATGAGAGAGCAGAAAGTTTGAGTCAGGGGAAGAATAGATGATAAGAAGAACGGAGATATCATAATAGAGGGAGACATTTTTGGTTTACAGAGAAGTCAGGCACTAGGGAAATGTCTGGAGATCTACAAAGATGACACCAGCTAACAATCTAAGCAACAGAGGAGAGGCTACCTTAAATGCCCTCCCCTGATAATGAGATGGATGACTGACTTATATGCCATCCTATAGCCTTCATCCAGCAGCTGATTGAAGTAGAAGCAGACACCCACAGCTGATCACCGAACTGAACTGGAACCCAGATGCAGAGAAGGATGAGTGAAGAGCACAGGGGTCCAGACCAAGCTGGTGAAACCCACAGAAACAGCTGACCTGAACATCCGGGAACTCTTGCTCCCCATTTCTTTTTTTTTTTTTTAACCGATCACTCTACCTAGTTGGGTTGAGCCCACCCTATTTCATGCTCACACTTTTTCTGATCCAATTCTTTCTTCCTGCCTTGAGGCCCATAAGCCTGGCTTTTGGGGGGAAGGGGCCCTAGGACAGCTTCATATGCAGCAGCCTCACCAAACTATTACTATAGGGGCTATTTTCCTTCCTAGTTAATGTACCACCAAAAACATACCTTCACGTATAAACAAGTTAGTCAAACTACACTTTAAGTACACTTTGTTCTTCTGAAAGAATCTCTGAGCTTGAATATCTAAATAACATAGATAAGACAAAGATACTTTCTTAATCTGGATGTATATCAGCAGCAAACATTAGTTACCACTTTGGGTCCCTACCCTCACATAAATTAGCATTGCAGTACCAGAAATGTGTCTATGCAGCCCAAAGGTGCTTGGACACACTGACCTACTGATAGTGAAGTCATGAGGACTGGGGCTTAGCTCAGTTGCCGAGCACGCTTGAGGTCCTGAATTTTCCACTAAATGCCACAAACCCCAAAACCTCAAACCAAAACAACAACAACAGAAAAAGCACAAAATTCTTCACATTAATAAAACAATCAGTATTTCTAACTTACTGTGCAATACCTAGATTTTTAGGCTGAGATTCTGATGGTTTTCTAAAACAAGAGCCAACAGTATCTCCTGAACATAAGACATAAATCAACCAACCTTTAATCTGTAAAATCAAAGAGGTTGTAATAAATTCTAAAAATCAAACACATATACAAATAAAGTTGCTGGGTACTGCCCCACAAACTTGTGAAGCTAAGGCAGGAGTCCCTGAGAATGGTGGTTTGGGGTCACGCTGGGTCACCAAACAGCAAGACTCCTTTAGAAAGAAAAAACAAATAACTGAACTATTAACTTTGTTCTTCCTTAACTAGTTTCTGGGATAATGCAAAGATCTGGTGCTGGGGTAGGATCCGGCATTTCACAGGTGTTCAACCCTGCTTCCCCCTGGGCCGAAATACAGCCCCCAATGGTTTTCTATGTGAAGAGGGATGCCCGGGTCAGACAACTCTAACCGCAATCCTAGAAACAGGTGCACACTTTACCTGACATTAAGTTTCTGAAGATTGTCCAGTTCTCTTATAGCTGAAGGAAGGGATGTCAGCTGGTTATCATGTATCTAAAATGATAAGACAAAGTCAACATTCTCATAATTTGCAATATTTGAGCTTTCCCACTGAACAAAATTACTCAAACTCAATGGCAATGTGTTGGATGATTAGTAATCTGCTGTGTGTGCTGACCAAACTGCTGCTCAGAGACTGTGAAGTAACAAGTTATTAAACATTACCAAAATGAAGAGACAAACACAAACTTTTCCTGAGTAAGCTTTCAGAAAACTCAGAGGCAGCATGGCTCTGATGGTCTGCTCATGTCACAACAGAATATACATGAGCAGGGAGAAGAGCTTTACATTCTTACAGATTCATACTGTCTTTACAACAGAAAGAACCTCAGAGTACAAGGCTCTTTGTTATTTTACAGACAAAACAATAACACCTCCAAGAACAGCACTACTTATATCCATCATTTCCACACATGGACAAGTACACTAAAGTCTGCAGATTCTGGAATAAATCCTTTATACTTCACTAATCACATGATAGGACAACTTGCACTATAGAACAGACTCAATTAGAAACACAAAAAATTCAGTTGAACAGTTTCAGTCCGAGGGCAAGTTACAAAACAAGAATGCAAAAGGCCCCTAAGTCCTGTACTTGCTTTAGTGATTGGAATAAAAGGTAACAAGGAAAAAAAGTATGAGAAGCCAAGTGCCAGTTCTATTTGCACACACTGACTCATTTAATCACAGGACTCCACCAGGCCTGTGGACATGGAGACACAGAGCCAACCTTCCGAGTCAGACTGTTATTTATCTTGCATTCTACAAGCTCAGAAGGTTTCCTGTTTAGCAAAGCATAAATTTAGCTCCTCCATTTTGCCTAAATTAAGTCTTTCCAACTAAGATACCATAATTATAGTTAACTTACATCCAGGACAGTGAGGGCAGGCAAGAGTCGGAGGTCATCAGAGAGAGACTGAAGCTTATTGCTGGAAATGATGAGTTTGGTCAGATCTGTCTGCTCCCACCATCGTTCAGTAGAACTGAATGAAAGATTCTGATTAGCCTCCTCAGGAACGTCCACATTTATTCTCCAAACACATTGAGGGACTATCTCCACCAGCACCACACCAAGGAGAAAGGGAAAGAGATAAAAATGAAGTGAACTCTAAGTGACACACTCATTGAACACTCAGCTAAGTGACACACTCATTGAACACTCAGCTTACAAATGGACCCAAAGAACTCTCAGGGCCTGAGGGGACAGCTCAGTGAGTGTCTTAGTTACCTTTATATTGCTGTGACCAGGGTACCTTATTAAAACAAAGTGTTTAATTTGGGGTATGGTTTCAGAGGGTCAGAGTTCATGATGGTGAAGTAAATGAGAGCTTGAATCCTGAGCCTCAGCCATGAGGCAGAGAAAGGCACACTGGGAATGCAGGAGTCTTCTGAAACCTCACAACCCACCAGCAGTGACATGCCTTCTCTAGCAAGGCCACCTCATCTCCTACTCTACCAACTGAGGACCAAGTATTCAAACGCATGAGTCCATGAGGGACATTCTCATTCAAACCATCATAGTGGGTAAATGCATTTGTTGTCAAGCCTGGCCACATAAGTTTGAACTCTAGAATATACATGGTGGAAAAACCAACTCCTGCAAGATGTCCCCTGACTTGACAGTAAGTGTGAAGATAAACAAATAAATGTAAAAAAATATTTAAATTCCAATAAACCAAACATAAATAAATTACAGTGTAAATTCATTTTATTGGGGAAAAAACAAACAAACAAACAAACAATCAGACTGCAATGTGCATTTTACATGAGACCCTGAGTTTGATTCCTAGCACCAAAAACACAGAACACTGAAATCTCCTAGCAACTCTGTGAGATGGGTGCTATCACTATTCCCATCTTGTAGGTGAGACGAGTGAGGCATCAAGAAAATGAATCCAGGTTCAACAGATGTCAGCTCTGCCCTCTAAACCCTGTGGAGCCACTTCCTATGATAGCCCACAAAGGGTATTGGACCCTAGTACCACTCTCCATTTTACAGACATAATTCTGATTCTTACCCACTACACACAACTGTTATCCTACTGAGGTAACTCCTATAATTTAGTGAGTAGAACTGTCACTATGAAGAGGAAGCTCGGCCAGAGTGCTTGTCTCCCGGCAGGGCCCTAGGTTCTATTCCTAGCACTGCTTGGATCTTTAGGAAGAAGCTTTTAACAGGGGGTAGCAAAACTGCTTCTGCACTTGTGTAACCTAACTGTATAAAGAGACCCTTCACCTGGGGACAAAGGTAGAGCTACACGAAGGCTGGCACAGAACTTGTAATGCCACTCAAGACAATCTCTGTTTATGCCCTGCTTTCACTGTCGTCCAAATTTACCAGAGACTCCCCAGTGGGACAGTGAAATGGAGGCTTGCCTCTTTATGAGCCAGTAGCGTCAAAATAAGCAATACAGATTCTAATCCCACAAGACAAGCAGAAGAAAAGCCTTGGAAATTCAAACAGAAAAAAGATATGGGGAAAGAACAGAAAGTTGTTCCAATATCTCATCTTTTTTTTTTCTTCCTGCAAGTTTAGTAGGATTTTTACTATGCTATATCTTAATTTTGTGTGTTTCTGTTATTTTTTCCACACATTAATCTAACTTGTTTATACTTTTTTTCCCCACTTGGGAGCAATATTTCAGTGCTGGCTAGTTTTAAGTCAATTTGACACAAGCTAGAGTTGCTGGAGAGGAGAGAGCCGGTTGAAAAATGCTTCAATAAGGTTTAGCTCTAGATAGGCCTGTAGGGTATTTTTCTTAGAGATGGATGTGGCAGGGCCCAGCTCATTGTATGTGGGGCCACCTTTAGGCAGGTAGTCCTGGGTTCTATAAGAAAACAGGCTTAGCAAGTCATGAGGAGCAAGCAGTAAGTAGCAACCCCCCACCCCCATTTGTGCATCAGCTCCTACCTCCAGATTCCGGTCAATGTTTGAGTTCCTACCCTGACTTCTGTAGATGACTATGGAAGCACAGGCAAAGTAAACCCCTTCCTTCCCAACTTTGCTTTTCGTGTTTCATCACAGTAATAGTAACCCTAACAATTTCTTTTCCCGCCTAAGATGTCTTTTCCTTTTTTAGTTCCATCCCCACCTCCCATTTATGTATTATTTTTTTACCTTATTGCTTTATCCCCCCAAAATATTCTTGGGCTGGGTAGATGGCTCAGCAAGTAAGAGTGCTTACTGCACAAGCAAGAGAATCTGAGTTCAAATCCCCAGAAGCTAAGTAAAAAGCCTAGCTTTGTCCTGTCCTAGTAGCCTCAGTGCTGTGGGGAGCAGAGACAAGAGGACTGCTTCAATGAGAGAACATGTCTCAAAGGAATAATGAGGAAAGTGGCAGCAGGACAATCAACATCCTTTGGCCTTTTCATGCACACATACTATATGTAATCTCTCCTCCCCCTTCTCTCTCTCTCTCTTACACACACACACACACACACACACACACACACACACACACACACACACACTCAGTTTGTGTTTCATTCTTCTCCCTATATTTATCTAATTTTGCTCGTGATTTTTTTCCTATAAGAAAATCTTTTTTTAAATTTTGTGCTCTTTTCCATAGCATCCTTTTCTATTTACCTCTTCCTTCAGCTTATTGTCTCCTCTTCCCTTACTCTTCCTTATCCCATTCATTCACTATGTTCATACCTACGTTACATAATTTCTAATCTCAAAAGACATTCTACAGCACTTTGCCATCTTTGGTCCTATGACCATTGTGCTGGATAGTTTTATGTCAACCTAACACTAATCAAAGTCATCTAAGAAGAGGGAACCTCAATTAAGAAAATGCCTGCATAAAAACCAGCTGTAGGCAAGCTTATAGGGCATTTTTTTAAATTAGTGACTGATGGGGAGTGGCCCAGTTCACTGTGAGTAGTTCCCACCCTAGACTACTGGTCTAGGGAGAGCAAGCCATGAGGGTCAAATCAGGAAGCAGTACCCATCCTTGGCCTCTGCATCAGCTCCTGCCTCTAGGTTCCTTCCCTGACTGTCTTTGATGATGCTAAATAAACCCTTTCCTCTCGAACTTGCTTTTGGTCATGGTGTTTCCTTACAGCAATAGCAACCCTAACTACAATAACCAGTGACGGTATATTAGTGAGCAATAACTGATTTTCAATGTATGTGTATCTTTATGGCTTAATGGTTTTGGAGTCACAACAGTCTGTTTCTTCCTTGATGAGGGGTACTGGAGACTTAGCCTTCAAGAAAGTCTGTTTAACATAAAGGCACCCTTCAAAACTGCAGACTAGATACACAAACCAACAGATATGCAAACTGCAACACAGAGCTATATAAAAAGAGAGAGAGAGAGAGAGAGAGAGAGAGAGAGAGAGAGAGAGAGAGAAGAGAGAGAGAGAGAGAGAGAGAGAGAGAAAGAAAGAAAGAAAGAAAGAAAGAAAGAAAGAAAGAAAGGCAAGGAAATAAACCCCTCAAAAATGGCAACTGCTCAGGCGGCGGTTGCTCACGCCTTTAATTCCAGCACTTGGGAGGCAGAAGCAGGCGGATCTCTGTGAGTCTGAGACCAGCCTGGTCTACAAAGCTACACAGAAAAACCCGTCTCAAAAAAATTGCAACTGCACTTCATAGATACTGAAATAGGCAAAATGCCACCTGAAACTTTAAAATTTTCTGGTAGGAAATTATAAATAAATTAAAAGATACAAACAAGCAGATAATTTCAATCTAGGCCTTAGAGAAGAAAGTCAGCCAAACAGATGAAAACATTAACAATATGAATGGAAAAGTTGGCAACATGGAAGAAAAATTCACAAAGGATATTGAGATCAAGATTTAAAAAGAAAAAAATCAATTAGCATAGTCAAGACAATTCCCCATAGACCCACCAGTGCTGACCCTAGAAAAATAGTTTCCTATTATTGTCCCAGTGCAGTGCAAGAGGCTTCTCTACAGTGGTATTGGTCTTTTTTTTTCTTTTTAAATCAACTATTGACTGAATGTCCTCATCCTGAAATTATCTCAATCAAACAAACCAGTACCTCATCTTCAATTCAAATTCCCTGGGATACTGAGGATATGGGTAGAATTAAGCCACATTCTTGTCCAAAATACAACGCAAATGGCTGCTAACAAGGTTCCCAACACAGTCCTTAATTCGCTATGGAACCTCAAGAGCAAGACCTCCACTGTCGGCATTTCTGTCAACACTGTTATCTTCTAACTTCCAGTAAAGAACAGCCCATTAGGCTCTGCCCACAGCATTCAGTGTCTTTTCCTAGACTTACTTCCAAAGTCTTCCACATCCCAGCCATAAAATAGTTCAAATGTCATGGGGAACCACATAGTCGTTTACCACAGAGATGATTCCACTTCCAGGGTAGCAATTTCTATCCTAGTCTTCCTTCCAGATACTGTGGTAAAATACCGTAAGAAAGCCCCACTCGACAAGTTTATTTTAGCTTGCAATTTCATTTGCAGGTCATCACTGCAGGGAAGTCAAGGAGGAAGTAAACTAGTCATAGTAACTTGTAAGGTAGTCGTATCACACTCAAGAACAGAGAGAAACATGAATCAAGACATGCACACTTGTTTTTTGTTTTTTTACACAGCTCATTCTTACACAGTCCAAGACCCAAATCAGGCAATGGTACAGCCCACAGTGGGTTAGGGTTTTCCTACACCAATTATGAATCAAGATGGGTCCTCCCAGACATGCAACGAAACAGGATCTAGATAATCCCTCATTGACGGTATCAAGTAGACACAACTAATCACTGCATTCAACAAGCATGTTTTTTCGCTTGGTCTGCCTTATAGATACAAAAGCGCACTCTTAGAAGCCAAGTAGGAGATTTTAACCTGTGCGGGTAGGAAAAAATATTACAGAAAGAATGCTTTGCTTCTTATTCCCCTCTCTCTGTCCCCATCCACTCCCACCAAGCACTCATACCACCACAAAGGTATGTATCATTAGAGAAGACTGCAGAACTGTGCTTGTCAGCCAGTTCATGGGTTTCTCAAGAGGTTCTCAGATCCATACACTCTGTGGCATGTATCCTGAATAGTGACTTAGGAAACATGATCACTATCTGTCACTGGGATTCTTCAAGGCCTGAAAAAGGAGGGTCTTGACAGAGAAGGGAAGTGTTTATTCTAAGCTCACACAGGGGAGCTGGTTAAGACTAAACTGAGAGAAAGGTGATGCCCAAATAAAGTACCTCCCTGTCATATATAGAGGAACCAAAAATTAAAATTAATAAAAGTTTAAAAACTTAGGCCCTGAAAAGGGAACATCTAATGGTAAAGAAAAATTTAACTCCTTAAATCAGGAGCGCCATGGCTGGCACCTGATCCCCTGCTCTCAGAGAAGGGAAGGTAACTGTCCACCACTCCTGTTAACATTCCTTTGTTAACTGCTGGTCATAAAGAACTCCGGCCCAAGGGATAACTGACCGACCCCGTAACCCTGCAAGCCCATGCCCTGTCTTATCTCACTCAAATGTATCTCACTTAAAATATACAGCTACTGCTTGACTCTGTACTTTGTACGACCTGAAGTAACCATGGAAACTCTGAAATTGGTGGCCTTCAACCTTATGGTCTGCACCTTTAAAAGCTTCTCTTTCAGGCTGGTTAGCATCTCATTTGCCTGCCAGGCAATGAGATCCTAGCTGACCAGCTTGAAATAAACAGAAACCTTTTGCTTTTGCATCAGAAGTGTCGACTCCTTGGGTTAGCGTCTGGGCTCCGTGAACCTGGCACACCAATATCATATAGCTAGCTAACTCCCAAACTAAGGTGTGTATCCCACGTTGGGCATCAGCCAGGTGCCACAGGAGACGCAGGAGCCGGCGGGGGTGCACAGGGGACCCTGCAGCTCGGCCTCCGAGGAGGAGGAGGATGCTCGCACGCGCTCCCTCCTCACCTTCCCCGAGGTTCCTTCCCGCCAGGTTGAGCTGCCCGCTGCTCCGCGCCGCCTTCAGCAGGCCCTGAGGGACTGAGGGGCCGCTGTCCTTGCCCTCCCGGTGGAATCCAGCACGAGGGTCAAACCCGGTGGCTCTCCGCGGGCGCGACATTGTCAAAAACCTCAACCTCAGAAGCCTGGGCCGCCGGCGGGCTGTGACGTCAGAACCGCGCGCCGAGCCACAGCGGGATCGCCCCGCCCCTTCCGGCTCGCCCTGTGATCGGTGTCCTGCCACTGTCGCCGCTCGCGCGCGTGCCGATGTCGTCACCGCCAGCTCCCGGGGCCGTAGGACCGACGAGCTCTTCCGTTGCCCTCACCAGCCTCGCCCTGAGGAGAAACTTCTTTCGGGTAAGGGCGTCAAGCGGGCCGAGAGGCCCTCCGGGTGGCACGGGGGTCCTACGCGGCGCGGCCGGGGACGGACTGCGCTGCCCAGCGTCGCGTCAGAACGTGGCGCCGGCGAAACCCGAGGCGCGGCCTGCGGCCCGGCGCGGCCTGCGGCCCGGGACGGCCGGCTGGAGGGTGGCTGGGTTCGGCAAGACGGTTGAGTTTGAGTTGATGACGGCGGGGCAGGACGGCGAGTGGCAAGATGCTAGAGCCTTTTCTAGAGCCTTAGAGACAAACGTGTGCCCGCCCGCTGCCCGCTCGCAGGACCAGCGCTACGCAGTCGAGCCCCCGGCTTGCTGGAGAAGCTCTGTTTGTTTGTTTGTATTTTTTTCACTTTATTTATGAAGCTGCGGTGTCTCTCGAGCATCTTGGGCTTCGCCCGCTGCCCGCTCGCAGGACCAGCGCTGTGCAGTCGAGCCCCCCGCTTGCTGGCGAAGCTCTGTTTGTTTGTTTGTATTTTTTTCACTTTATTTATGAAGCTGCGGTGTCTCTCGAGCATCTTGGGCTTCGCCCGCTGCCCGCTCGCAGGACCAGCGCTGCGCAGTCGAGCCCCCCGCTTGCTGGCGAAGCTCTGTTTGTTTGTTTGTATTTTTTTTCACTTTATTTATGAAGCTGCGGTGTCTCGCGAGCATCTTGGGCTTCGCCCGCTGCCCACTCTCAGGACCAGCGCTGTGCAGTCGAGCCCCCCGCTTGCTGGCGAAGCTCTGTTTGTTTGTATTTTTTTTTTCACTTTATTTATGAGGCTGCGGTGTCTCGCGAGCATCTTGGGCTTCGCCCGCTGCCCGCTCGCAGGACCAGCGCTGTGCAGTCGAGCCCCCCGCTTGCTGGCGAAGCTCTCTCTCTCTCTCTCTCTCTCTCTCTCTCTCTCTCTCTCTCTCTCTCTCTCTCTCTCTCTCCCCTCTCTCCCTCTCTCCCTCACCCCCCTCTCCTTTCCCCCACTGGTTTATGGACGATAGCCCCAGTGTAATGGAGTTTTAAACGTCACTTCTGACAGTGTACGTGTCGTGTTGAGCTTTGGTTGGAAATGTAGAAGGCAAGTTTTCGTTGAGTAGAGTAGCTAGCCGTCTCCCTGCTTAGTTTCCTTCCACCTGGTGTTTGCAGCACACCGTCTTCCCGCTGACGATGAAAGGAGTGGACCCGGTGATGGATGTAGTAAGTAAGCTCCAGGGTCCAGGGCTTGGCTACCATAGGCAAGGCCGTGAGTTCCATGCCCAGCCCTGCACCAAAGAAACGGGCTATAAATGTACACATTGCATTCCTCTCTCAGCCTAAGTGTGTGTTCTGGTGTGCTCGTGTAGGTTTTTACGTGCCGTGGCACCTCTGGAGGCCAGAGAACAACTCAAGGGGGTAGGTTCTCTTTCCACCAAGTGAGAGAGAACTCGGGTCTTTGAGCTTGGCGGTAAACATCTTTGCCTGCTGAGCTGTGACCCCAGCTCGAACTTTCTTTTTTTTTTAATAGGTCTGGGGTCGTTCAGAGATTCACCACTCTGACCATTAATAACTTTGAACAGGAGGCATTTATTTAGATAATGGCGCCGGCTCTACACCCCGGTACTCGGGAATCCGGAATGCAGCGAGAGCCCAGGCACCTCAGTCAGGGTGGCAAAGAGTACAGAGTTACAATTTGTTCTCCTGCAAGCTGAAGGGTCCTCTAGTGCAAAAACAAGCTTGTGTGGAGAAGTAGAAACAGCAGTTAAAAGAAAGAAAAAGAAACTCTTAGCACTTGGAGGTCTAATTTTGCTTTATACTTCTCTTAAGCACAGAGATTTTAATTTGCATTTATTTATTTTTGATTTTTTGAGGCAGGATTTCTCTGTGTGCCTTGTAGACCAGGCTTGCCTGGAACTCAAAGGGACCCACCTGCCTCGGCCTCCCTAGTGCTGGGATTAAAGGCGGGCACCACCCCTCACTCCCCCCCCCATTTAAAATTTTTAAACATAGCCATCAACATAATGTTAGCCATCACAGAAATTGTATTTGTTTGTTTATTTATTCATTTAATGTGTGTGGGTGTTTGCCTCTTTGTCCTAAGAAGGCATCAGATACTTGGGAGCTGCAGTATGGATGATTGTGAGCCGACCTGTGAGTGCAGGTATCCACTCTCAGAGCTCTGAAAAGACACTAACTGCTGAGCCATCTCTCCAGCCCTGAATTTTTTTCTTTCTTTTAAATGTAAAGACCATATGCAAGAAAATGTCTCCATAACTCTTGTCATCCTACTGAGAACAAATGAATGGTATTAGTTGAAAGGTACACTTGGAGTGGCCTGACAATTCTGCATCACTTGGGCAGTTTCACCCGAATGTGTTTTGTGTGTGTGTGTGTGTGTGTGTGTGTGTGTGTGTGTGTGTGTGTGTCTGAGAGACAGAGAGAGAGAGAGAGAGAGAGAGAGAGAGAGAGAGAGAGAATTTCACTATGTAGCTCTAGCTAGCCTGGAACTTGAAGAAATACACTTTGCCTGTCAAGTGCTAAGATTAAAAGTGTGTTTGTTTGTGCCACCACAACCAGCATATTTATATATCAATAGGTAGGGACTGACATAAGGATTTAACTAATATAATTCATAGTACACTGTGTATTATGCTTATATAGTATGTGGAGAATGAACAAGTGGTGGAAACTGGAAGTTAATTCATGAATTGACTTTGATTATAAAGTGTAGCTATAGTCATGAGAACTAGCCCTTTATGAGTTATGAATCTTGAATTACTTGAAGACTGATGCATTTAAAATTAAACACCTAGTCCTTTTTCAGTGGTGGTATTTAAATCAGAGTTTTTTGCTGACTTAAAAATATGGGAACAATTGGAAGGCTCCCCAAGTTAAGAAGAACACTTGTTGCTCTTCCAGAGGGCCCTGTTTCAGTTCACAGCACCTTCCTGAACAGCTCAAAATTTCCTTTATCTCTGGCCTCTCCCAGGACCTGCACATGCATGGTGCACATAAACTTATGCAAGCACACACATATACATGAATAAAAGAGTTTTAAAAGTAGTACAAAAATCTGGGGCTGCAGTTCAGTGATAGGGTACTTGCATATCCTGCAGTGGCTTTTGGTTCTATCATCAGCTCCTTGGGATAGTGAGAAGTAGTCCTCTGTCCAGTTCAAGACTGGGCACACCTGCCTTTTGTTATAGAGGTGTTGGCTGTGCTTACTTATATACAATTTATTTAATGTCTTAATAGAAGAAACCAAAATTAGCTATCAAGTCATCCAAAAATGCTACTTTGTTTCAGGACAGAAAGTAAGACCCATTATCAAATAAAAATAGGGTAATCTTTTCTTATTGTTACAATTTAATCATACATTTTCTAAGATGGCTCTATCACTCATGAAAATATATATACACATATATTAGACTTTTCTTAAAGATGAAAGCTACAATTGATGGGTTTATTGAAATAAGTTTCAATTATAGTAAAGAAAGGGAGATATAAATTTGCAAACACTTGTTTGCAAAAATCCAAGCAAGCATAGAGAACTTGCTTTGTAAACATTTCTCATTTTGTTTTTGTGAAAAATAAATTTAACCTGTTTTAAATCAATATCATTTTTGTTTTAGAGTATTGCTTATCTGGGCAAAGCTATTAGTTTATGTTAAATGTTACTGAGAGAACATTTTGATTTTCTTTAAAATTTTCAGTTTGCAATTCAACGTTTGGTGTCTTTTTGTGACGCTAACAGCCAGAGTAGTCAATGAAACACACTCCTTCCTGTCTTTGAAGGCAGAACATTGTTTAGTGTTTATCCCTACAATTTCAGATGTAGCTTTGACTTGTATTTTGTTATTCTTGTTGAAGTTGTGGCCAGCTTGGCTTTGATGAAGAAATTGTGTTGTGTTTGGGATTTTCTGCTTTTGTATGTATGTTTTATTGCTTCTCTCAATGCTTGTGGCTGGTGAAACAGTTACACTGCTCTAAGACAGTCATCATGATTCTAATATATGGTTGATCTTCTCTACCTTCAATACTAAGCAATTTTAGTTCCCTAGCATCCAGGCAATGACATTTTCATTTCTTTTAATTAAAAAAAAAAAAGTTTTTTTGTTTGTTTTTTAGTTTGTCCTTTTCTCTTGAAGAAAAGTGAAGGAATTCATGTCATTAAAAATGTCATAAATGCATGTTTTTTATTTTTTGTTTTTTCATCCTGAAAAAAAGGAAAAGAAAGGAAGAAAGGGTGGTGATGAGCCAGCACCACTTACGTCATTTAAGTAAAATCCATTTGTTATTCTGAAAACATTTCCTCTTCCCAACAACTATTGCTCCCAACTGTTAACAGACAGTGCAGCATTCTCTCTTTTCCCTCCAAGGTTGGTATTTTATGACTCAAAGAATCAGTCTTTATATCAGTTGTAAGGGTGTCATAAATTTTGGCAGTGGCTTTAAATTAATGAAATAATAGGCCACTGTCTTATATACATACCAAATCCCTGCAGAGCTATAATGTTGAAAAGGGGGTTTTACCCATGATCCACTGTGGATAATCAGACTACATATCTGGAAACAACTTTATTGAGTTGGATTCAGTTTAGATCTTTGTGTACTTTAAAAAGACACAAGTAAATGTTTATAAATGGCAACTAATTTCCCAATATGAACAGAGAGGTCCTATTGTTTCTTATTGTTTAATAAGACATGATATACTCTCTGAGATATTTAGCATCATTTTAAGTTGATAAACAAAAAGGTACAAATAATGTGATAGTTCATTGGTAATCACAGCCAATCAGTGTTCAGATTTCTGCATGTTCTAGTCATCTTTGTAGTTTAACAGATAATAATTCATGGTGACCCACCATTTCTTTTCTTCTTGAGCTTTTTTCTTTATTTTCTCCATTGTTGAAATATTACAGGCATTGTAACACATGCTTGTAACCTCAGTATTGGTAGTCTTGGGCAGGAGGATCATTCTGAATTTGAAACTCATCTCTCCCTCAAACTACTTATTTGATAATGTCATCAAATAATGTTCTCTAGGCTGTAGCCTGAGCAGATTGTGGCTAATGGCATTTATAGACCACTACTTACAGTATCTATCCTTTGCCAGTAGTTGAGATTGTTTCAAGTATGTATTTTGTGTATTTATGCATTGATCTTTTGAGGCATGCCACAGTAATTTTAATTTGTTGTTTATTGAAGATGTTCAAATGCTTGTGTTTTTTCAATAAGAAAAATTCTATGCTCTAAAAACAGTGAAACAATTAAAGCCTTAAGATTTAATTCATATAGCTTAAGGTTTTAACATTGAGTCATAATTGGGGGAGGGAGGACGTTTCGAGACAGGGTTTCTCTGTGGCTTTGGAGGCTGTCCTGGAACTAGCTCTTGTAGATGAGGCTGGTCTCAAACTCACAGAGATCCGCCTGCCTCTGCCTCCCGAGTGCTGGGATTAAAGGCGTGCGCCACCACTGCCCAACTTAAGTGCATAATTTTTAAAGTAGAAAGTTTTCATTGTCACGTTAAAATGTGTAATAATAAATAAAATATGCTGCATAAATTAACTTTTCCATGTAAATGGTAAAGCAGTATTATCCCAGGATAATGTTTCAAAATGAGAAGATTTTGTCAGGTAATGGAGGAATCCTGAAACTAATCACTAGTCTTTCCTAGTTTCTAAAACGTTTTCCAGAATCATGGCAAGTGACTGCTGGACCTCAGTGGGGATAAAAGCTTTGAGGTAAGGTGCTAGGGTTATTTGGGGTTTTAGTCCCTGCTGGTGCCACAGAGATTAGGCTATGGAACTAGGGAGATGGCTCATTCAGTGAAGCTTGTATTTGGATCCCCAGCCCTTGTGTCAGTCAAAAGCTTGGTGGGGCAATGCTTGTTCCCAGCACTGGGGACATGGGGACAGGAGGCACTCTAGAGCTTGCCAGGTGGCTGACTAGTGCTGATGGTGACCTGCCTCCAACATGCAGTGAGTGAGATATTTCATCTCAAAAATAAGGTGTGCAGGAATATTGACATCAGGTATCACAGAAGAACTCTCTGTATCAAAGATAATTTACTGTGCATACACACATGTCCCCACTTAAGTGAACGGGGCGGGAGGGGGGGGCGGGCGCGGCAGGTACACATACCACCCACATAATTAAGCCAGTGGCTTTACTTATTTTTGTTTGGTTTGGGTTTTACATTTTGGTACAAGATGTTACAAGGCTTTTCCCCAGTTTTGATTAGGAATAGACTATTATTAAGATGATAATATTTGTCATTCAGGTATAATTTGATTCCTAGGTGTAGTTATTTATGCCTATACTTTCAGGCATATGAGAATGCTTGAGCAGGAGAATTTTGCAAAGTTCAAGACCAGCCTGGACTACAGTGTGAAATCCTTGTCCCTAAAAGAAACAAATAAACAAAAACCAGTATTTGGGACTAGCATTTTGATCCTGGCATCTAGAGCTACTGTAATCTCATCACTTGGGAGGCAGAGGCAGGTCTTTCTGTGCCGCACAGTGAATTTCAGGCCAGCCTGAGGTATGGAAGACCATCTCAGAATCAGAATCAAAGTCTTCTCTAACTTAGCTGAATAGATGGGTTAATGACCTTCCTTTGTGCATAGTTCTTGAAACCTTCATACTCCCAGGGGTTGGGGTGTCCAACCTGCTGTCTACACATACTCTTAGATAGGTATGGATGTGGCCCAACATAAAAAGCATACATTTATTTAAAACATGAGATTTTTTTTTTCTTTTGCAATTTTTTGTGACTCAATTGTGCAATTCTCAGGTGCATACTCTGTAGATGACAACTAGTGTAGCAATGCAGAAAGCTGGACATTCCTGCAAGGCCTACAAAATGAAAAATCCACAAGGCAAATATCTGGCTCTTTCCATGTTCTAAAATCTGAACAGATTCTGCCTCTGCCCTACCTTATTAACATGTGTTCATTACATCTTTGTGTTTGTTGTGGAAAGTTTGTCATAGAACTGAATTGTAAGAGATATTGGGACCATTGGCTGTGTTTTCTGTTATACTTCTAATATCTTGGAAATCCCAGGAATAAGCAGATAATTAATATTTAAATTAATATTTAAATTTGAGTTTGGGGTGCCTTTTATGATACTGGGGAAATGGTGAAGAAAAAAGAAGTTACCCCTGTTTCCAGGTTCTGTATCCATTTTGCCTTATTTGTCAAATCTTAAAATCACTTAAACTGGCATAGATTGATCACACTTGCTGTTTGTCTTAATATTTTTTGTCATCTGCCCTTATATTCTGTGAAAGTCATTAACATGCTAAGTATTTCACTGTTTGACTTAGTAGATCTGTAGTGATAGTCAAAGTTATCATTCACTTATTTATTTGATTGACCAGAAAGGCAGCAGTATGTTGTTGGTTTTTTTTTTTTTTTTTTTTTTTTTTTTGTGAAATGTCTTTAAACCAATCTTCCCTGAAGTTTTCGCTTTTTATTTTGGAACTGCTAAACATTTGAAAATATTCGTTTAAATAAAATTACTTTTGCTAGTCTCTCTGCGTCAAACACCATCGATTAGTATTTCAGTAAGTTATACATAAATCAGATTCTAATATTAAAATACTTTACCACAAAACTTTTTCTCTATTTAAATCTGTAATTTTTATTATAGAACAACAAGCATATATACTAAAGTGTAGAATGGGGACTAGTGCAGTAACTCAGCCAACACTGATGGACAGGAGTTTTATTGGGGAAGGAGAGAACCAACTCCCACATGTAGTCTTCTGATCTAGTCAGGGGCACTATGGCACACTTACAATAAATAAATGTAGTAAGAATGTTTGAAGTGCAGAACAATGTAAAAGATTTCTATATAACTGCCACAACAACTAAGTCAATGTTAAACAACATTGGAAAACAAGAGACAAGCTTGAGCTCTTGTCATTTTGCTCTTTGCACTTCTGTCATTGACTATTATGTGTGATGCTTTGTGTGCACCCTGATACTAAGGACATTGAGCTATGAGAATCTAATTAGCAGTTTGTGGTTAAGTCTGATTCAGTAAGAACCCACTTAATGCTATCATGGAAGACACATTGGTGAGTGATGGTGTTTGGTTAACTCTGGTGAGACACATGAATCAGCTCCTGCCTTTTGTGCTTAACAACTAAGTCAGTGAACCAGTGAGTAGACCTAGGAAATTGCCAGTGTAGAGATTTGTAAATAATCAGTTTAAAGTCTGAGATTTTATTTTAGCTTTCAGAACTTTTGAGTCAAAAAAAAAAAAAAAAAAAAAAAAGTAGTGTGCCCTGCGGGACTAATTAAAGTAGGTTGGTGTGAGTGTTCAGGTGTTCAGTGCTCACTAGACAGTAACTTTGTTTCAGACTTTGTGCTAGGTCCTGCAGTCTAGGGGAATACTTTTCAATAACAAAAACAGGCAGTGCCGTTACAAGCAGACCAGGCAGTACAGGTGGTGGCGGTGAAATGAGATGAGGGAACTTCGTGGCTGTAGAACGGGATAGAGAAAATAATTTTTGTGTTTGTGTTGGAGAACGTGAGTAGTTCAGATGAGGCTGAAGAAATAAGGCAGGGGATTTGTTTTGTTTTGTTTTTGTAGTGAAGAATACGGGTGTTAAAGCAGGTGTATTCCAAACTGCTGACCATATACTGTTATATATTGGAGAACTGTAAAACTCTTTCTTGTAAAGGTAAGCTAAAATTCAGTGAGTGTACAGAGCGCCAGGGCATGTGTGTGTTAAACTGTCTTTACTGGAGGTTTTAATGGCCAGGTGAAGGGATTCTGCCTGAAAACGCTTCGGGTGCTGTATGGAGTGCGCAGGAACCATTTCTGAGGTGGCGCAGCTGGGTGGGCGCAGCCGGGACAGTTGCGGGAGCACGAACTGGACGCGTACTTCCGGGCTATGGGCGCAGGCGCGGCGGGCGGGAGGGCGGGCGCGTGGCATTGTGGGCCGGCGGCGCTGCGCGAGGTCGGCGGCCGTTTGTGTGCGGCCGGCGGCCGGTGCCGCGCGCTCTCACTGTCTTGTGTTTGATGTGTTGAGCAGGAGGCAGCCCGCGCCATGAGCAGCACGGCCGTGGTCCCCAGCGCGGCGGGCCCAGGCCCGGGCCCCAGCGGCGGGCCAGGCGGAGGCACCGAGGTGATCCAGGTGACCAACGTGTCCCCGAGCGCTAGCTCCGAGCAGATGCGGACGCTCTTTGGCTTCCTGGGCAAGATTGACGAGCTGCGCCTCTTCCCGCCGGAGTGAGTACCGGGGCGCTGGGGGCCCGCGGCCGGCCCTTCCGGCGAGGCCAAGCAGGCGAGGCCAGGCCAGGCCAGGCCAGGCGCGCGGTCCAGCGGAGCCTTGCGTGGAAGATCCGCGGGCCCGCCAGGCCGCAGTGGTGTTTCAGGAATGTTTTTCCCCTTGACGTGTCGACACCATCTTTTACTTTGGACACTTGATCTTTTGGTTAAATCCCCCTTTAGAAAGAAAACTAATGCTGTGCTTTGTTAGAGAAGAAATGAAGTTGGTATGGTCAGTTGATGTAAATATTTGTGTGGTATTCACACATAATTAAGGATTTTTGAGCTAGGGAATAACATCAAAGATCATTTACCTCCTTTGACAGAATAAATCCAATGGCCTGAATGCTAACTTTTTACATAGTTCAGTAGTTCATTATAGTTGAATCTCGGTGTGTTGTTTAAATAATGTACAGATTTATAATTAATCGTGAAGGGGTTTATTTTTCAGAATATTGACATTTAAATTAGGTTTTATGTGTTTTTTTTGTCTTATGTTCATTCTAAAGAACAAAGAAGTTATAAAGATAAGTTGAAATACACAATCATATTTGAAATAACTGCCTGCCCTCTAGGAAGAATTACGAAGTTTAGTGAAAGGGTAGTGGTTATTGTTAGTAAACACTCCCAACAAAATTTCGGGGTTTTATGATGTCTCTTAAATTCTAAATAGGAAATTAGAATCCTCACAGACTTCTGTTGTGTGTGTAATCACTAATCGTGCCAAAGTTAATCATATGGCCTATGTGTTAGTTATTACATATTCATGACTTCCTACTTGAAATATTTTCACCTAACTGTTAATGCTTGGCATTCGAGTGTTCTTAACTTTCAGAGAAAATATACAAGCTTCAGTTACCAGTTTGCATGGGGTGTGTAGAGTTTTAGAATCCACTGTTACTTTGAGCAGAATCTTGGCTTTGGAAATCAGTAGAGCAATTCCTTAGGGAGCATACTCTCTCTAAGAAATTGATGCTCTCTGTTCCTCAGTTTTCCCACACCAGACTATTCTGTGAGTTTTACCATCTCATTCTGCAGATGGTAAAACTGCAGAAAATCATGTGTTCATTTTGATTTGTGACATAACTCTTTATAGTCTGTAGAATCCCTTGGGTTACTAAAAGTTCTATTATAACCACCCACTTAAAAATACTGTTTATTCTCCAAAGCTAGTCTATACTGTATTTAGAAGATAACGGAGAGAAGTGGGTGTTGTATTGGTTTTTTTTCTTGTTGACCTAGTTAGTGTAAAATACCTAAAGGAGGTTGTGATAAACTTGAGTTTGTCCTTTATGTGATGACATGGGTAATCCCACCATAAACTGTGTAGTTTCGGGGGATGGTTCATTCCTTAAGGTGATCTGGGTTATGGTGTACTCAGCTTCCTCCTTCATCTATATAAAAACTGTAGCACAGCTGCTGTCAGCCCTTCTGCCTTTCACAGATTCTTGAGTTATTCAGGATTGCATCTTAAAGGAAGAGGCATGTGGAGTCAAAAATTGATCTCAAGTGAATGTTACTCTTGTTATCTGTATTGTTTTGGGAGCTTGGGGGTCAAAACTTGTGCTTAGAAATGGCTGACTCAGTGGAGTTAAAAGGTTAGTATAATGGACTAAACCACAAGTTCTTACACTTGCATAGCCATGGGTAGGAAGATGCTAAGAATGAATTTCTTCCTGGGAAACAGATTCTGATTAAGTGAAGACTAGGATTCATAATTTTCTGTATGCATTTTAGAAAATATTTTTAAATTCTTTTAGCAGACAAAAACATCAGGGAAGTCTTATTCTTATCTTGCTTCTTGGGGTAAAAGATACTTGTGCTTTTATATATGGTCCTTACATAAAATAAAACATGTTAAAGATTTATTTTCTGTATATGAGTGTTTTGACTGCATGTATGTCTGTATCATGTATATGCCTGTGTCCTGGAGGCTAGAAGAGTGTACTGGACCCCCCTGAAACTGGAATTATGGACTGTTTTCAGTGGCCATGTAGGTGCTAGGAGTCAAAGTTGGGCCCTCTGTAAAAACAAGTGCCCTTAACCACTCAGCCATTTTTCTATTCTAAGAACTGGTTCTCTCCTCCACCCCCAATTAGACAACAGTTAGCAGTGATAAAGATTAGGAAGCATGAATGCCAATGCTGGGTTTTAAGAACAAAAGGCAACACCATTTTGAAGAACTTTTAATGTAATGGTTAAAATAAAAAATCAGTGGCAGAGAAAAACAAAACAGGTGCCTGAGCATCCGTGCTAGAGCATTCTTTTTACTGTTTCTGATTGAAAATTTTGTCAAATTTCAGACACATTTTGTCTGTTGAGTCTCGTTCGTTATCTCAGCACCAGGAAGATGGAGGCAGAAGGATCTTCCGTCTTCCCAGGCCAGCCTGGGCTTACACAACACCTTGTCTCAAAAAGAAGTCCTTCTCCTTCTAGACACACTGCACATTCAGCCTTGTGGATGAAGTTGCCTTGTTGCTTGGTTCTCTACCCAGAGTTCTTATTCACAAAATCAGGAAGAATTAAAGAAGGAAGGGATTACTTCATCAGACACCTTGATTTCATTGATATATGGTACTCTTCAGGGACCTAGGTAGTGTTTTCCCCACAGATGGTTTTCTCATAGCCAAGGTCTATGAGATTGTTACTATCTTAGAGAACTGATCTCCAGGTGCAACCCTTGCATTTACGGAATGTTACAGTAGGAATTTGGCCTGTTGTGTCTTTTTTTTTTAATTTTTAAAAATTTTTATGTACATTGGTGTTTAACCTGAATGTCTTTGTGAGGGAGTTAGATCCACTGGAACTTGAGTTACAGACAGATGTTAAGTGCCGGGAATTGAACTGTGGTCCTCTGGAAGAACAGCTAATGCTCTTAACCACTGAACCATCTCAGCTCCCATTATATCTTTTTAAAAGCCTATTTTGCATTATCCCACTTTTCACTGTCATGAACTTTACCATTTACTTGTCTATGGAACCAATGTGCTCTTGACTTGCTGAAGTGTAGTATGGTGAGGAGGTGCTACATAACATGTTCAATTGGCCTTGTATATGGTTAAAATTTTTCTTTTCTCTGAAAGTGCTTCAGATCAGAAAGACTTATTTACAATGATTAAGAATTCTTATATATTCTATAGGTGAAGAGGGTCAGGGTGTGAAATCAGTTTATTGTTCAGGTCAAGAGTGCTTGGAGTGATTTGTTGTTTTGAGACAAGGTTTCAGTGTTGCCTAAGCTGGTCCGGAAGTTAAGTTTCTCTCCCAGCCTCCTGGATGCTGAAGATTACAGGCATGTGCCATAAATGGTGCCTGCTTGGATATGCTTTTCTATGGTATTTTACCTTTGAAATAAACAATTCTTAAGTTTTACACTGAGAGATTAGCTATAATGAAAACTTTCTAAGCCAAAATTCTCATTTACATTTAAAAATAGTTGGTGTTAGAACTGAGAATGAGGAGCTGTATGTATGGTTCAGTTCCTACCCTGGGTTTGAGCAACTGAAGCACATTTTAGTGCACAGCCACTAAAATGATAATATCATTGTCTTTTGATTTAAGAAATAGTTTTAAAATTGCTGTGTTACAATTTAAGTGGTGATTATAGGAGCATATCTGCACTGCATCTCATTCTGTTAGGTCATCAGGACATTCTCTTTTTAATTAGTTAAAATAAATTAACATGCATCTGTATTTTTACCTGAGTGTTGTCCTTTTGGTGATATATCTGTGTTACAGACAGCACCGTTTTTCTCTAATGTTATTTATTTGCCTTTTAGTGACTCGCCTTTGCCAGTCTCCTCTCGTGTCTGCTTTGTTAAGTTCCATGATCCAGACTCAGCAGTTGTGGCACAGCATCTGACAAACACTGTGTTCGTTGACAGAGCTTTGATAGTCGTACCATATGCTGAAGGTTTGTGCTTTGTTTCACTACCTACGTGGGCACCCCTGCCTGGCCATTGGCCACAGTGTAGGTGTAGAGTAAACATCACTAGCTTGTTAAACTCTGAGCATCAATTTGAAACCCTTGTTATACTGCACTCCATAATTCTTACTTGGAGATTTTTTTCTTAGACCAAAACTTAGAAATCAAGTCTGCTTTATAAGGTAATTAACTTTTTGCTGTCTTTAAAATGTTTTAAGTTTATTAAAACTGAATTCCTAATTGAGACTCTGCGATATGTTAATGATCAGTCCCAAAGGTAAAGAATTATACCGTGTCACTCTTACACAGAAATCTTCAAATAAATGCATGGTGTTTTTGTTCTAAATCAGTAGCTAAGTCAGTTTTATTTCCTTGATTCTCTCACTCACTCAAAACAAAAACTCCACATGAATTCCAGTATACCAAGGGTTACAATAATTTTAGTTTTGGAAAAGTTTAAGATGTCCTATAGTTTAGGTGCCAGATGGGCACTGGGTGTATGTTTTTATGCCAGATTTTCTTGTTCTTGTTATATTTTCTAGAATATCTCAAAATAATGAACTCTTTTCTCTGTTGTGTGTGTGACTTTTGTAGTGGAGAAGGCACATGCAAAACCTCCCAGATGGCTGGACACAGTGGGTGCTCTGCAGCTGCAGGCTCTAGACACTAACTAAACCAGCGAGCACTCGAGCCCCCAAGTGTTTTCCTGCTGTCACCATTTGTTAACTGCATTTTCTCTCTTTTTACATTTTAGGCTGTTAAAGTAATTTGACAGGAAAAAAAAAAAAATGAGCAGGTTTTTGGACCTAAAAAGCCACTGTGACAGGACGGCACTATTTCAATGCCATTTTGTAAAACTTTTCTAAGGCATATTTTACAGTTAGCTTGTTCCTAGTGAACTGCTGTTTGGTTTGCTTTTGGTAACTATAAATCTTTAATGGGGAAATCATTGCTATGATATATTACTGAATTTTAACTTACTAACTTAATATACTGTCCAAGATCTACATGCTTTCCCCTTCCTTCAATAAACTGGTCAGTGGAAGCAGTATCTTGTAATTGTTGCTTTTTAGATGCTTCTTAGATAATTGAAGACAAATGTGAAGATTTGCCATCATAACTGTGAAAGTTGTGAAATGTCTAATCATAGAGAATTGCCTCTGGTTTTCATAAGGAAATTATATTCAGAGATGAGTTATGGCATGCTATTTTGGTAACTGTATCTATCGCCAAGGTATTAAAATATGTGAGATGTGAGGTTAGTAACAATTATTTCTATGAAAGAAAAAAGAAGCTGATTTAGTATATTTTAGATAAGCAATTCCTATTATTTCAGTGTGCCTCTTATAAGATAAGACTTAACCACCACCTTAAACCAACAGAGAACTTACAGAACTCAATTCAGGATGAGTAAAGTAGACAGTAGGTCTTGAAACGGTCATGCCATGTGAGTAACGTACAGAGAACTTCAGTTAGCCATAAATGTAATGAGCCTGGGATGCAATATAGTATATCATATAACTGGGTTTTTATGACTATTTTAAGCCATAGTAATTTTTGTAGATGTGTTTTTGAAAGTGAGGTTTTGGGGAGTGTATATAGAGCTATAGAAATACTTAGTTCAGAAATCTGTTTTTGCTGCTTTTAATTTGTGGTATGATGTGCTGTATTAATGTTACCTCCACAAGTAAACTGATGTGTTCAATCCCTGTGTTGCCATTCACTCTGGTTTTAGCCCGTAACACTTTGATGTTGACTCTTGGTCAGTGTGTTAGAACAATAGACCAAGAGTACACGGTAAGCATAGTCTTGCTTGGTAAAACGTAGAGATAGCTGGATGTGGAAGGTGCTCTTAATAGTAATGGATTTGGGGGCATCTAGGTTCCTTGGTTAATGTTTGTTTCTTTTGTCTGTTTCTTTTTCTTTCATTTCTACACATTCATGCAGTATTTCATGGTTCTATCAAAGCAGCAGTAAAAAAATACTCTTGACGCATGAAAATTAACTGGTGAGGGGCCTCATTGCTATTTTTAAATTGTAGTTTTATTTTTAGTCCTTTTTAAATCAGAGGATCAGATGCATGACTTTTTTAATGGATGCAGATCTTCTCTCAGGTGTCTCACAATAAATTCAAGAGGATTTTAGTTTGCCAGAAATGTTGCAAATGCACTAATTTGAGTAAGATGTTGATACTTAATATATCCTCTTGAGACATAATTTTGCATGCAAAATTATCCCTTAATCTTTGTAGGTTTGTTAATATTAATGCATTAATGCCCTATATCCAAATGATCTTCTCCCCTTCCCTCCATAACTCTTGGTATCTAAATTGATGACAGCTCTGACACAAGCAAGATAGCAGTGCTGTGTAGTATACATTTGTTTATATTATCGGCACTTCTCAGTGTAGGTGGAAGGAACCATTACCTTTATTTAACAGTGGTTTTTCTTTTTTGTTGTTGTGTTTTACAGTTCTTTTCCCTGGTTCAGCCTGAACTATATACCAGGCCCTGCTGAAAATACCACCCAACAGTTTTCTTCTGCAGCTTATCCAGTTTCTCTTAAGTGCCCTGTACATATTGTATGTTTTATAATGAGATGCAGTTTCTTAATATGTATTACAGAAATACTACTGGTATTTGCAAATATGTAGTTTAATTGTATTATTGAACTCTCACTTTGGGGGCTTGGGCACATTAACAGATTAATCCATCTGTATAGGGCTTTTGCTGTTGGATAGAATTTAAATTGTCTACATAAATTGTCTTAGGACCTTTAGATTTTATCTGAATACACAGATCAGGCTTTAAAAGTAGGCATACATGTTGTTTTGGGCTTAAGGAGTTTTAAACAAGTTAGATATTAAACTGACACTACATAGCAACATTTTTTTGATATGGTTAGCATGGCACATATTGGAACCTAAAGCATTTTACTGTACAGGTAAGGAATGTGCCATGTTTTACCTTCTCTTTCTCCCTCTCGCTCGCTCTATCCTCTCTCGCTCTCTCCTCTCGTTCTCTCTCTCCTCTCTCCCTTTCCTCTCTCTCTCTTTCTCTGTACCTCCCTCACTTCCTCCTCTTCCCCCCACTCCCCCTACACACATTTCCCCTGTGTATTCAGAGACCTTCAGAAACATTCATATTCATATCATGAGTCAGCAAAAGCCCTACTCTTGATTCCAACAGAATATTTCCTTTACATACTTTCCTTCTTTTAATTTTTACAAAATTTGTATGGTAGGTGTAAAGAAAATCATAGTAACTGTACCATATTATTAACCCCTAAATCAAACTTTTTTTGTCTTGTGTATCTTGATTTTTCTGTGTGCTTTATAGTGAAGCAGCCGACACGAGTCGTTGTTCATAAAACAGCTTTTGAAAGTTGAGAGCACACCCCTGGAGAACCGACTGTGCTTGCTTACGTTTGGTTCATGACTTAAAAATCGAGTACAGGTGATGAAATCTTGGCAGTGTTAACAAAACAGTAGTGTGTATTGTGCTATTTTTTTTTACTCTAGAAACTTAACCATTGTAGAGAAAAAGGAAACAAATTTTCACACATTGAAGTTTCATTCTGACATAAATTAATGATAAATAATCATAGAGATCAAACTTTATATTTTAGCGAACATAAGTACTTTCAACAAACTCAGGTGGTGTATCAGGGAGACATTTTCTGGGTGTTTTTGTGTGTTTTCTGTCTTACAAGAGGGTGTGTTCTCATGCAAGGATGTTTCTCTGCAGGAGTTATTCCTGATGAGACTAAGGCTTTGTCTCTATTGGCACCAGCTAATGCAGTGGCAGGTCTTCTGCCTGGTGGTGGACTCCTGCCTACCCCCAACCCACTTACCCAGGTACTTATGCCATTGAATTCTCTAAGAGTGGTCATGATTGGTATTTGTGAGGTAGTGGTTGACAATAAGAGAATGGACTTCATCACTGGTGTATGGAAAGTCGGATTGCCTCTATCAGACATTACATGTTTGTGTTGATTTAATTGTGCTTTAGTAAAAATTGTGTCAGGAAGAAGACAGGATCTTAGAAATATTAAATAGGAAAACAAGGGATGATTAGTGAATAGGAGGTTACTTCACATCTAATGAGTGTGGAGCAGTCCCAGTGAGGAGCAGTACTGCAGAACAAGAGCATAAACACTTTGAACAGAGGACTTAGTGCTGAGACTTGCACTTTGAGAGTATGGCTGAGTGTTTCCTGGGGGAGGGGGGTTAAGACTCACTGGGAGGACAGGATAAGGGGGCTCCCAAAAGAAGCCCTTTACCTCAGTCAGGGTCCATACAACAATTAGCTATAACAGCAGCCGGAGGAAGAGTATGTGGGGTCTATCATCACAGCACAAAGCAGTACAGAGCAGCCAGCAAGTTGTTGGTTGAAGGTGCAATGAGTACTTAAAATTGGCTGCTGAAAGCTCTCTGTAAATCTTCAAAGAGGCAATGTTCTGTGAGTAATGAAAGACAGGAGTGAGAAACTGCCGGCCACAATCTATTGTATATGACAGAATTTGAACCACAGCAGTAATGGTTTTATACCATTGAGCTGTGACAACAGTACACATGTAACCTATATAGATAAAAAAAGACAGTCTGACCCAATACACAAAGTTAAGTTTTATGTAAGACAACTTTGACCATTGCAGATTGGCGCTGTTCCCCTGGCTGCATTGGGAGCTCCAGCTCTTGATCCCGCCCTTGCTGCTCTTGGGCTACCGGGAACAAACTTGAACTCTCAGGTATGTCTCACTACCTTTCATCTGTAAGCTTCTTTTTGTGGGAGATTATTTCATTAGTTAACTTGTTTGAAAGGGATTTAAATGACCACTGAATGATGGATCATTAATCCTTTAAACATTTAAAGAATATCTTATTTCAAAGTCCCTACTTTTTGGAGATGTTCTGTTAGTCTAAAGAGTTTTAGAATTTGTGTTCTGATTCTTCAAACCATTTTCCCTCTTAAGTCTTTAGAATAATCAAGAGCTGATCCTATACATTTGTCTGCTCAACCTTGCTCTTGATAATTGCTACCCTCCTCTTCCACAGCTGGAGTCACAAACATCACCTGTTTTTAGGATTCTTAGCTTGAATTTATCTGTTTGTCAAGGATGTACACAAAGCGTTGCACTGTTGGCCAGTTTGTCCTAGAACTTGTCAACAAACCAAGAACATAAAATAGCAATCATTCATCTCTGTGCTCATTGTATTTATCTTTTCTTTTTTTAAGTCTCTTGCTGCAGACCAGCTGTTGAAGCTTATGAGTACCGTTGATCCCAAGTAAGCATTCTCCTCTGTCTCCCTTGGTTATATACTGTGTGACTGTCTAGAGAACACTTATTTTGTCTCCTTTTCTTTTTTTTTTTTAGATTTTATTTATTTATTATGCATACAACATGCTGCTTCCATGTATCCCTGCAGACC
This sequence comes from Cricetulus griseus, assembly GCF_003668045.3. Lineage (NCBI taxonomy): Eukaryota > Metazoa > Chordata > Mammalia > Rodentia > Cricetidae > Cricetulus > Cricetulus griseus. Next base: position 1,637,832 of record NW_023276806.1, read on the forward strand.
AGAAGAGGGCACCAGATCTCATAATGGAATGTTGTGAGCCACCATGTGGTTGCTGGGAATTGAACTCAGGACCTCTGGAAGAGCTGTCAGTGCTCTTAACCTCTGAGCCATCTCTCCAGCCCATTATTTTGTTTTCTTTTTGAGATAAGTCTCACTGTGTAACATAGCCTTGCCATGTATTCACTGTGTTGTCAAGCCTGGCCTCAAACTTCTTTCCTTACTTCCCAAGTGCTGTGACTCCAGGCATGGACCACTACACTAATTAGGGAAGAGTTATTGTTAATAGAAAGAGAGTTAACTATCCTTAGGACATAAGTTACATATTACATTGTAGAATACATAATGTTAACAGAAGAAAATTAGCTATTCTTAGATCATTCTTAATACATTTTTATGTATCACATTATAGAAACAAGAAAGGAAATCCAAAAATAGACCTCAATATTAAGGGTTTTGTTTTGGTGTTTCCTAATAATTGTAATTGGCTTGTTATAAAGTGATAGCATGAAAGTTGTATTTTGATGATTTGTACAAAGTACACGTAAGAGTGAGGTATGATGGCGCACAGCTTTTAATCTCTGCACTTCGGGAAGGGGAGGCAGAGGCATGAGATCTCTAAGTTAGAGACCAGCCTGGTCTAAATGGCAAGTTCCAGACCATCTAGGTCTACATAGTAAGATCCTGCCCTAAAAAAAAAAAACAACAACAACAAAATACACGTTTCTGTAATCAGTATTAAACATTCATTGGAGCAGAGTATGTGCGTTCAAATGGGGAAAGTAGAGAGGTGCCAAGGGAAGGTGCCACAAGAGAAAACTTGGTTTTTAGATCAGAGGCTGATCCCTGAGGGTGGTGGGAATTGGAAAAGTAAGTCTGAGAAGGAAGAACCTATTAGGTGACTAACACTACTGTGTTCTTACAGGTGCTCTTACACAGTACTTGAAATTCTCTTCTGTTTGATTGTAACATGCATAGGCTTTTTCCCCTATAAACTAAATTGGAGCAATATTCCATGTCCCCTGAAGTTGGTCAGAGTCACTATTAAGTGGGAGAACATGGCAAGGCAAAGGACATGATCAGTTTGACTTGAAGGTTACTGTCCACATAGCCCAACATATCAATAGTACCAGTGCATTATAGGCTCTTGTGCCCACACTTTTGTTTTGTTTTTTTGAGCCAGGGTCTCATTATATAGCCTTGGCTGGCCTCAAGCTCATGGAGATGTTCTTACCTCTGCCTCTTAAGGTGCTAGGATTAAAGGTGCCACCACACCCAGCACTCCTTTAAAAAATATTTTTTTTGGATCTGTTTGGCAGGGGGCTTTGTATACATACAAGCTACAGTATGTGTGGAGGTTAGGACAGTTTTAAGGAGCTGGTTCAGTTACGAGTCTTGGCAGCAAAGCATTTCCCTGCTGAATCATCTCAAGAACCATTTATGCCTGTTCTTGATAACATCTTGCTCTCCCCCATGGATTACTGTTGTCTTTTTTGTTGTTGGTTCTTTGCTTTTCTTGCATGTGTAAACACTTAAAGGCAGATCCTTAACCTTTGTGGTCAGGATTTCATGTGCAACTTTGTGAACTGTTGGTCACTGCCTCAGTTTCTCCCCAAATGCAGCTTTCTAAAAGGTAAATTTTAAACTATTTCTATTCTCAATTGTTTGTTTAGATTGAATCATGTAGCTGCTGGTCTTGTTTCACCAAGTCTGAAATCAGACACCTCTAGTAAAGAAATAGAGGAAGCCATGAAAAGAGTGCGTGAGGCCCAGTCCCTGATTTCTGCCGCTATTGAGCCAGGTAATATGCTCATACACATTTTCCTTGAATGTTGAATTGTGGTTCTTGGTAACCTGGTAATGGCTTAAATGTAGAAGTTGTTGAATAACATTCTTGGGTATTTTGTTGTTGTTGTTGTTGTTGTTGTTGTTTTAAGACTTTCTGTATTCTGAGAGACAAATCATTTAATAGTTTTCAATCATATTCTTTTGGGTGTGTGGTAGGAGTTGCCGAGAAGAAACCTGGAGGCTTGTGGATGCTAAGCAAGTTGTTGTAATTTAAAAAAGAAGAGCTGCTGGAGAGAGAAAATCAGATGACAGAGTTCAATCAATCAGGGTTTTTGTTTTGTTTTGTTTTGTTTTGTTTTGTTTTTATTAAAGGAAAAGGATTGTAAAAGGGGAAGTGGGGAGACTGGCTTCCTGGGACAGGAGCAGTGCCAGAGAGGAAGGGTGGTGGGAGCTGGGCAGGGCCTTTTTAAAAAGGAACATAGTGAATAGGTACAAGTGGTGGCCTTACTGGCAGCAGCTGAGGGCATATCCTGTCAGAAGTCCAAAGGCAGGCCAATACAGATGAATAAATACTAACACAGGTACATCACCACTAAACTAGCTCTAGATAGATTGTTCTTTTGAGATTGATTAAATGATTGCCCCAGTTATGTTTGTTATATGTATGTGAATCTGTGGTAATGAAGCACATTTTCCCAATTAAGTGTTTGATTCATTTTGTTTTTACTCTTAATCCTTAGTAAGTGGAACTATTGTTCTTATTTATTATTTAGAAAGTAATTTTTAGTTTAAAAAAAAAAAGCTGGTAACAAGTACTTTAAGTCTATCATCTGGTAAGATGTCAGGTTGTCTCAAATGTAGATCTGAGTTCTGAGTTCTCTAGAGTTTCTATACTCTAACTCCTTCTGTTAAAAACTGAGGCTGAAATGACGGTGCTTTGCATATAATGAATTCTGTGGTTATGTAAAGTAAAGCCTGTGAATGAAATGACCTAACTTAATTGGTGGCATCACATTGGTGATTGTGAGCATGTGAAAAGGGCAGTGGCATGCTGCTTAGGTCCTGAAGAAAGAAATTTGGAATGTTGGAAGTGAGACAGTTTCATTTTAAAACTACAATTAAAAATGGTAGCAGAGGAATGGAAATGCATCAGAGAAAAGCTGGCTTCCTAAAGTCACTGAGGTACAGTGGCAGGTGAAGGAGTCATGGCTTTGGATTCCAATTTTGACATAAATGCTTAGTAGTACAAGTTCCTTTTCTTTTAAATCCAGACAAGAAAGAAGAAAAGAGAAGACATTCAAGATCAAGGTCGCGCTCGAGGAGGAGGAGGACCCCCTCATCCTCCAGACACAGGTTAGCAGTCTCCTATATAAAGTGGGCCTAATCATTAATCATTGCTGGGAGTGTTAAAGTTGCCTTGGGTATATTAGGAGGAAGGTATAACATGAACAGGTGCTTCCTACTTAGCAAAACGGTTAAAGACTCTTCAATGGTAGGAAAGCTTTGGAACTTAAACACTAAAATGCCATAGTTGTATGAAACACATACAACATGAAGTTGTTAGTAGTATTGCTGTCTGTGTAGCAAAAGTTAAAGCTAAATCTGTTCTCGTCTCTCACATTAGTTATACCTACTCTTTTGTGAATATGTACTGTTTGTTCTCTGTAGCACAGTGGATATCCCTCCAAACTTAGAACTCTAGCTTTTATGCTGTAAAAAATAAAGACAATATACTTTAGCTTATGTGGTTATATCTAACAATATTACAAATTGAGGCTGTCATAGTTGCCAGCCTATCTCATTTACAGAGCTTTGCAAAAAAATGAAAACCTTAACTACCCCCAAAACACCTGATGGTGAAAGGGGGTTTGTTGTACTTCACCAATCTAAAGTTTTAGCCCAGTAGAAATAATGGGGTTTCACATTCAAATTTTTACACTATATTCTTGTTCACTTTTGTTGTTTTCTCAGAAGAGGAAGGGGCTGTTGTTTTGCATAGGGTCTCGGTACTTAGCCTTGGGTGGTCTGAAACTCGTCACGTAGACCAGGCTACCCTCAAACTCAAAGGTCCACCTGCTTCTTCCAAGTGCTGGAATTAAAGACCACATCACCATGCTTGTTTGGCTCACGTGTTTTTAAGATATTTTTGTTCTTTGGGAGTTTCATACAATTTATTTTGATCACGATCAGCCTTGTTCACACCTATTTTAAAACTGAGGCTCATGGCTTAGAAAAGGGAGTTAACATTAATATTTTCAGGCAGTTATAATCACTATTCTTTGATAAATTGCCCGAATTTGATTATTTCTGGTTGCTACCCAATTCTATGAAATAGCATTTGATATCAGCCTCAGATTTCATCACAAAACTTTTACCTAGCAGCATCAGGTTTTCACATTTTACCCGCTCTGGGAAGCCAGATTTTATTATTGGCAACGGATTTGTTTTCCTTAAGGGGGTAATATGCTTTGTTCATCTTCAAGAAAACATCCTTCACATACTCAGTTTAGAATACCTATATCTGTTGCTTCTTGGAAAATGATGTTTTTGTTGTGGAGTCTTCTAGCATCAATTTGGAGTGCATGAGCATCGGCTGTCACAGTCATTCACAAGCAGAGAGTGCATGCGCATGAACACACTCGCTAGTCATTGCTGAGGCCTAGACCTCACTTGGGCTACATGACAACCGCAGCTGAGTGAAGGCCAGTTTTTCTTCAGTGCTTGGTACTGAGCTCATACCTCCGAGGTGGGTGCTTTGTGCATTCTGCATGCACACATAATACTTTTACATTTTTAGGCGGTCACGAAGCCGATCAAGGAGGCGGTCACACTCCAAGTCCAGAAGTAGGAGGAGATCCAAAAGTCCAAGACGGAGACGATCTCATTCCAGAGAGAGGGGTAGAAGGTCAAGGAGCACGTCCAAAGCCAGGTATATGTGTACAGTACAGACAGAGGCAGCAGCCACAGTTCCTGAGACCTCAGTGCTATGCTTCTTATTACAACATAGGTGTGGTATCAGGTGGTAGCTAAATGGAAAATAAACTATGGCTTGAGGATGCTACTGTCTGTTTCCTTGTCTCCTGTCAAGCTGAATGTGTAACTTTTTATTTTTAAAAATTGATGTGTATGGGTGTTTTGCTCTCATGTATATATGTACACCATGTGCATGCCTGGTACCCACACAGGCCCAAAGAACGTATCGGATCCCCTGAACTAGAGTTAGAGAAGTGCTCTGTGAATGAGCAGCAAGTGTTCTAAATTGCTAAGGCATTTCTATAGCCCCTATAACATTTCTTAGTAATAAATTCCTTTGGCTACCCTGTCACCTACCTCGTTGGCTTTCCTCTTTTCCATTCAACCACTGCTGTGGGTCTGGGTTCAAGACTCCCAGACCTCCCTTGTCGTGTGCCAAGGAGCTCCAAGCAGACACCTAGCTGTGTTCATTTATCTTTATGTCATCATCAGTGATTGGAAACATTCCCAAAGGATCATTTATAGAGTAGACATGAAGCCATATTAGAGAAAGTCTTTTGTCCCATGATCTGACCAATTGAGGATTTGTAAGAAAAGTGATATGCTCACCCCCCCACCCCGACTTAAAAATACTTTTTTTTTTTTTTTAACTAGTCTTGGGGCTGGAGAGGTGACTTAGCATTTAAGAGTACTTGCTGCTCTTGCAGGTGGCCTGGATCTGATTCTTGGAACTGACATCAAGTGACTTACATCTGTAACTCCAGTGGACCTAACACCCCCTTCTGGTGTACATAAATTCATGCAGATATACACATATAAGTTTAAAAATAGGTAAATGTATCTTTTATAAAAGAACCATGTTTTCATTCAGAGATAGGTTCTTTTAAGTCAGTGATCTAGTCTTAAATAACTAAAAATATAGTAGCTCCTTCCCTTTTGCTCTACCCCCCAATCATTTATCACTGATGAGATAGGAACTATTTTCATACACAGAAGCACTCGGACATTCCTTTCCTTAAGAACTTTGTATTGCAAACAAAGACTAGTCACATGGGAAGGAACAATGTTAAGAGTCACTGAAGGGAGAGCATTGTGCGAATTCAGGGGTATTGATCAGTCACTGAAGGACGAACATAGCGTATGGGGTACTTGAGAAGTACCTTGGAGCCCATTAGGAGAGTTGGTGATAAAGGCTGTCTGGCCAGAGAAGATGACTGCTGGAGCAGAAAATCCAGAGAAGGAAGGAGAAGAGAAAAAAAAAAAAAAACGGTAGAAACTTCGCTTAGTCTGTGATAGGACTTTCTTGGGTATGTGTTCATTGAAGGAAAGAGTGACTGGCTGTGGTGCTTCATTGGTTTCTGATGTTGTGACAGAGTTCAGGAACTTGTAATTAAATGAAAAGGACCCAGCAACAGCAGTTAAGCCCATTGAACTCAGAATAAAAACCAAGAAATTGGCCAGCATTCTTTCTCAGCATTAAGGCCCCTTTACAATTGGAGATAAGTTCTAGGTGGACTATCAAGAAAATGGGAGGCTTACAGAAATTATCTTATCACACAGTGCCATGTGTCACAAGAGTGAGATTACATGAAGTGTTAGTCCTTTACACTTTATTCAATTATGTTTATAGAGACAAAAAGAAAGAAGATAAAGAAAAGAAACGATCCAAAACTCCACCAAAAAGCTACAGTACAGCCAGACGCTCTCGGAGTGCAAGCAGGTAAGGCAGTAGCACCTTGAGGCCTGAGTGGTTGGCTATTTTTCAGTAGGCTACAGATGTCCAGATTCAGACAACGTTGAGAAAACGAGGCTTAGACAGCCAAATTTTGATGACTGAAGTTGTTAGGAAAGCTTCATTGTGATACTCACCATATTCAGGTGTTGTGCTCAAGAATGATTTCTTCCCATGTAGTAGTAGTTTTATGATAAATGAATGGCAGGCATTTTAAGCGCTTTTTGTGTTCTAAGGTTGTAGTCTCTGTATGTAAATCATTACACTGAAAATGCAAGTGATGTGGCAAACTGCGTAGAAAATATATTCTTAATGTTCAACTCTATCTGCATCAGATGTTGTTCAGACATGCTTGTATTTGGAATTTGTGTTACCCACTTATCTTATATGAATGTACCAGAAGGTTTGTGCTGTTTCTCAAAAACTGAAAAGTAAATCACAAAGACTCAAGAATCACTACTGTAAATTTTGGAGAAAATTAAAATAAGTTCTGGTGGCCTTGAATTTGGCATTGGTTCTGATGAGGCACAGAAAACAACAGCACTAGGTGAAAGGCTAATATTTTGGTGGGCGGGGAGGGGATGGAGACAGGGTTTCTCTGTGGCTTTGGAGGGAAAGGCTTTTTTTTTTTTTTTTTTTTCCCTTTTAAAAGAACCACCAAATTGTATGACAGCACACGCCCATAATAACCCCAGCTCTTGGGAAGCTAAGACAGGAGAATGCCAATTAAGGGCTAACCTAGACCTGTATTATGTGACCCTGTCTCAAAATACCATTAAGAAAGTAAAAGCACTCCTGGAGTAGAGGTCGTTTTTTTGCATTTTTGTGATTTATACCTTCCCCAACTCCTTCCAGATCTATTCAGCACAGTAGTCTTTTCTTAAATTTGAGATTGTTTTGCCCTGAAGTAGTTTTGGTGAGTTAGGTCTTGGGCTGTGGAAGTTTCTAGTGGAACTGGTGAGACCACACTATATTTTAAAGCCTAGTTTGCACGTTTGTGATTCTAGGGAGAGGCGGCGGCGTCGAAGCAGGAGTGGTACAAGGTCTCCTAAAAAGCCCAGGTCTCCTAAAAGAAAGCTGTCCCGCTCACCATCCCCACGGAGGTAGGGGTATCAGTTGTTTATACCTGTGATTCATAATATTTGAGACTAATGAATTTTCTAAAGTGCTAGATTTTTTTATATATGCTTTAATTTTCTTTTGGGGGAATAAAATCTCTTAAGAGATTTTCAGTATGCACTTTTGGGAGACGGTAGTAGCACTTTAGGCCTGTATCCAGCTTAAATTCTTACTTTGATTGCCTGATGTTTCAAGTTTGTCTCTTTGCGATCTTTCTAGTGAGCTTGGTTAAGTTTGTCATGTAAGCAGAGAGAAACCTATTGCCTACTTGGGAATAAAAGTGACCGAAGGTCCTATAAAGTAGCTCTAATAAACATATTAAACTGTCATTGTTTCCAGACATAAAAAAGAGAAGAAGAAAGATAAGGACAAAGAAAGAAGCAGAGATGAAAGGGAACGGTCAACAAGTAAAAAGAAGAGGAGCAAAGACAAGGAGAAGGAGCGAGAAAGGAAGTCCGAGAGTGACAAAGATGTCAAAGTAAGTACACAGGCCAGGGCGCTGCCACAGTTTTAACAAGGGCTTTTCCTTTGAAGAAGCTTATTTTTCCATTCTCCTTGGCAAAGCAGGTGACTCGAGATTACGATGAAGAGGAGCAGGGATATGACAGCGAGAAGGAGAAGAAAGAGGAGAAGAGACCGACAGAAGCAGTGTCCCCTAAAACAAAGGAGTGCTCTGTGGAGAAGGGGGTGGGTGACCTGCGAGAGTCCAAAGTGAACGGGGATGATCACCACGAAGAAGACATGGATATGAGTGACTGAGCCCCTGAAGCTGGCTGCAGATGGGCCTCGGTGTCATTCCTGGTGACACCTAATGCTGTGTGTGTTCATCTCACTTAGGTGTATACAGCTGCACATTACCAATGGTTGCAGAACACCCAATTGTGACTTCTAGTTCTTTACAGCAAAAGCTTTTAGAAAGTGGTACCTGGGTGACCAGCACTGCCATGGTGATATCCATTTGTGTGACCAAGCAGCTGTGCAAACTGCTGCTTCTAACACAAATGAAGAGCTGCATGCATCTATCTCCAGCAGGCATGGGTTGTCTCTGTTGTATGATCCTCAGTGCGTTCACTTAGAGTATTTCTAGAGTTTGAGTCCTTGCCGTGGTAGAGCCATGTAGGGAATGCACTGATTGCATGCTACCCCAAATGTCATGAAACCCTCCAACACGGTGACCTAGTTAATGGTCTTATTTGTTGACATGACAAATTAACATTCTTAGAGTTACATCTGGAAACAAGCATTTGTGATAGATAAGCCTTTTGAGCCTTGTGGCTAAATTTTTGTGGCTTTGTTTAACTTTCAAAGGTTATATATGCACTAACCTTTTTTGATGGCTAAGTAGGCTTTAAATTACAGAAAAAAATTTCAAGTAAAACTGGCTGTAAAAATACGATGTTTTGAATTAGAGTTGTTCACATTTTCATAGCTATTTAGGTTTTTTTTTTTTCCAATAATTTATTTCACATCTCTACCAGTGAATGCAACCTGCTTATCCAGCCCATCACTAGGAGAAATAACCTCATCCTGATACTCAGTTTTCAACTTTTGTTTAGTTTTAAAGCTCACTGTTGAACAAGAGGAGGTGGTGGTGCATTTTAAATTGACCTTCATGTGCTTTTACAATACGACAAATCTTGATAATGTACTTTTATTTGATCTCAAGTTGTACAAAACCAATAAACTTGTGTTACTTTGATTGCAGTAGTATCTTATGCAGTGATTCCATGTTATATGCAGATTAGGTAGGTAACTGTTTTCTTAGTTACAGGAGTTACAAGCTTCACTTTTGTGCAGTAAAAGACAAAAGTAGGCGACCGTCTGTGCCATGTTGATGTACAGTTTCTGAAATTGTTTTACAGGACTTTGATAATAAAACCCTTAAACTCACAAGTCATGCGCCTGTAGAACTGCATTGTGTTTATTCACACGTTGAATGTATGCCATTACCTCATTGGTTTCCATGTTGGTTCTTTCTTTCCAGATCTGCATGTTCAAACTCGGTAGCTAAGTGAAGTACATCTCCTCAGAGTAGATGCCGGCAGAATTGTCAACAATACCTTCTGTCTAAATTATGGCTTGTGCTTTGGATGTAGGACTGGGGTCATGCAACAGTGTCTTGGGGATAAATATGATCTCACCTATACCTACCTAGTAAATTTATATTTTCCTTGAAATTACAGAAATTTGCTTTTTCTGAAGTAATATGGAAGTTGTTGGTCACAAGTTTGTATTGTATTACAATACTAAACACGTAAGTGGCTACTGTTGGGTGGCTGAGAGGGAGATTGAGACTGGAGTTTGTAGTCTCGAGTTTTGAATATAACTTATTAAATTGAATGCTGTATAAAAAAGCATTTGTACAGTTTGTAGTTGAGTAACTTTTTTTTTAAAAGATTTTATGAGCAGGAATTTGGTCTATGATAAATGCATCAAATTCCATTTATGGTCTGAATAGCCACTACATTTTTAAAACAAAGCTGAATGTAGGTATGACCAATAATATAAGAAACAAAATACTGGCAGTTCCCTGGGCAAATCAATATCCAAAGTTTATTCCATTGCCGGTGACCTCTTAATGCAGACATTCACTTTTCTACAGTTTGTTTTAAACTAGTGCCACTGACTTAAGCGGTCACTAGACAGCAGCTTTATTCAGGACATTTCTTTGGGGAAGTCTGCATAAAGTTGGTGCTGCACTGGCCTGGCACCCCTTGCCTCTTAGCAGACAAACAGTCGGACCCAAATGGACACTGCCACCACACTAGTTCTCTTCTGTATTTGGTGGTAAAATAATTTTAAAATAAAAGTGGTTTTATTAGAAAAATGTTTGTCCTTATTTATTTTGCTTAGTTTTTAAGTCATGAAAAATTTCAGGCTATGTTAATTCCTGGGAGATGGTGTTCCCTCTGAGCTGGCGGGCAAGCGTGGGCTGTAGAAGTGCCCACCACCTTGCCGAAAGGTAAGATATGCCTGGGTTGGTGGATGGCAGCTCCTATTTTAAAGCTAATCAGTAACAGGGAGTGCCAGAAATTGAACCACCAGGCTCAAGGTGTTGAGTTCTCTTGGGTGGCATCTGCACCTTATGGGAAGATGAGTTCTGACTGCATCGTGTCTGTAAAAAGATGTCTGCTCTTTTCAAAAAGGCAGCTTATTACTAGGCTATTTCTGTAGAGTATTATGCCACTGATGTGAGAAGGGTATTTCTCTTTAAAACTCACTGGTAGATACGGTGGGGTTTTTTGTTTTTTTTTTAAATTTTCAAAAGAAATGAAGGTTTCCAAGTGGAGTGCTACAAATCATTTAATAATCAGGATGTTACCACAAAATGAAGTTTTTATTTTTCCAGTATTTTAGATACCTTCTTCTGAAGGTAAGTGTAATTTTTAGTACTGGATATTAAAAAAAAAAACAGCGAAACTTTTTTAAAAACCAAATTAATGTCCATCATTACACAGTATAGGTGTATAGCAGCTATCAGAAAAGCAGAAGCTTTAGTTTGTAGGAAGTGATTTGATTGCAATTACTCAATTTTGTACCTGGTGCTGCAGGTGGATCCAGGCAGTGGAAGGGGGACTTGGCAGCTGGATCCCACAGTGCAGACAGAAACGGCCCACATCTTGTTACTAGTGACTTTGAAGCATGGGTGTCCAGCAGAAGGATGACTGGGGAACTGGAGACACCCTAGAAATCTGAGCTGATGCTTCATCCCAAAGGGGTGAACAAAAGCTAAACATCATGTTGCTCTCCAGAATTGCACTAGTCAGCATCATCCAGGTGGGAGGTGGGGTTACTGTGTTACCTACCCGTTTCTGCTCTAAAGTCATAAACCCCACTTGAAAATCATCAGAGTCTGATGACTTGTGAGCAGCTGACTAGACTCAATGCCTGTAGACTTGCATGCACCGAGGAAGTGGCAGAGAGGCTAGAACTGTTCCAGAGCAAGCTGAAAGGAGCAGCTTTTTGTTTTTACCTAAAGTTAGCCCTTTGGTGCACTGAGATCTAAGTGACTGCTGACATGCTGTGAAATTTATAGATGGCAGCTAATGCTGCCTTAGGTTTCTGGCACAGGATGTTTTTATAAACTTGCTGCTTAATAGTTTACCAAGTCATGTATGGCTGATTCTCTGTGGGCAAATTTGATTGTTAGCTGTCTGCAAAGTGGGTCCACTCTCCACCGATCTCCCAGGAGACAAAGAACTAGATCTCTATCTGCTGTAGACTAGCACTCTTTACCGATTTTGACATAGGGTCTCATTAAACTGTTCTCTTGATCCTGCTGCCTCAGTCTCCCAGATAGCTGGAATAGTGGCATGTGCCACTGCACTTGGTTATTCATGAGCTTTATAGTTTTACATTCAGCTCCTTGCTGTTAGCTAGTAATCATGTAGGTTTCCAACCATCAATATGTACTTAACAGCCACAACACCTGTTGTTCACACTCCTTTTATTAACTGCAGCTTTTTAAAAATTCTCTAATACATTACTGCAGTTTCCCTTCCCTCCTCCCAGTCCCTCTCCCTAGCCTCCCCTCTTCCCCAGATCCACTGCACCTTTCCCTCCAGAAAAGAACAGGCTCCTAGGGTACCAACCAAATATGGCACAAGTTTTAAGATCAGGTCCATAACCACATATCAAGTCTGGAAGAGGGAAACCAGTAGGGAGAAAAGGGTCCCAAAAGCAAGCAAAAAAGCCCCCACTCCTGTTGTTAGTCCTAAAAGACCAACTATAACTTCTATGCAGAGCACCTAGCTTAGACCCATACAGATTCCATGTCACTTCAGTCTCGAGTCCCTATGAACTCTGGTTAGCTGAATGTGTGGGCCATGTTCTTGTGTCCCTGACTCCTCTGGCTCCTACAATCCTAACCCCTCGGATTCCCGGGCTCCACCTAATGTTTGCCTGTGGGTTTCTACATCTGCTATCAGTTGCTTGAGGCGGCTTTCTCTGATGATGATAATTATGTTAGGCTCTATGGTCTACAAAACTGCACAAGAATGTCTACTAAGGACAGGTCTCATGAATAGTTTCTTGAAGATGGGAACCCTATCTACAGTCATCTGGAACCCTTACTATTAAACTTTTCAAATTTACAAAACACAATTTTACATATCTACATTTCAAAACATAAGATTATTTAAAAAGTACTTAATTCTTATTTCAATAATAGGATTAAAAGGCACATCATGAAAATATATTGTGAAAAGTTTATTTGCATTAATTATTAACTCCTTTTTTCCACCATCGTAAGAGATACATTTGTTCTTTGTGATCAGAGAAAAGACATTTTAGAATGGACAATCTGATTCTACTATTCATTAAAGAAAAATTGAAGTCTTAAAACAATCCAGTGCAACAATTTTCAGTAGTACAATCCAGTGCAATGATTTTCAGTAGTCCTCCCGTCTCCAGTGTAACCCAGCAAAATATTCACATGGTAAGAAATTCTAAGTCTCAAGCTGCAATTTACCATCATTTCCTACATGGTCTACAGAGCCAAGGAGCCTAAAGCAACAGTGGTCACTGCCCTTCAGAACCTCGGGCCTCATGACTGACAGCACAACACAGTCGCTGAGTCACTGGAGCAGCCATTGTCTGAATGTCAGGGACCAAACCTCCATTCAATCAAGCTAGCTCTGGGCTTCCCAATTCTTAAAATTATCTTACTGGAGGGATTAGGGCTTTGAATTTTTAACTCTTGATTATTTTCCTTATAAAAAGTAATAAAATATCAACATACGTACAAGGTGGAATCACTATGTGAGTGAGATGTAACCGTAGAAAGATAAATATCTGATGGCTGATACTTTGGGTTTTTAAATAAGTCAACCCTTCAATAAAAGTCTTTAAAATATTGGTAACAAGTTTAGACTATGGGTCACTCTATAACAACCTGACAGGTGCATCCTTGACATATTTCATCAAGACACATTTATAAACATTTAGCTAAGTCTTTAATAGAACATGATACATTATGACTTAGACATTAGTCTCCCTAATTTATTTTCATTCTTGGACCTTCAAACCAATTTTGTAATAAATATGAAAAATTTAAGTGTAAAAATGAAGAATGCATGATTTTAACACTTTGGAGACAGAAATTAGTAAATATTTTCCTGTGACTTAAAAAAAACTGTCAATCTTGCATGTTTCTGGACTTTTAAGCCTATAACAAATATATTGTAGCATATAAAATGTTTTTACCTTATTTTGAAAGCATTACATAGTTTTCCAAAATATGTGTTATTTTTTAAATTGACACCAATGCATCCATATCCCATTAAAAATAATCTGTCTTATGTGCACTTACTAGGAAGCAAGTTTAAAAATTTGGAATTTGTTTTAAAGTGCTGATACTTGAGAGAGGGCTAGATGTAGGCATGTTACCGTACCTATCAACAGAACAAGAACCTTTATACTCAAGTTTAGGAAAACAAAAACAAACAAACAGTTTCCACTGAAAAGGGTTCAGGTAAAACAAAGAGCACCACGATGAGCTGCAGGAAGTGCTGGGGGGGGGGGCGCACCGCATTCCCTGCAGGGAGCACTCCCTCAGAATGCCCTGCAGGGAGCACTCCCTCAGAATACCCTGCAGGGAGCATTCCCTCAGAATGCCCTGCAGCTGTAAAATGCAACTGTTCCCAGGTGCTGGGGGGGAGGTGGGGGCACCGCATTCCCTGCAGGGAGCACTCCCTCGGAATGCATTGCAGCAGGCTGTAAATGCAACTGATGGTTACCATTGCTCTGTTCACCTCAGAAAACTCATTTCCTTCTAGTTCATTGGACATTCAAATTAAAGAACTCTACATAATGATGAAAACAAAGTTTAAAGGAACATTTATACATGCCACCCTGTATAGAGGCAACGCGTTTCAAGGGGATTCATATCTCTTAAGACACTGAATTTACGTTAATGGTCCAGGAGTGTTTTAGATATAGCTATAGATATATTTATATGCATATATATTCCAAGAGGAAGTGTAAAAATCTTTAAAAACAAATCACAGCACTCACAGCTGCTTTACATAGGAAGGTCTCAGGGTCACTGGGTGTCAAACTATTACAGACAGGAAGTGACTTTAAAAAGATGAATGGCACATCAGGAAGCTTCGGACGTTTTATTAGAGGTCCATTTCTCATCACATCACTGATGTGTCTGTCGACCCTCTGCTTACAGAAGCTCTGACCCTGCCACTTGTAGCCTCTTGCTCTTCTGGATCAGTTAAAGGTCAGGAAAACGACTTGGGTCTTCCTTGTAGTCCTCAGGGATGGCAAAGATGGACCCATCAAATTCATCACATCTGAACTCCTGAAAAGTCACAGTGGCTGTGATCGTGGGAAACACAGGGATATCTGGAAGAACAAATGGTGAGACGCTGTCAGATGCCCATCTGTGACATTCCTTCACAAAACTGCATTTCCAGAGTGACCCAATATGCATCCACCAATGCCTGTGCAAGGAAGGGGGCCTCAGCTGCCCCCTGGGCTTCTTTGGCTTCCTTAGAGGCACATTCCTCTTGTCTAACAGATAAGGTCACACTACTTGAACACAGCAATCACATAAGAGAGTTTCTGGCCCAAATGGTAAGTGAATCTGGAGAGTACATTCATCTGCTCTGCTCATTTGATTCTGACCTCCTGGAAACAGCAGGCCAGGCAGAAGCTGGTCTGATTCCTAAAGCACTTTACCCAGGGGCCTCAGATTTCATCCATGAACAGCCTCTGAAGTGGGTCTATCCACAGTGAGAAACACAATAAAGTTACTTTTGTCTGTAGAATATTCTCACATCAGAAACAGGAGGGGAAAGCTTTCATGAGACAGTAACCACAGGGATCCTGATACTCCTAGCTTCCACTGCTTACTATTGTCGGACACAGTCTCACAGGAGTCAGCAAACTTGGTCCTGTTTTTGTATGGCTTGTAAGAGTTTTCCTAACCCAGATCCTTAGATTTGGTAATTTTACATTTTACATTTAAAACTATGACCCTTAACTTTTGTGCAAACCAAGGTAGGAAAGCAAGGCTGGATCTCTTTTATTTCCTTTTTCTTCCTCCTCTGTGTGTGTGTGGGGGGGTTTCTCTGTATAGAGATGGCTGTCCTGAAACTCATGAGCTCCCCTTGCCTCTGCCTCTGCCTCTGGAGTGCTGGGGTTAAAGGTGTGGCCCCACACTCTGGCTGGCTATGTGCTGGGTTTAAAGGTGTGGCCCCCACACTCTGGCTGGCTATTTCTGTTTATGGAAGTCCCACCACCTCACCATGTGTAGTAGAAAACTATCTTTTCTGCAATGAAGTCTGCTGCACAAATAATAAAAACCCAGAGACAGATATTGGGGTTAAAGCTGAAGGTCAGAGAAGCAAAGCAGCCAACCACTAGTTCTTACCTCTACCAATGCTCAGACCAAAAGGTGATCCTGTCCTCAGACTGCACTGCTCCCCAGTCTCACAATCAGCCCCTGTCTCCTCGCACCTTATATTCCTCTCTAGTGCTAGGATTAAAAGCCTGGGATCCCAAATGCTGAGATTCACCTTTGTGTGAGCTCTGTTTCTCTTTTAGACTGGATCAACTTCATATAGCCCAGGGTGGCTGCCCCTGTCTCCCGAGTGTGGGATTAGGTGTATACCACCACTGCCTGGTTCTATGGCTGAGGCTAGCCTTGCAGTTTGTTATATCATAAACGAGATATGAGCACAGAAGTGTTTGTGCCTTTGTCAGACTGGGAGTGTGTTTGAGGAACTTCTGGTCCTCTGCTTGTGTGCACCACATGTCTATAGTGCTGGAGACATGGAGTTAGGATCAACCCTCGGGGAATAATTGCTAACACATCATGACCGATTCCTTGTCAAAACAGTTGAGCTGTTATGACCCTCTTAGGGTCTCTGCAGGGACATCTACCCAAGAGTCACCGGGCAGTCCCTGCCCTGAGAAAGATCAGAAACTGAATACCACTTTTCAGCTTGTGGAAATCTGTTGAAGCTTAAGAGGTACCAGGTTAGAAGTGGCAAAATTATTACCCTAGTGGCAATGCTGGTCTGATACACCAGTTCCACAGCTACCCATGCTCTCACTGCAGAAGACAATCTGTGACGGCTACTAGGAAGGACCTAGTAAACCAATGTGGAATCCTGCTTCCTGCTGCCCATGTGAATATTGAATGAACTTGTGTGTCAACTATACCTCTGCAAAGGTTTCTTAACTTTCTCTTGCTTACTGGTGCTGTGCACTCTGCATCTCTTTTGTTTCACTGTATATCTCGGAACCTATTTTAGTGACTGAAATGTTCACACACACTCCTGCAGGACAGTGCTCCCATGTACTTTATGTTTCATTTCATTTAAATCAGAGAAATCAAAACTTGCATCAGGTACTATATTCTCAACATTTTATACATATAACAAAACAGAAACACCAATGCACTTAAATAATAATAAATAAAACCTTGAAAATAAAACTGGTATATTCATTGCCCTCTAAAATATATACCTTACTAAATTTGAATTTAAAAATACAACACTAAAATTACACCTGAATTTTTGTCTTACCTAATTTTACAGGAAAGCCTGGAGGAAGCTTCATTTGAACAAATTCTCTAAGCTTGTTAAAGTGCTTGAAGGGTGCTATTACTTCTAGAACATTCAATAATCTGAAAGATGAAAGAATAATAATGTTTCCATAGTTCAAGCCCTTAAGGTTGGTCTTGAACTGCACAGCTCAGACCAGATAAACTGAGGCAGATTAACTCCTCAGTGCTTCTGGGATGCAAGACTGAAGTGAACTTCCACTTTCATGACTGAACTTCACTGTTAGGTTAGAAGGGTTAACCTTATTGGTACTTATGAAGCTGCTCACATACATTTCAGATCACACCATCAATCCTCTGCTATATTCCACAGAGTCGCACCACTTTATCCCAACACCTACTATTATTTTTCTTTCAACAGGGTGTGTGTCTCCCAGTGCCTTGCTGTGTAAGCAACAGCCCAACACACATGGATCATAGTTTTCCTTTACCTTACTTTTCTCTGGGGCTGAGACTTTGGTTCCAGGCTCTCATGCATACAAGGCCAGCACTCACCACTGAGCTTAATCCCAGCACTCGGGAGGCAGAGGCAAGTGGATCTCTGTGAGTTCGAGAATAGCCTTGTCTAGTTCCGGGACAGGCTCCAAAGTACAGAGAAACCCTGTCTCGAAACACGTGCCTCCCCCCACCCCAATTCCTGAGACATATACTCTCACTAACTTGCCCAGGCAGGCCTTGAGGTTCTGATCCTCCTGCCTCGGTCTCCCAAACAGCTGGGATTGTGGGCCTGAGCATAATGTACCCTTTCTTATGTGTCAAAAACTATGGGTGGGTGACTTCTATGCTTTCTCTGCCCAAATGCCTTAAATTTGTTTCTTAACTGAGGGCTAGGCTACAAACAGAGGCCATTATAGAATTATTTGCCCAACATGAACAAGGTCCCAGGTTCAATCTGCAGCACTACCATAAACAAACAAAAATATCCCAAAGAAGCAAAACCCAAAAGTTTATTTAGAACCAGGTGGGGTAGTTCACACCTGTACATTCACATAATCCCAAAACTCAGGAGGCCGAAGCATGAAGACTAGGGGAGTTCCAGGAAAGTGGGGGCTAGAGTGAGGCACTATGAAAGTAAAGCAACCTTGTAGTTTAAAAGGGTAATTTTCTATGGTGATGGCTCCATACCCACTTTGGAATCAAATGCTATCTCAGGACTCAGCCCTTTCCTACAGAGACATGTCTATCCCATCTGTGAGTGGATGCCAGTCCTGCGCTCAGTCATGTCTTGATCCTTTATGGGCTGTCAAAATTTAATTTCAGCCACATCTACTCTCATCAGCTGTGTCTGATGTATCTGTTTTGTGGTAGTCCTGTTCTCTGCTCAGTTTAGTATTCCTTTGGCCTTTCCATCTTTTCATTTCATTCTGTCGTTCATCTCAGGAGTGATATAGTTACACTGATTCTATTTCTGGATGTGTTTTTCCACAGCAGTAACAGGAAATTTCTCCTGCTGTAGAATAGATTCTTGTGTAGTCCCTGTATGCAGTATTCCTTGATTTCCTTTGTCCTAGGACGCATGTAATACATCTATTTCTCACGTCTTTAAGGATCTCTGGAGTTAATTCCAAGCATATTATAACATCAGGTGATGGGGAATGTACTGTGTATGTTCATTTTATTGATTGTTAAATAAAATACTGTTTGGCCAATGAGACAGCAAGTTAGACAGGACTAGGAGTCAAAGAGGATTCTGGGAAATGTAGTAGAGAAGTGGTGATCCAGGCAGGAAGTGACATAGCAAGGAGACTCATATTTAACCAAGGAGAAATAGGAAGTGGCTCTCTTTCCCCTCCGTTCCTGCTCCAGCCGCACAACGTGATCCACCGGCAAGGAGAGACGCCAATAAGGCGTCCGATAAGATAAGTCTTATAAAATATATAGATTTATGATAGTTAAGACTGAGCTAATAGATGAGAATCCTAGTCATTGGCCAAGCAGCTTTGTACCTAATATGTCTCTGTATTATTTTGTCCATCCACGCAGCGGGCAGAACTTGGGCGGCTGGCGGAGACCGCCCACGTGGCGATAGGGCTCGGGCGGCTTTGGCAGAAAGATTTATCGTAACAATCAGGTGCATTCCTTTATTAGGAATCAGAGACTCAAGAGGACCCAGGCATCTCCCCATGTCTGCTTGAGGGTGGCAAAGGCAGGGAGAGCATGAACAGATTTTGTTGAAAATTATGGACCCTGCTCTCTTCTCGAGGGGAAAAAAGAAAAGTCAGCCTCTTGGGCCAGGTTGAAAGGGGAATCAATTAGGGGAAAATACTAATAACTGGGTCCTTTAAGTCCTATCCAGCCACATTTTCATAAGGGGCAAAGAGCACAGCCTGTCAGGAGTGAGCTGAGCACCCACCTCCCTGTCCACTCATCTCTCCAAACTCAGGGTTTCTAAAGGAGCATTTGGTGAAGATGGGCTTAGAAGGGTTATTTCAAGGTGTGCACTGCAGTACAGTTTCCAGTAGGGACAAACTGAAAACAGAATGTTTGCCAGTACATGAACAACAAAACAAATAAATAACAGGCCATCAACATTATAAATTCCATGAAAAAGAAAACAAACAAACAAAAAAGACAAATGTGGTTACTGTTGGAATCCAGGACATCCTGTCTCATACAGCACAGAAATTTGTGTGGTAGATTAGGATCATCCTCAGGTTCTGCATTTAGATAGTCTAATGTGATGAAAGAAAGTATCTTTTAACTCCACAAATCTTTATGCTTTGAGTTTTTCTATAAGCATGTATTGCCTTATTTTCTTTAGACTATTCAAACTTTATCTATAGAAAACAATACTTCTGCAAACCAGAAAATTTATGGGTAGGTGCACAAACTCTTGAGGGAGATTTGTCTGCTCTTTTTCACATTTCAACACCTCAGATGCAAACACTGGTGGCTGCCAGGACCTTTTGTAATCAACAGTGCACTTACGACTCAATTCCCAGGGGAAATTCCTGGCTCATGGCTACAGTGGCTTTAAATGTCTTCTTGCTCTCTTTGCACACCAGTTCTCTGCCCAGGTGTGGTGCCCTGCAACAGAAAGAACACTGTTAGGGAGGCTTGCTAGGAACTCATCACTCTCCATCAATATTCACTAATACCCAGGGTTAGTCTACAGAAATATAATTATGCTAAAAACAAAATTGAAGTGAGACAAAAACAGAGTTTAAAAGTTCAGAAACAAACATCAATACTCAAGCATTTCATACTGCATAAAACACTTTTAATAATAAATACTACTTTTAGGAACAAAGAAAGTCACTATTAGTCTCTTCCCCCATCTACTGTAGTGTCAGCATTAAACAATAGATATTACTATGACTAAAGAATTCTCTGTAAATATGCATTGTTAAAATTATAACAAATTTAAAACTCATTCTTTTGGTGTGTGTCACTACACTGAGGCAAAACCTCACTCTAGTAACACAGAATAAGCTGGATCTACAGCTTAGCTGAAGAAAGTGGAAATTATTTCCCTGACAATTAACCTAGAGGAGACCTTCCTTATTCCACTGAGTTGTGTGACTGGGCTTTCCTGCCCTGTTTCAAAGTTCTGCTGAGCTATCTGGCACATGCCACAATACATGATGGTTTCTCTGACCCACTGTAGCAGCTAACAAAGGATATTAAAAAAAAAAAAAAAAAAAAAGTCACTTGCAAAGAAAGACTATGCCCAACACTGTAAAAAAGTATGCCCATCCAACACTTTAACACTAGAACACAACATGGAAAACCTGTAATTGTGGCACGCTTTACAATAAGACAAAAACAAGGCACCTTCTTCCAGCACAGTGGAGTGGGTGGGAGAGGTGCGTGCACGAGGGGCTGTTTTATTCTCCACCAAAAGGAAACATAGGTGAGGCATAATAAACATCCACTCCTTCATTCAAAAGACCCTTAATTCATCCACCTCTCTTCTAATCAATACACATGTAAGGAACAGCAATGCTGTGCCTACTCCTCTCCAAGAGTTAGTGATATGGCAGTAAGTAAGGTTTTACGAAAAGATGCTGAGAAGTCAATGAAATGAATGATGACAAGACCCAGCTTGCAAAGGCAGAGAGGAAACAAATTGGATGGCGAAAGCACCAGCACAGCTCCCAACAGTCTGCCAGACAAGGGAAGCTGAGAAGCAGCACTCCCTTAAAACAAGTCCTACAAGGTTCTTGCTTTGCTGGTTGGTATGTGTGCCGGACAGGGGGATGTAAAAGGGCTCTAAACTCAGTGCACACACAATTTGAGAGGTTTCCTTCTCATTCACACTTTCTATTTTTTAATGTTAATACAATAGCTTCAGATACAAATACATCAATAATAAGCTCGCAAAGCTCTTGTATCTAAAATAGACTGTTTTAACAAAATTTTATTCCTAAGATCCAAAGAAAACATAAACCAAAAAAAACCACCTACTTTCCATTTTCAGCAGAAATGTATTCTTCCCACGTAATAGTGTTCTGAGGAGGAGGGGTAAGGGACTGTCTTCTAACCGGCTGCCAATAAGAGAAAGAGACAAGTAGAGTGTAGAATGTGGGGTGAAGTATATCACATTTTAAAATGTAAAGTTAAAACACACTGAGGAAGGAAAGCATAGGGAAAGCTCTTGGCTTGAGCTATATGCACCCATTTCCTAATTGTGCCCTGGGACCACCTGAAATGAGGTAAAGGTACACCCTACTCCAAACAATGCACAGACTTGGCTCCTCTCTAGCAGCCTTTCATAACCCCCATGTTTCCACTCAAACATGTCCTAGAATATGTTCAGCTTGGTAATGCACAGTAAAACAGACCGTCATCTGAGTGGACTTTTTGGAAAAACCCCTATTTGCCATCCAATGCCAATGCCTGATTAGACATGCAAAATGATTAACATCAGATGCATCATGGTAAAAGGCATACACAAGTAACTCAAGTGTGTCAATCAAAACAGAAAGCCACCATACCCCTCCCTCCTCTAACCACCAATTCCCCCTATTCTCTAACTCTGGCTCCTGGGTGCTCTAGCTCAAGTAGGCCACCACTCCTTTGCAGTTTCTGGTACTGTCTCTAAATAAAACTCCTTGCTGCTTTGCTGTTTGTGTGCTTTCCCAATTAAGTAAGATGTCAACGGCTTGGACAATACCGCCTCACAAGAAAACCAACTGGGATTGGGGTGCTTAGTGATAGACAGCATGTTAGCATGCCTCACAGAACAGCAAACAAAAGTGCTGGTCCACTTAGCCTCTTCTACATAACACTTAATGAGGACAATCCCCAAGGTAGTACCATGGCAATTTAAGCATTAACACAAATATTTACTAATATTAGCATCAAGCTAACACTACCTCTTCTTCACTGTTCGAGTTATCTAAAATCTTCCAGACATTATGCTACATACAGAAGCACAGACTGATGCAAACATACTGGCTGCAAAAAAGCATTAGAAGAAAAAACTGCGTCAACGAGCAATTCCACAGGAAAAAAAACACTACAACATTGCAGATGGCATAGATGCCTGGGAAATGGGAGCATCTTCTACTATACAGCAAGTTCAAGGCCATCCTGAACTACGAGACTGTCCCAAAGAGGAAGGAGAAACACAAGACAGGATCTATTCATACTGGCCAGGTGAGAGTGCAGGGCTAAATTTTACTGCAGGTTTCCCACAACTCCAAACTCCTGGGTTCAAAAAAAAAGCCCCAGCAGCAGTCTCCCAAGTGCCTGAAGTTCAAGTGCACAGCACTAGGTCGGCTCAAAAATGATTACAGGTCAAATGAAACCACGGAGAGCCGCTGTACAGACTTGTAGAGGCCTCCATCTTTTTGGTTTTGTGTTTTGAGACGGTCACTCTCAATGTATCCCTACCTGTCCTAAAACTTACTCTGTAGACCAAGCTGGCCTCAAACTCAGAGATCTACTTGCCTCTGCCTCCTGAGTTCTGGAATTAAAGGTGTACTCCACCACTGCCCAGCTTATAGTGACATTTTTAAAGCAAAGAGAATTACAGTGAAAAATATGAATCAATGCATTTATTTCAACTATGGTAGAAAACAGCAATAGGAGAGATAACACAAGGAGCTACCTGTTTACTGTCTTTAGAATCAGACTGTAATGTTTGTTAAACATGAGTTTAGATTACTGTAGGATGGATGAGCCAGCAACAGGAACTAAGCTAGAGAGAGGCAGTGCAAACTGAAAACTGCTAGGGAAGAATAACGTGAATGACGGCCAAGAGTAACCACCACACCCTGATCATGGAAAGGACGGGCTTTTGTTCTGAATGTTGTTTTAAAGATAGGGCCTCAGGTAGTGCAAGCTGACCTCAAGTTCACTATATACCCAAGATAACCTTTAACTCCCCATCCTCTGTCTCCATCTCCCAAGAGCTGGGATGACAGACATGAGCCAACTGGCCCACCCTCCCCTGCCCCCCGCCCCTTCTCTTATTAGTATGTCCCTAGTCAAAGGGATATATCCCACTATGAGCTGGGACTGTCAAACTGGCTTGTTCCCACAGTTTGCTCCAGACTTTACAAATGCCTGAAAAGGCCACAGAGCCCTGTTCCACAGGAGCAGTGGTTGCGCAGAAGAGCCATCCTTTATGACAGCCCATAGAAAACAGGAGCTGCCTCAAAGGAGCTGGATAATGGAGAAGAGCCGATAGCTGGGTTAGCCAAAAGCCGTGCGTGGTGTACACAAAACCCAAGCTCTAGACCCAGCAACACATACATATAAACAAGGGCTGGAGAGATGGATGGCTTAGTGGTTAAAAGCACTGGCTGCTCTTCCAGAGGTCCTAAGTTCAATTCCCAGAAACCACTTGGTGGCTCATAACCATCTATAGTGGGATCTGACACCCTGTTCTGACATATAGGTATACATCCAGACAGAACACATTAAATAATTTAAAAAAAAAAATTCAAGCAGAGTTTACACACACACACATATAAAACTTTTTATTATTTTATTCTTTTTTTAATATGCATTGGTATTTTGCCTGCATATGTCTGTGTGAAGGTGTCACATATGGGAATTACAGTTGTGAGCTGCTGTGTGGGTGCTGGGAATTGAACCTAGGTCTTCTAGAAAAGCAGTGCTCTTAACCACTGGCCATCTCTCTAGCCCTCAAGCAGAGTTTTATGTAGCAAAAGATTTATCTATAAATTCAACGTCATAATCATCAAAAGCCCCACACACACATATTTTAGAAATTGACAAACTAAACTTAAATATTCATCAAGAATCACAAGGTTATTACCAGGTTTGTTATGCACAGCCACAAAGCTGAGGCAGGAAGATCAGAAATCTGGGGCCTGCTTAGGATAAACAGATGATCCTGTCTAAAAAACAAAACGAAAAACCCCAAAACTGTGTTTTTCCTGTCCTACTATGATCTGGTGCTGAGACACTCCAGCACCAGAAACTAAGTCTACATCTGCCCCACCAGACATGAGCCCCCTGTAGCTCACCAGTCTCCTTTGGTGTCCGACTGAAGCTGAGAGCTTTGTACCTCATGCATATCATTCTGTTCCACTGTATAGCTACATCCAGTAAGCTTTGTTTTAATTTCAATTTGAAAAATTACAGCTGCTCAAAATGCCATTTAAGGAGCCCTTTAAAAACTCAAATACATTAGAACGCAATTCATGCAACTGTACGAAAATCAACTTGTCTACTTTACAGTTGAACGGGCATCAATGAGGTCTGTAGACTTAATGCCCGTATTGCTTTTTATATACATTTATGTAGCAATCACCTCATCAGAGCAAACTGGCAAACAGTTCATGAATTTCTTATGTTTGATAGTGTTCCATGTTTTCATCCCCAATATTAAACAAGGGTACTAATAGCCACCATCACAACAAAATCTGTTTTTAAATGAGGCCTGTCACACTAATTCTAAGGACACCTGGCCATTTTGCTCTAGGGGAAGTAAATCCCAATCTTTCTGCCTGCACTGACACGTGTGGATGCTTATGAACACCCCAGTGACTGCCACTATGTGAGATGTGCTTTCGTCATTTTCAAAAAGTTTTATTCATACACTAGTTTAAAAAGAAAGTGGCCATGATCTACTGGGATAATTCCATTCTTTCTCAAGGATCCATATTCTGAAACTTGAAAAATCTCCCCTACAGAGTAAGTTACCATCTGGGAATATAAATAGAGGAAATGGTTGGAAGAAAATAGAATTTAAGAACCTACAAGAGAGAGCTCAGTGGTCAGAAGCACTTGCTGCTCTTTAAGAGGACCCAAGTTTAGATCCCAAGAAGCCTCATCAGGCAGATCATAACCACCTGTAACTCCAGTCCCAGAAGCTCTGACACACACTTCTGGCCTCTCTGGGCACTTGGCCTCACATGGTGTGCACACATGCATATACAGTAAGTTTTTTTAAAAAGCAGTATCTGGTTCATATTAGAAATCATGTATCTTCTCACTTCCTACTTTCCTTTCCCTGACCCTTCCTGGCCCCACACTCATTGCACAGCATTTCAATAAGGGGTGCTCCATACACCGTTCCTGGGCTGTACAGGCTAGAGATGAGCTATGAAGCAGGTGAGCCTTCAGCTGGGTCTTAAAGGCAGTGGACAGCAGGATATGGAATAAAAGTTAACATGCTTACAGGTTTCATGCTTACAAAATGACTTTCAGCTATTGACTAATGAAGACTCAAAATTTACCAAAGGTCTCCCAGCACACTTTGTATTCTTAATAAACAAAGACAATGAAGATTCACAGGTAGACAAGAGTTAGTAGAAGCGCACCTCGAAGTTCTGCTCCGCCAGGCTCCCACCTTTGCTCAGGCTCTCCATGATGGCCTTATTCCGAAGAATGTCCTCCTCGCTGAGGTGTTCTCTTCTTTTCCTTGATTCTAGAACAAGTCCATTCACCAGATAAAAGTCTGCCAAAAAGTTTCCTACTCTTTCCTAAAACAAAATCAAATATTCCAAAATGACAGTTTAAAGAAGGTTGATCTCAGATCTTTAAAAGCATTGAGATCATAAAGTTCTCCATAAATATGTACCATGTGGGTGAAAATATACAATCATTCATTTGCAATCTGCAAAGGGGAATTTAAAGTACAAAAGACTTATGCTAATTAACCTGCAAATTAAGCAGTCCAAACAGAAGCATGAATAATGTTTTTTCACTACCTACTCCCAAGCAACACAAAACAATCTGAGAATCTTACTCAACAGTCCAATATGAGTAACAAGGAGGGGTCAGGGGTAACGCTGTTCCCATTTTATAGATAGAAATGCAGAATTAAAATCCTCAGTCCATGCCACACGGCCTTCTCTGCTCTCTGACAGGATAAAACCTCAAGTTACTGCTACTCACTATTTTGAAAAAAAGAAAACAAGAGCAGCCTTGCTCACTAACACACGTGAATGTTTAAATTACAGATACAGATGCAGAAACTCAAAAGACAAAAAATGCAGCAAGAAGGCAGCAGGCAGTTCTTTCCAGGGAAGTCTCAATTATCATCTGACACTGACCCATACCTCACACACCCACACAGACCGTGTGAAACTATATGTTATGAACTTTCTTGACCTAGCTTCCCGTCTCCACCTGTGCCCAGGTTGACTACTCCACCTTGCCATGCCCTGGTTTTCCAAAATTATGTATACAGCACATCTCCA
The DNA here is from genome assembly GCF_003668045.3 of Cricetulus griseus. Taxonomy (NCBI): domain Eukaryota; kingdom Metazoa; phylum Chordata; class Mammalia; order Rodentia; family Cricetidae; genus Cricetulus; species Cricetulus griseus. Next base: position 1,664,644 of record NW_023276806.1, read on the forward strand.
GTGCTTCTGTACCTCCTTCAGAGTCACCAGGAAGCCAAGCATTTTGTACCCGTTTCTACCTACAAAATGGGAACTATGGCATACTGACTCCCTCCTTACCTGTCAAAGACTTAAGAAGACCACCTAGCCGCTGTTCAAGAGCTTTGGGCTGCTTAGTGGTAACACTAGATGGACAGCAGTTTCAATTTTTATCTTCTCTTGAATTGATCCGTCTAATGCTGCCCAGAAGAACAGAGCACAGACAAGTAAGACGTCAAGGCAACAAATGCACTACAATACTGGACACAAAGCCTGGCGTCCTGAGTGCCAATGTTGCCAAATAGGCTTTGCAGGCTCAAGGGTAGAACTTATGTGTGTCTGGGAGTTGTTGATTAACAGGTCTTGTGAGCACATAAAGCAGCAGCATTTATCAAATACAAACTGCCCTATCAAGAAGAATGTCAGGAGTGTGCTGCTTATGATCCAGCCACTGCTACAGCATGCTGTGTCTATCATTCCTGCTGCCTGTAATGTGCACCACTAAGGCATGTGGAAAATGAATGAACTCTACTACAATGGAGGAAATGACAGAACTGTGTGCCAGCCAAGACTAAGGCTGCAGGAAAAAGCATACTAACTATGTAACATAGAAACTGCTAAAAGAAGTAAGCAGCACTCATGAGTAGAGGCTCCCACCACACATTCATGAAACAGCCAGTTCCAAAGCCTTAGACATCACTGTTAAAAGAGTATCGGTACAAAACACTACACATTACTTACAGATACATATTTATGTGTAAAAAATGCTAGAAGGGTCTGCAGGAATTCCAGGACTATAGACTAGTGGTCACTGGAGTCTTCTGGCTTCATATATAAAGTGTATGGTATTTAATTCTGTTATGGTCAACACCCTGTTGTGGTGGCATTTTTAATACAATTAACACTGAATTCTAACTCTGGAAAAACAGGCTGGGCGGTGCTGGTAAACGCCTTTAATCCCAGCACCTTGGGAGGCAGAGGCAGAGGCAGATCTCAGTGAGTTTGAGGTCAAAGTGAGTTCCAGGACACCCAAGACACTTATGCAGAGAGACCCTACCTCAAAAAAAAAAAAGCTCTGGAAACTATGTGAGTCTCATCCAATCCCCTGAACCTTAACAGAAAACACTAAGGATTCTAGAAGAAAAAGCAATTCTTCAAAACCACAACACAAAAACCCTCATATCCTAGGCCACAGATTTTTGACTCCAGATGGTACCAACTCTCCCCTCAGCATTCAGCCTGCTATAGCAGTTCAGACCTGCAAACTCCCATAAGCACACAAGTCAATCCCTTAAAGCAAGAAAGCCCCCCCATACCACCCTCTCCCTTTTCTTCCCTTTTCTCCCATACCGTACCTCACTCAACCCCAACACCCTTCACTGTTATCCCCTATGAGCTACAGTTTTAAGTGAATACAAGGTTTGTTTTTCCAATGTAAAAACTTATTGTGTTCACTTATTACATTCAAAAAATGTAATTAAATGTCTTAAATTAAAATGTCTTTGCCCCTTACCCGATGCGGCTCTTATTGTTAAATTTATGGTTATTTACTAATTTATAACTAGGTATTCAGTTTTTAAAATGTTTCATTATCCATTTCATTCAAAATTATATAACTCAGGTCAGTTTTAAACTGGAACACTCCTAGCTCAACATTCCATATGGGTCATGTCAGGTGAAACATTTTTAGCATAATTTTAGGTAGTCTTATGTTGTCTCTTGCTGACAGATGTGATGGGAATTATAGAAACTTCCACTGAGATTTAAATTCACTACAGTTTTATAGAGATGTAAGCACAATAAGAGCAGACATATGATACAGGAGCTCTAAAGCGAAATAAATTCAAGTATATATCTCTTCACAGGCCTCTTACACACAAAGCATTAGAAAAAGGATGGAGCCACGTACAAACTCCTTATGAGGAAGGCAGACAACAAGAGTTCAAATGAACTACACTTTCTCTCTGGGCTTTTCCAAAAAATACACACAAACTATGCAACTACAAATTCTAACTACCTATGTGGGATTCAAAAAGGAGGAAAGATCAGACTAAAAGACAATTCCTATATGTGCATCATTATTTTGGTGATATTAGATAGCAATTTTCTTAATTAAAAAAAAAAAAAATCTGTATTTTTACATACTGTTTTATCTTCCCGAAAAAGCCATCCAGTTTGGGCACGTGTGAAAGAAATCGATTTGGTTGATAAAGTTGCAGAATAAATATCACTGCTCATTAAAATATCAACTTCTTCTTCTGTTTCCATTTCTGACTCCTAGGTTGGGGGAAAAGTTAATGTAAGAATCTGGATTCCTTCAAAGATGTAACAAATCTCAAAAGACAAAAATATATAGTTTCTAAATAATGTGAAGTGTTATTTATTCTAAAATTAGATGCTTACATTTCACATCTGGTATATTCTCTAGTAACTCAGAATTATGACTAATTATGAGTCTGTAAAGCATGGCACATGAAATACAGCATTTTTACACTATTTTATAAATAAATGTAATAGACTCACTGTTACTCATTATGGGACTGTATGTGGTCTGTAGAACAATTTTTTTTTAATTTCTTTAAGAATTAAATAGACCTGAGACAAAAATCCTATACAAAGGTTTTATTTACTTTAAATGCAGATAAATTAGCCTTTAGTTATTGCTAGTATAAGAAAATAAATCCATCACTGTTATCTGAGTCTTTTTTTTGGAGCTGGCTATGGTGGAGGACAGCTTTTACTCCAGCACTTGGGAAGCAGAGGCAAGGAAGACCTCTGAGTTCAAGGCCATCCTAGCCTCCATAGCGAGTACCCAGCCAGTCAGAGTTAACATGGTTAGACCCTATCTAAAAACATTAAGTAAATAACTAGAAGATCAATGGAGAAGAGTGGGTTTTCCCAATACTTTTTATTAGAAAAGGAAGTCATAAACATGACCCCTAAAACTTACTAATTACCTTGCTTAAGCTGTGTCTTTTCTTTCTTTTAAGGTATTTTTCTATATTTGTACATGCATGGTATGTGTGTGGATGATGGGGTGGGGGGGACATGTATGCCATAGTGCACACATGAAGGTCAAAGGACAATTTTATCGGCTTGGTTCTCTTTCTATCTTCACTTGTGTTCCAGGGACTGACTTCATGTCACCAGACTCACAGAGCTAATCTCTGTACTTGCTTCCAGGACAAAGAACCACGTAGCAGGAGTTGGGGAGCTAGGGAGCAAGCAGGCAGATAGGCAATGAGGTTCTCTCTCTCTCTCTCTCATAAACAGGCTAAAACGCTCTCATATTAGGTAGAGGCTAGGGAATGAAGGCTGTCCAAAGGTCTGCAATGGCTACAAGCCAAAGGCTATTTCCTATTCTTCACACCTCACTTTCACTGCATAATGCTGTGCCCGTCAGCACAGAGTCTAAGGCAATCAGCAGCAATAGACTGGAACTAGACCAACACCATCTTTACCACCCTTACAAACAAACATTACTGCTAATGCACAATGAGTGGAATGAATTCCTGGGTAACACAAATACTGGACAGTTTTCTGAGTATTTTGGTTGCAATAGGTTGAGAGAACATGATTATATTGCATTTCAAACTTTTTATAAGTCATCTTGAGTACTGAACACTGTAAACCCTTTTCTGTGTTCAGACAACTTTAGGAACAGAAATCTATCTATAAATCAAGCACTCACCAATGAACGAGACCTGCTGTTAATTATTTCCTCTCAACAAGCATTTAATGAGCAAACATTGCTTGTGTTTGCATATTACAACAAACTTCTAATATCAACTCTTAGTATCTCCAAGAGTTTGATTCTGGGACTCCTCAGAGATACCCAAACCTGATATGCTCCAGTCTCTAGGACAAAATGGCATGATGTCTGCACATAGCATGCATGCATCCTCACATGACCTTAACATTATTACTTCAGACAGCACAAACATCACACTGATCTGCAAATAGGAGGGCCTACTGTATTCCTGTTCTAAAGACTGCTGCTCAAAATCTAATTTCCCTGAATCTTCACAATACTAATATAAACACATCCATATATATTACCCCTGAGCATCACCACTCAAATACCTTCAGCAGAGGATTCACCCTCCCACCCACCGCCCCTTCTCTCATAAGCACCACTGCTCTGGTGACCATAACACTATGTCAGCTAACACTTGCTCTACTGGTCTCATTTCTGGCTTCTCTTTTAGTGCTGTGTTTGTGTGACCACAGCTGTCACTAATACAAAGATGTCAGATTATCTAATAAAGACTCTAGAACAGGTATCAGCAGCCTGCAGCTGGCAAGCCAAATTCAGCTGTGGCCTTTCTACACGGAGTTGCACTGAACGTGGCTGTGCTCACTCAGGCTGTGCATGGCTTACAATGCAGTAAGTGGTTGTAATGTTCTATCTAGCTCATGAGTGTATCTAAAAAGTCCCAATGTATCCTAAATCAATCTATGGTGTAAATGTTGTGTTAGGTACCAGAAGGTACAACTAAAAGAACCCCTTCTGGAAGATGAGCCAAATAGAGAGGAGATGAAGAGGCTGGGGATGGGGGTGGGGCATATAAACAAAGTTTTTTTCTCTTTTTAGAAATATACAGCTCAGGCCTGCCTCAAACTTGCTAAGTAGCTGAGAATGACCATTAACTCCTGATCTTGCTGCCTCAAACTAGCAAATGCTGGGATTACATGGCTTTTACCATACTGCTTTATGTGATCAAACCCAAGGTCGTATGCTGCTGGCCAAGCACTCTTATCAATACACTACACCCTGGCACCTGATTTGAGATATAGTAATAGCATATACAGGAGTACTGGCTACTTTTGCAGAGGACCCAAGTTCAATTCCCAGCACCCACATGGCATTTCACAGCCATCTGTAACTCTAGTTCCAGGGGATCCAACACACTCATCTGGACTCTAAAGGAACCAGGGACACACATGGGTACCCAAACATACATGCAGGCAAAACACCCATACATATAAAATAATAAAGCAACTTTTTAAATTAAAACAAAACAAAGAAAACCATAAACACAATGGTCACTTGGCATGGAAAAATTAACACTAAGTAGGTGACCTTGGATCTAAGAATGCAAAAAGGGCCTTCCAGGTCCAGGAAATAGAAACAACACAAACGACACGTGGATACCTATAAGTTATCTACGAGTTTATCTAAAACAGCAAGCCAAGAGAACGACTGGAAAGTAAGTGGAAGTGAGGTGACATGAACGGAGCCAAAGGGTTGCAATTTCACCCTTCAAGTGATACAGACTTTTAAAATGTCTTAATAAAAAGAGCCCATGACCTTATTTTCAAAGTTCAATGTGGAACAAATTAAAAGCAGACAGAGGCGGAGTCAGGAAGGTCACATATAAGGCTTTCATAATACTTCAAAGGAGAGATACTGAAAAATCTAAATTCCAGAAACAACGGACCAAACCTGAATGCTGACATAATGACATAGGAAAGAAATGGGTAGGCATGTTCTCATAGAAATCAGTCTGAGAAAAGGTTTCCAAGATATTGATACCATTCACCAAAGAGAGGAAGCAGTTTTGAGGAAAACAAAGGGGTGGTTGTTCTTAGACAGTGTGCATCTTAATTTACCTCTTATGTTCCACACAACCCTAGTATCACCACCACCCCTCCAATGAGTTACTGTAAAATCTCCTCACATGATTTCGTTGCCTCCAATTTCTAATTCATTTCAGACACTGGGTAATATTGGAGCTGTCACCTGTAAACTTCAGTTTCCTAATCTATGAAACAGAGATGCTAATTTGCATATGTTACTTGTGGCATAAAAAGCTGTAAAGCACTTAGATTATAACCCCAATATTAAGGGTCAGGTTACTACAGGAACTGTTACTACACACTGTCACCACAGCACCTGGCAGCTCCTAGCAGCGATGGCATGTGTAATGGGGGGAGGGTAATTTCTTTTTCAATACCTTTTCTGTGGTCCCCTGTTGCTGACTGCAGCAGACTGTGAGGTAAGTTTCCTGGGTTTAAGCCTTAACACTTTATCACTCACTGATCCGTTCTTGACTTCATTCACCTGACTCCTCTCCAAAGAATACCCTTTCTCCAGCTTCCTTTCTTCCTCCTGTCAATCTGCATTTCTTGGTGTGAGTTAGGAACCGATTTCATCATTGCACACACATTAACTATGAAGGCCCAATGTAAGACAGTGAGTGAAGAAGCAGCAACTAGATGTGGGAATGACAAAAACAAAGTAAACATGAAGGGAAGAACTTAAAATTCATCACAGGACACTCAGGAGGCTGAGACAGGAGAAGCATTTAAGCTCAAGAGTTTTCCCCACCTCAAAGAAACACAGAAACAACCCGCACGGCTCTGGTGACATGTGGATACTGAGATACCTCGTTTGCAATAGGAAAAGGGAACAAATGAGGTAATTCAATATACAGCAGTAGACAATGTAGCCAAGGGAGAGGCAGAGGTAAAAGGAGATGGAGGTAGAAAGTGGAGCTTGTGTTTGGGTGCTGCAGAAGTCAGTGACGAAAGCAGCTCAAGTGGTTAGACATCACAGGCTCAGCACTGAGAACCAGTGAAAACCAGGAGGAGACAAGGCCACAGGCCTAGGGATCAACTGAACTCTCAGGGTGAAAACAGATGACTAGGAGGAGGAAGGGTACAAGAAAGAAATGAAAGCTTCAAGAATACTTTATGCTTTAAATAAAGCAATTGTACAGAGGCTTTGTTAGATAACACATTTCTAACCCTTTAGGGAAATATTAATAACACATGCTCACCTCATGATGTATCCGCTGATACACTTTTTGCTCATTGTCTAACACTACAAAAGACTCAGAGGGTGCAGCATCTCCATTGAAGATGAAGCTTAGATCCCCTCGTTGGCACTTCATGTCAGTAAAGTCTATGAGAGTTGTGTCAAGCCTGTAAAAGATGGGCAGGTAAAAATTGACAGAATTTGATAAAACTTTATTAATAATTACATAATTTTTATGCCTTCTAAAATCAAGAAGTTAATACCACAACCCAACTTAGAATTTATAGACAAAAGCTAAAGCTAAAATGCTATTTAAAATATTATTTGAATACATACTCTATTATCTGTATTTCCCTTGTCTGAGCACTTAGCTAACCAAGAAAGAAAGAAAAATGTCCCCATGGCGGTACTGTCACTCCTCCTGTTCCACTGTGTGTCTGTTCCCCGAACTGTGCTTCCATAGGAAAGGCAGAAAGGAAAAGGAGATCTCTTCAAGATCACGTCACTAGCTCAGCATACTACTGAGGGTGGGCACAGCAGTATGTGGGCCACTCTTGAACCTAGAACACCATTCTGACTCATAACCCTACCTTACACATAAGCATGGATGCAAACCCTAGACTGCCTTTCAGGCTTGTCAATCACGTCTACCTACGGCAAAACTTCAGGCCTTTTTGTTGAGCTTCCCAGATTCAGCAACACAGTCTTTTTAAACAATACTTCCACAGCCTGAAAGCCTTGTGGATTGTAAGGATCTGTTTTACGTATCAACGTGACAGAATCTAGAATCACCTGGGATCTATTAAAATAATAATAAAACTTTATTAAGGATAAAAGAATACCCTGACAAAAACAACTTAGAAGGGAAAGTGTTTATTTTAGTTACAATTGCAGGAAACAGCTCATCATTGCAGGGAAGTCGAAGTGGCAGGAGGCTGAAACAGCCAGTCTAGAATCACCTGTAGGAATGTCAATGGCCTTAATGGATGTGAAAGCAGGTGGCACCATTCTCTGGTTTTAGGCCCACAAACAGTCTTACAGAACAGTTGCTGAATTCTAAGCACAAATACTTCTCTCTGCCCTTGACTACAGATGTGGTCTGTACCAGGACTGTCATGATTATACAGAGAAACCTTATCTTAAACAGAAAAACAAACAAGACAAAAAAAAATTATTATTTAAAAAAAAAGTGAGAATGGTCCCCACATGGATGGCTCACACAGTATAAAAAAGTGAGCGTGATCCCTATGTGTACAGCATACATACTACATAAAGTGAATAAAGTCCCCATATGTCCATGGTACATATACACCATCAAGAAGCAAGTACGATCACCACATGCGCACATACACACCACAAGGAAGTGAGTGTGGTCCCTGTGTATATAGCATACACACACCCCATAAAAAGTGAGCACAGGGCTGGCTGGGCAATGGATGGTGGCATACACAGGCAGATCGCAGCATTCAAGGCCAGTCTTCCTTCCGGTCTACAGGGTAGCCAGGGGTACACAAAAAAAAACCTTGTCTCAAAACACTAAAATAATAATAATAATAGTAATAATAATAATAATAATAATAATAATAATAAGCACAATCCCTACATACCACGTGTATGCACATATATATACCACAGGAAATGAGCATGGCTCTCATCGCACATGCATGCACCATGACTGCAAGTCAAGAAGCCCTAAGTGCTCTCAACCTCTTACAGGAGTAAAACCTTTGCTGGTCCCTGGTCTTCTCCCAAGTGATCTGCCAGCTAAATGGCTTAGCAAGACCTGTCACTGTGCGCACACATGGCCCAGCAGAAAGGAGTCAGCGGTCATGGCAGAGGTTCACCTAGTACCAAAAGGGAATCTTACATCAAAGAACACGATTAAACATAGACTATCAGGCTCACAGCTTCAGACACTTAAGAATTCTGGACTCTACATAAATCAATAGACAACACAGAACAGTCCTTTGTCTCTATTTCTGTCCCTACCATCCTGAGAACTGTAATGGGTTTCCAGAATGGGATAGAGAAAAGAGAGATGTACAGAAAAGAGGCAAAAAGAAAAACACATGGGGACATGTGGAATCTCAGCAGGTCCCAGCTACTTAGAAACTAAGGCACAATAGTCACACATCCAAGGCTTAAGGTACATTAGATCCAGCAATATCTACCATTAGTCAAAATCTCCCCAGTTACATTAAACTCATTACTGTCAACTTTAATTCCTTATGTGTTCCTATAATATAACTTAAGGGGAAAGAAATATGTCTATTCCCCCCTAAGTTAGCATTGGTGTGTGTGTGTGTGTGTGTGTGTGTGTGTGTGTGTGTGTGTGTGTGTAAAATTATAATTTAGAGAGAAAATATATACATATAGAGAGAGGATATATATCCACACAAATTTTCGTTCGTGTGTGTGTGTGTGTGTGTGTGTGTGTGTGTGTGTGTGTGTGTGTGTGTGTGTGTTTATATTTCTATATATGCTCTACATATACTTTTCCTACAATGCTCCTGACATACCAGTGGACTATGCACACAGCTCACAGTAATGCAGGTGGTCACCGTGGTATATGCAAGTCTAACTACTAACTAGTCTTGAGCTTAGAGCCTATGGCCTAAATATTGTCTTAACCTAGGCCAGTTGTAAGCAACCTAGAGGTCCCCAACTCCCACAGGGTACCCAGGTAGCTTACTATACAACCCATACTTCCCGAATTCAAGTGATCCTCCTGCCTTGGCCTCCCAAGTAGCTGGGACTACAGGCAAATCACCACTGTGCCTGATGGGCCTAAACATTTAAATTTTGCTATGTAATTAGACAAGAGGAGCTTTAAACAAATATAAAAATTGGATCCAAAATATTCTGATGAAAGCCTAAAAAAGCTTCATGCCAATGACATGCAAAATAAGCCTTCACAATATAGCAAAGATACTGTAAAGAGGCAAAATTTGTAGTGACTGTCTCAGTGATTTGTCAAGGGTATTTTCTTTCTGTGTCTGTCTGTCTCTCTGTCCACCTCCCAACTCCATTATATAGCTCAGGATGGCCTCAAACAGACCCTCCTCCCTCAACTTCCCAACTTCTGGGATCATGGTCATCTTAGGTAGCACCTTAATTATCAATATTATTAGTAAAAATGTTAATACTCTTAAAATTTTTACTTTATGTGTTTGAGTGTTTTTCCTGCATTTGTATGTGCACCATATGCATGCATTGCCTGTGGAGGTCAGAAGAGGACATTGGATCCCCAAGAACTGAAGTTACACATGGTTTTGAGTTGCTATGTGGGTGCTCAGAACCAAATCCAGGTCCTCTGAATCGCTGAACCTCTCTCTACCCCACTCACTCTCCCTCTCGAGCCAAGGTTTTTTCACTAGGTAGTCTAAGCTGTCCTGGAAAGCAATACATGACCCAAGCTAACCTGGACGTCATGATGCTCTGGGATGACAAGCACATGTGCATCACCATGGCGGCTTTATTATAGCAGTTAATCCAAGGATGTTGTGCTCTCTCTCCTTTGCCCACTGAAGTACTTATTACTCTTTGACCACATTTCTAGTAATTACTTGGCTGGCACAAGATAAACATAAATTCTACTGATTCCTCTGCTAATGTATTTTATAATTCAGCCTCCTCATTAGACAGGTCCCAAACGTGGGACTTTCTCCAGCCTCAGGCTGAAGAATGTCTTACAATCTTGGGAAAAACCTTTGCTGCACACCTGACAATCCAGCCTCTGAACTGTTCTGAGGCTGGAGGAAGTCTCACTTCCCTGAAATGCCTGCCCTCACCCTTCAACTTCTGCCACAAACCTCCTATCAGACTCTCAGTCTTGTGTTCACAAATTAGCATCCTCACAGTTTACTTGGTAATGTGCATCCCAACATTACCATTGTTCCCCCATGCCCAGTGTTGGTGATCAAATTCAGGACTTCACACACACCGGGGAAGCAGTCAGCCTTTACATCATTTGCTATACAAAGTCACACATAAATGTGAAACAATTTTTTTGTGTGTGTTGTTTTTGGAGACGGGGTTTCTCTGTATTGCTTTGGAGCCTGTCCTGGAACTCGCTCTGTAGACTCCCTCTAGCCTCAAACTCACAGAGATCTGCCTGCCTCTGCCTCCTGAGTGCTGGGACTAAAGGCATGTGCCACCAACGCCCTGCCTGTGAAACAATTTTTTAAATAGTTGTTTCTGAATAAACAAGAATCAAATACAACTAAGACATAAAGTGATCACTTAAAAATTAGTTTCTCTGAGCTTTTTCACCTACAAATGAAAAGTGTATATAAAACCAAATCCCTCAAAAATTAATTCTAAACACCTAAATTAATAATCTGGAGATATATAAAGATAGATATGCAATGCTATATACATATGCAGTTCATACATATATCTATGATCATGTATAGATATGCAAATTGGATATTTATTAGTATTAATTTGTAAATATACAGTTGAAATTTTTGCTACATTAGTAAGCTAAAAATATAAGCAATGACAAAAGCAAAATTTTAGAATTAGTAAAATACATTTACTTCTCATAGACTTAATTATCAATCATATTAAAGGAAAAGAACAGAAGATAATTAAAATCATCCTCAACAGCTGGGCAGTGATGGTTGACACCCTTAACCCCAGCCCTCGAAAAGCAGAGCAGGTGGATCTGTAAGTCTGAGGTCAGCCTGGTCTACAGAGCAAGTTCCAGGACAGCCAGAGTTATACAAAGAAACCCTGTCTCAAAAACAACAACAACAAACCTTAACATGTTAACTGAAATGGAAAGAAGACCAAAGACACAGCAGAGAATGGGTGGGTACACGGGTGTGGACTGAAGGGTGTGGAAGACACAGAAGAAGGCATGGTGTGGGACAGGTCCTCCTTGGGCGTGCTCATTCCCAAACAAATTCAAGACACTGCAGCATGGCCTTTCCTGATGCTTGCGTCTGCGTGGGTGACAAGCTCATCTTAACTTCAGGAGGACTTTGATGGTTTTGGTTCCTTTTCCACACTAGGTCTCCCATGAGTAAAGTGTCTGAGTGTGTTACAGTATTTTAGAGAAGCTTCCTCCAGAACTTAACTTTCTTTTACTCAGAACACAAGGTGCATCACCTCACCTGATGTTGATACCTTGCTTGTATATTTTACAGGCATCAGAAGGCAGAATTCGGGAAAGCAAAGGCACTGTAATTTTAGAAACAAAAGGTTAAAAAGTAAAATCTAAGGCATTTGAAAATACTTTTAAAACACAGCACAGTAAACATTTTACTAAGTCACCAAATGTTGGGGATTGCCTTTAAAACAGCATCTCCCACTCAGAAACTACTCAACTGCAGTGTCAACGTAATTTACATAGCATGCCCTTAACCCCAACCACTTCCAAAAGCAGCAGAACTAACTCCACCACTCCAGGCTGCTGTGTGATACTACAGATGAGAAAACACTACCATGAGGTCACTACATGTTCCTTAATAATAAACAGGCAATCCCAAATATCATTTGGAAAAATAGCAGAAAAGGAACACATTAAGAGACATCTTTGAAATGAGGCTGCTGAATTTAAGTTTGAATCCCAAATATGTACCCTTGTAACTTAGGCTCAGTGTGCCTCAGTTTCAAAGCCTGTATTAAGAGAAACTACAACATTTACCCACCAAGCTGTATCCTCCTAGGTGTGCACACATGCAGAGGTCAAAGGCTAATGGTGCCGTGCTCTAACCAACTCCTTATATTCCTGAGACAGGCTCTCTCACTGAATTGGGAGCGCAACAATTTGGCTAGAATGGCAGTTAAGTCTCTGGACCCTCCTGCCTCTATCTCTCTGCATGGGAATACAGACACGCACTACTGCATGCAGCATTTTACACTGGTGCAAAGGATCAGAACTCAGGTCCTTATGTTTGAACAGCAAGCTAAGCATCTCCCCAGCCCCTAAGCTGCACTGGGTGATGAGCTGAGGTGAGTACACACACCAGTGCATTATCAAAGTGTAGCCTGCATCAAAGGTATCAATGCCAGAATGTAATTCTTCAAATTAAGTTGTGTTTAGCAATCTTCCATGGCCTCCAACTGGAAAATGTCTACTATTTTTTTTTTACTACCACTGAGTAATTTTTAGTAAGAGCTAGAATGACCCATTTATGAACAGCATAGAACAAAATGTACTATATATTATAGAATACAAATACACATACAAACGAAACGTGTGTGTGTGTGTGTGTGTGTGTGTGTGTGTGTGTGTGTGTGTGTGTGTGATTATTTAACTTCCAGACTACAATTATATAAAATGGAATATACATCACAGTCTTGTCACTATATGATTTCAATAATTATTTTAGGGCTAAACACCACTAATCATTTAAGTAACTTTATAACACAAAGGTTAACTCAGATGCTGATAAAAATAAGTTTGTTGTACTCAAATTTATTAAATCTTTAATAGAAGTAAAATTAAGCCAGCTGGTGGTGGCACATGCCTTTAATCCAATCTCAGGAGGCCATGACAGATCTCTGTGAGTTCAAGGCCAGATGGTCTACAAAACAAGTTCAGGATAGGCAGGGCTATTATACAGAGAAATTCTGCCTCAAAAACAAACAAACAAAGAATAAAATAAAATTTAGCTTAGCTTTAAATTCAGTTAGCTTTAAAAAATGGATAGGTTATTAATATGAAACTTTGGTTTTAGACATTTTTCTCTGAATAGATTCACATTTGACAAAGGACAAAAGTTTCCATTACTATGATAAATTAATAAATGGATGCAAAATAACAAGGTCAAAATTAAAGCCTTTCATAAATAACAAGTTCTATGCTAAGATAGTGGCTAGAAGGTACTTAAAGGGTAAAATGATTGAAAGAAGATAAACTACAAAGAATTTTAATCAAATTCTCAGAAATGTAAGAATTATACTTTAAACTTCCTGAAATTGAGATTTCAATAATTCAATAACTTTACATGTTTTGAAGTTCTTTACAATAAATTATAATATTTAAAGTTTTATTTTATTTTTTTATTTTATGTACCATGTGCATGCAGTATCCACAGAGACCAGAAGAGGGCACTGGACACCCTGAACTGAGGAGTTAAATACAGTTTGAGCTGTAATGGGTACTGGGATCTGTACCTGGGTTCTCTGTAAGAACAGCCAATATTCCTAACCACCGAGCCCCAGTATTTATTTAAAAAAAAAGAGTCACACTGCAGTACAGTAACCCAGTCTAGCTGTGTTAGCATAGCTTTAATCCTATGGTTACACTTCTCCCTCAGCCTCCCTAGGACTGGGATTGCAGCTCTAAGATGTACAACTAAATTGCTTTAATTTTCAAGCTTGCTTTTGTTACAATAATTATTTTAAGGCAATTTCCCATCTTAAAGACTAGAATTTTGAGAGCTGCTTCTCTAGCTGGAAATGGATTACTAATGGGTTTTACAATGATTATGCCACACACAATGGACAAATAACAAAACATAACACACTCTTACCCCAGCTTTGAAAATCCCAGTGAAGTTCTAGGTAAAAGTCACCTAACTGAGAAACAAAATATGAAAAATTATTAAATGCGCTTTAGTTTACCACTTTGCCTATTCCCTCCCCAAAATACCTGATATCAGTTAAGACATAGAGACTAGAGGAGAAATAAGAAAACCATGTATATTACAGCAGCCTCAGAAAGATGTGGCTACCAACCATAATACCATGATATACCTCTTTCTAGAGCTCTTGTCTAGTTTATTAAACATAGTAACATCTTCCCAATTAAATGAAAATGTCTCTAATTTTCTACCAATAACACCCACACTTTATAGCCCCAGAATTTTATTTCAATTACTTAATTTAACTTTTAGTTAGCATTTATTGACCCTTAACTGGTGAGAATTTAACTGCATTTTAAAAGACTAATTAAAGGGCTGAAGAGAGGCTCAGAGGTTAAGAGCACCTGCTGCTCTTACAAGGACCAAGTTCAGTCCCCAGCACCCATGTTGGGCAGCTCACAACTGCCTATAATGCCCTCTGCCTCCCTGGGCACTCCACCTACTACCTATCTACACCACACACACACACACACACAACCTCCTACATATCTATCCCCCCCCACCCAAATGCTTTCTAAAACTACACTTATAATTACTGCTTAAGTAAAGAAGCCCCACTTACCTCTTTCAGGGCTTTTAATAACCGAGGTCGTTTTTCTCCAACACTCTCCCTGGATTGCTGCTTGAGTTTCCTTAGAAGAGCTGTGACTGGAGTTTAAAGAAAACAACTGATTAGTATTTTTCTTTATTTATTCTATAATTTTCAACAATGAATGGCACTGATTTTTAATTTTTTTTTAAATTTGCATTATATAACTTGTGAGTGTATCCTGTATAATGTGTAGTATGTATGGGTGTGAAATGTGCATGCAGAAGTCACAGCAACTCTGGAGTCAGCTCTCTCTTCCCACCTTTATGTAGGTTCTGGGTGTTAAGCTCGGGTATTCAAGCTTCAGTTTTTAGGTGGCAAATGCCACATTAAGCCATCCTGCTACCCTCATTCCTCTTCTTTTTTAAAGAAACAGAAGTTGTAAAAACTCAGGGCAGCAATAAATAAAACTCCCCAATATAAACCTTTTTACAAGATTTTATTTATGTATATGTGAGTAAGTGTATGTATATGATATAAACCCACACAAACTATGAACAAGCCCTAGGGACCAAAGACAACCAGAGACCAAGACAACCAGCCATAGCTGTCTGCATCAGGAAATGCTGGGAATTCTGGGAGAGAGACTAAGATGAAATAAAGTTATTACATCCATTTTCTCCCTAGGCCATCATTGCTCACCAGGTAAGAACTTTCAGGTAAGAAAACCAATGTAACCTTGAAATCTTAAAGTGAAATTAAATAGTCCCTGATAATGCCAATAGCAGTTCAGCACTAAGTGACTTTTTTTCCTTTCCCTTTTTTTTTTTTGTTTTTTTTTTTTATATTTTGGAGAACAGGTCACTGTGTAACGGAGGATAGCCTGAACTTCTCATCTTCATGCCTCCACTTCCCCAGTGCTCGAATACCCAGTGTTAAACAGTGCTGGAAATCAAAATCAGGGCTTCATGAATAATATATATTCTATCAACTAAGCTACATCCCTAGCCCCGACTACCTATTCTACAACACAAAGCATTAGCAAAATTAGCAGAAATTAAATTAAAAGACAAGTAAATCACAAAGCTTTCACTAAAAATTTATAATAATTTTTCTTGATTTATCCAAAAGTTTTCTATGCCACAGAAAATTTCAAGGTAACGCAGATAAAGACTTTTTTTTCCCTTTTTCCCTTTTCGGTTTTTTGAGACAGGTTCTCTGAGCAGCCCACCTCTGTCTTCCAAGTGCTGGGGGTATTAAAGGCATGAGCCACCACTGTCTGACCTAAATAAAGATTGAAGAGCTATCTCCTTTAACAACATCACAAATAGAACCTCATACTGACATTTCTAAATAAATACTATTGGTTCAATCAAGTCTCCTTTAACAGTGAAATATTTGGGTTTTCACTTCATTTTGTTGTTTGCGTTTTTTCATAAGGCAGGGTCTAAGAAGCCCAGACTAGCCTGAAGCTCACAAACCCATGCCTATACCTTCCAAGTGCTTCGATTATTAGGAGTTAAATATTTATTTTATGTGATAGGTTGTAGTGAGATATAAAATTGAATACAGAGATTTCCTAAAATTGGTTTTCCGTAAGAAATATTTCCTGGCTCTCCTCACAGACGATAAACTCAAAATGGCAAAGAATCATGCCTTATTTTCTTCACTTTAATGCACAAAGATACTTTTACTGTAAATACAAGATCCTTGGAAGCTCCAAAGTCCTCACTAGTTTCCCGTCACTCTAGTAGCTGGTCAGAAAAACCAAAGAAAGGCCTCCAGACAAGCCACTGCTCCACCCCCAGTCTCTGGAATATGCACTTTACCTTTCCCCTGAAAGAATGTTATAATGAGGCCTGTTTCTCCATCTTATAGGAGTTTCTGATTTTTGTCCACAAAGGACTACTGCCACATGCAAAAAAGCACACATGCCAAATTAGCTGTTAAAATACCACAGTATTAACATCATATATTATATTTTATAGTCAAATATAGCCTCATCACTCAAAAGTTGTCCAAGACATTCAGGCAATTCACATATGTAATATGTAGATCACACACAGAACTAAATCCTAAGAAAGTATCTAGAAAAATCCCAAATGTAGCAAAGACTACAAGAACCATGAAAGTACTCAATGCTACACAATTCTTGAATAAACATGGTTTTTCTACTGTTTTTAATTGATTTTCCCACCTGAACTAGTAAATAGTAACCAGTACCAGGCATCCAGAATAAATCCAGATAATTGCTTCCAATCATCCAGATTAAAGCCTGTAAATTTATACTTGCAAAAGTGAGGCACGATGGTTATTGTCTGTTTCTCTGGCAATGAAAACAGTCTATCCTGCAGGAAATCCTTAAGCAGGAGGATAAACAACTCAGGCTAGCTTTGGGAAGTGCGTGAAATTGACCAGATTCAATGCCAGTAAATAATAAAAGCTGAGGGTCTCTCTCATATGGGGCTAAGTCAAGCTGCAAAGAAATTCTCAGACAGTAAAGCTGCAAAGATGACTCTTCAGACCAGCTCTGCTGGAAGAAGCAAAAACCAAAACCAGCTGAGCTGTCTGAAAGACGTTTAGAGCAACTGAGACTCCAACCTGTTGATCTGCCTGCAGACTGTGCAGTGTGCTACAAGTTCCAAGCTTTTTGAGCTGGGTGGGCTTTGCTGATGAAGCTGTCTTTGGGTCATTTTTGCTCCTTAAGTAACTACTCCTCACCCATATTCCTGTAAGTAGTAACAATAAAACTCACTGGTTCACCAAGTTGGACTTTAGTGATATCTGTACCTAAGGAAAAAATAGAAAGCCAAATTGTATGCTAAGGAGCTCTGGGAAGGCTTTAATTCCAGAGCAGCAATTCAGAAGATACCCTGGTAGAACAATGCAAGTGAGGAAGTGAGGGCAATCAAGCCTGACCCAGGAATAGGTAATTATTCCCCCACCCCCACCCCCACCCCAGCAAAAGGCTTTGTTAGGGGTAGAGATGGTTTGGCCAATCAGGAACTACCCCCAACAGCCAGGTATGGTGAATGGGGAGGCTACAGCTACTGTGGCAATCCAGGGTCACTTTGACTGAGAGAACCAACAGGTACAACAACAGGGGACAGCATTCACCTTTAGCCCTGAGTAGGTCTGAGCACATTAAGTCAGGCCCTGAATTTATCAGGTGTGGAGAAATGTAGGGAGGTTCTATGAAAGAGCTCCAGGATATGGAAACATAATGGCTCAAGTGTGGTCATATTTTGTTTGTGATCTAACAAATAAAGCTGGCCTGAAGATCTGAGTGCAGAGCTAAGCCACTAGTTAGCCATAGATGTCAGGCAGTGGTGACACCTTTAATTCCAGCACTCAGGAGACAGAGACAGACGGATCTCTGTGAGTTCAAGGCCACCCTTGACTACCCAAGACTGAGTAAGTCTCAGAGAAACAGAGCTCACACCTTTGATTCCAACACTTGTGATCACATGCCTTTAATCCCAGCACTAGTGAGGTGGAGACAGGATATGGCTGGGTTGAGAGAGGAATACAAGGCAGGAGGAAACAGGAGCTCATGGCATTCAGTCTGAGGATTCACAGAAACAGGATCACCCTTACGGTCTGAGGTAGAGGTAAGAACTAGTGTCTGCTGCTCTGCTTCTATGATCTTTCAGCTTTTCACCCCCTAATATCTGACTCCGGGTTTTTATTATAAGACCAATTAGAATTCAAGATACAGCTCAGAGACTAAACCAAGAGACAGCACAGTTCCTAGCTTCCAGGAAAATCGACCACCACTGAAAGTAGGTAAGTGAAGGTAGCACCCACTATTAATTTTTATTTCAATTAGTAAACCAATCATTAAGTAATAATTTGCCAGAAAAGATAATAGATTGTTGACTTCGAAAGAGAAACAGCTCTAGCAGCAAAAACACTGAATGCTTCAAGGAGAAGATGAGAAGGCTTTCCCACATGACTCAACTCTTCCTGCTGCTCAATGATGGAGTTCCCTAGTCATGGATAATTCATGTGTACGTTTGCAGATTACTGAGTAGAAGTCAAACCACATAAAAACTACCTCAACACATCAATTTGTATTCTTGAAGTACTGCTTACTCATCTGTCTGTCTCCATAGCTGATGGCTTCCGCCAGAGGGCTCCATCCCTGAGCGTTTTTCACCTTTACTGGAGCATTGTGAGCCAACAGTAAATGTGCGCATTCTGCAACATAAATTAGTGACAATTATCAGACATGCAATTTTTAGAATCTTTAAATAAGGGTGTTATGCAAAAGTTCAAGAAACCAGATTACTACATATGTGAAACAATGCTGTTCTAAGTATAATTAAATAACTTGCATATAAAATCCCATGTGTATAATCAGGTTGTATCAGTTCCCCAGATTCAAAGGTACCCAATCTAACTAAAAATAAATTGGATTTTCTCTAAAAATCGTTTCCCATCTCCAAGGAATATTTGAAGCATGTTTCCCAAAACTAAAAAATAACTAAAAGACCCTCAAGAGTAATTTATACAAATATCTACAATTCAGTTGAGCATGGTGGTGTACGCTTTTAATCTAAGCACTTGGGAGGCAAAGGCAGATGGAATTCTGAGAGTTGTTTGGAGGCTAGCCTTATCTGCATATTGAGTTCCAGATCAGTCAGGGCTACATGGTGGAACCCTGTCTGAAAAACAAACAAGAAAATATCTACAACCCAAAAAGACCTAAAGGAGAATTTACAAATCTATCATGTAAATGAAATGCTAATTATTTATTTCAGGGAAAATTAAAAAAAAAAAAAAAAGTGCTTTTAAAAGAAACCACCCTGAGGGCTGGAGAGATGCCACAGAGGTTAAGAGCACTGGCTGTTCCTTCAGAGGTCCTGAGTTCAATTCCCAGCAATCACATGGTGGTTCACAACCACCTATGATGAGATCTGGTGCCTTCTTCTGAAGTCCAAGCATACATGCAGGCAGAACACTATAGACATAATAAATTATTATCTTAAAAAAAAAAACCCTAGACCACAGACCCTTAACTCTTTGTCACGGTCAGTTTATAGCACTATCTATCCTCCCCCAGACCATCTATAGAACCTAACTTTACAGAAGATATCACTTGTTTTTTATAAAGAATTTCAATGTAGTCATATCTTAAGGTTTGTTGTGCACACAGGTTTGAGTTAATTATTACCAGGAAATTTTTTTTCCAAATTGTGCTGTGCTTAAGTATGTCTAAAATAAGGTTCTCAGGGTCAGACTCTGGAAGTCTGAACCAATACTGGCTGAGTAGTATTGAACCACAGGAGCACTATAGCAAAGGGACAGGAATGAGCAGGAGAATTGTCAGAAAACATGAAAGTAAGGGGTGAGCTCTTTTTAGAAAAATAAATTATTGCCAGCCAACAAATGATGTAACCAGAGAACAAGTTACACCATCCAGTGTACTGGATGGAGGAAACGCTCTCAGTGAGCATTCACAAGCATTCTTCTGAGAGGCCAGAAGAATGTCAGATCTCTTGGAGCTACAGTTAAATCAATCAAGCCCTAAAGAAAACTTAATTTAAAATGCTTAATCGAAAAATATGGAGAGAGAGGACTCCATGGTTAAGAATGCTTCCTGCTCTCCCAAAGAACCTGGGTTCAGTTCACAGCACCCATATTGGGTGACTCATAACCACCTTTAACTCCAGTTCTAAGGAATCTGACACCCTCTTCTGGTCTCTAAGTGTACCAAGCACGAACATAGTACACAGGTATACATGTGATCAAAACAGACACATAAAATAGAAACAAATTTAAATGTTTTCAAAAAAGAGTATCAACACTGTTTGTGAGCCCTGAATCATCTATCCAAGCCTTTCCCAAAATTCATTCTGCCAGATGCTTGTCTCTTAAAAAATTTCATAAAGTGGTAATATAAAATAACTGTGGGACACAACTCGCTACAATCCTATGCTTGCCCCAATATCAAAGTCACAGCACGTGTTGTTTTGTCAAGGCTCTAGGGTGAGACTTTAGTAACTTGATTTTCTCACATGGATTTTACCTGGAAAGTCTGTTTTCTTCTGGCTACTTACCAGTATCCCCTGAAACTAATGTTTTATGAAGTTTTTTTTAAACATTTTTTTTCATATTATTTTAAGTGTGTTTTTTCTGCATGTATGTCTGTGCATGTAAGTATGTCCAAAGAGGACACTGGATTCCCTGGAAATAATGTTATAAATGGTTGTAAACTACTATGTGGGTAACCGGAATTGAACCAAGTCCCATGCAAGAGCAACAATTACTCTTAACCAATGAGCTCTCTCTCTAGCCCTTGGCTAAGTAATTTTTAATGACCAAACTGGAGCCAACAAGATGGCTCACTGGGTGAAGACTCTTACCACCAAACCTGGTAACATGACTTTGATCCCCAGGACCCACGTGGCAGAAGGAAAGAAGCAACTTCCACAAGTTGTCCTTTAATTTTCATACTCATGCAGAGGCATGCTTGAAGTCACATACATATACACAAATATGTTTTTAATGACAACACTAATGTGTGTGAGTGAAGTTAAACATGAAAAGTATTTACTAACCTTTATTTCCTAACATCACAGCAAGATGTAAAGGAGTGTTTCCTAAAATTGAAAACAAAATTAAATTAGAAGCCATAACAACCTAAGTTTTATTTAAATGAGGGTTCAGCTCCTTCAGGATTGTTGTCAAGAAACTTTATTCATTTTCTATGACAAACTCAAGGGGGCAAAAGTGAAGCCCAAAATCCCTTTTCTGCCCTGCCCCAAAGCAACCAGCAGGACATTCACTCTCAACGTGTGACATGTTCCAGCAGGCTTCAGATTTCTTCTCCTGCTCATTATCATACCAGCCTTTGTCCTTTTAGCATAATTAGTCTACTTGTGTGAGAACAGCAAAGAGTAAGAAGCTCTACAGGGAGCTGCAGAGACGGCTCAGCACTGGCTGCTCTTCCAGAGGGTCCAGGGTCAGCCCCTAGCATCTGCATGGTGGCTCACTACTATTGATAACTACAGTTCCAGAGGAATCTAATGCCCTCTCTTCTGGTCTGTGTGGGCATTGCACACATGAGGTACACATGCAAACACTCATATACATAAAATAAAAATAAAGGAAACTACTTTCAATAATAAGTAGTATAAAATGTGCTCACTGCACTGTGGTCTTGTAGGGAAATGCTACTATGCTTAAGGTAAACTGGCAGAATGTTTTCAGTTCCTCTCACAATCTTGTACACAATCATTCCTCAGTATCCAAGGGTCAGTTCCAGAACTGCCCATTATAGACAACCTCCTATAAAATGACCAGTATTCCACAGAGAGCCATGCGTGGCTTCTGCATGCCTTACACCTGAAGACTATCATCTAAAGACCATACATGATAGCTATGGTAATTGTTTAGGGAAGTGATAAGAGGAAAGTCTGTCAGAAACCAAAGAAGGATTTGTAGGTTCTCTGAACTATTCTTCCAACTTTTCTATGGATATGAAATAAAGTTAAAACTCCATTTTCAAAAAGTTAAAAAAAAACAAAAAACAAAAAAACAAAACTTTTGGACCACTGAGATGGCTCAGTAGATAGAGGCACTTGCTGCCAAGCCTGACAACCTGAGTTTGAATCCCAGGGAAGGATACAGTGAAAGGAGAAAACTGACTCCTGCAAGTCATCCTTTGACCATACATGTACACACTGAAAATAATGCTTTTAAAACTCTCTTTGCAATACTTTTCCCCCCTAAAATACAAAGATACCTCTGCCTTTGGGATCACATCTAACTTTATATCAACAGCATTTCCTTGTGGATATGGTTAAAGCATGACTGTAGTCACACCAACAGTGAAGCACACAAGAGGTCATGTGTTCAAGGCCAGCGTGAGCTTCATGCAGCTCTGTCTCAAAAAAAAGAAAGAAATGGACTTTCCCTTTAATTTAAAATATTCTCTAATCAATTGCTCTTACTCTCATTTCCAAGTAAAATGTACATAGCATCACCCTGCTTTTATTTTTCATCTTTTCAATTTACTGCAATTTTGTATTACTTAATTTTGAGCACATTTTCTATATCACTCAGTTTTCTACAGTGTCATGGTATTTCTGCATTTAATTTACATGTCAAATGAAGGAACTGCATTTAAAATTTCCAATTTCTTTGTACACTGACTTATTTTCTTCAGTTTCAGAGAAGAATCTTCGTAGAGAATTAATGGGGGGAAAAAATCAGGCAATTATGATTACTTAAGTCTTTCTTGTGTTTCTCCCAGTATTATTAACATCTGTGACAATGACCTTTTTTCTTACAGTGAATACTCACAGATATCAAAAAATGGACTTTCTTTTCTGCTCACTCATCCTGCAATGAAGAATTCGGGTCTCATGAGAGAGAAGGAAGCACAGCCCTCCGTTTCTCCTCCACAGGTTCTAAGCCCCTGTAAACACTCACTGTGTGTGATCGATACTCATAGCACTTTCCTGTGAGACTCTCTTCTACAGAGAATTCAAGGGACTGGAAAAGTGAGGTTTGCTATTCAGAGGTCAAAGATAAAATAGTATAAAACAAACTGAAAATTATTAACTGATAAAAGAAATTAAGTACCTAAACATAAAGAAAGCACCAAATTTACAGATCAGACTGTTGTAAGAAACAAAGCATTGATTGGTCAGACACTTTGTTTCTCCCCTTTTGGGTTTTTCAAGACAGGGTCTCTGTGTAGCCCTGACTGTCCTGAAGCTTACTATGCAGACCAGGCTGGCCTGGAATTCAGCTATCTGCCTGCCTTGCCTCAGAGTGCTAGGATTAAAGGTGTGCCACCGCACTCAGCAAGTCAGATACATTCCAGATTGGATGAACAAGTGGGTAGCATTATCCCACAGGCAGGGGCCCTGAAGTGAATAGAAGGGGTAAAGGAGAAAGTCCCTTGAGTGTGGAAATTGCCCCGTACTCTGCTTCCTGGCCCTCCAAGATGTAAGCAAGCAGTGCCAACAACTCCTGCACTACCACCGTAGCCTCCCCAGCATGGGCACAAGATAAACCATTTCTCCCACAAACTGCTTTTCAGGTATTTGATCACAACACAAAACTAACTAATACACCATCTATACTACTCAAGTTGGCAAAGTGAAAATCTCCAGTAGTCTACGGCCATACCACCCTGAACGTGTCCGATCTCGTCTGAAAATCTCCAGTAATTCTTCTCATGAATTGACAAGCTGGTATTAAAATTCATATGAGAATTTCAAGGAATCCAGAACACCAGCAAATCAGAGTAGGCACATGGCAAAGCTTTCCTGGAACCTAGCCATAGCTCATCTCTTGTGAACAGTTTGTGGCTGCTCTCATAACAGCCTGTAGAACTGGCAAACTTAAGACATTCACTTGGTGTCCTAAAGCAGGTGTTTACAGACCTGCTCTAACCAGCTACCTGCATTTGCCTTCCACAACAGGACATGTTTCAATCACACTAGACTTTATAGAAACAATCACATTACACTGTTATTTAACTCTACTTAATTCTGGCATTACTGTATTTATAATGTCAAGTTCAACAAAAAATCAAAACTAAAACACCATATGATCAAACAATCCCACTCTGGGGTACACATTAAAGCTGCATCCCAAGGTGTGGGTCTCAACTCCTCTGGGAGTCACACAACCCCTTTCCAAGGGGTCACCTAAAACCATTGGAAAATACAGACATGTACATCACAGTTCATAACAATAGCAAAATTACTGTTATGAAGTAGCAACAAAAATAATTTTATGGTTAGTCATCACTGCAACACTAGGAACTATATTAAAGGGTCTCAGAATTATTCTGTCAAAGAGATGCCTGCCGAAGTGTCCATCGAAACTAAACAGACTTTTAAAATGGGCAGTGGAATACCACTCAACCATAAAGCTTTACTCTCTTTTCTGGCAACATGGATAGAAGAGGAAGATGGCATGTTAAGGGAAGGGAGAAAAGCTGCAAACACCAAGACAAATACTGCTGCTCTTAAACTTGGAGAAGGCAGAAAAGCAAGTTACACAGCACAGAAAGACAACCCTGGCGCTGTCACTTATCTGCAGATACAACAGGGGCTAATCCAGTACACACTGAGTGCCAGTGGAGCCACTAGAGGCTGGGAAAAGGAGAACAGGGAGACAGTGAGAGTGGACAATGGTACCAAACATAACTGAGATGTTGTCTGACACAATAAAGCAATGACAAGTCTACAACTATGATTCAGAGAAAATGGAGATCAGAGTCTGAGGGTTCCCATGAAATAGAAAATGAAAATATCTAAAGAGATAGAAATGCTAATTATGCTGATGTGGTCATTGAACAATGCATGCATGTACCAAATTATAGTAATTTATTCCATAGTTATAATGGCAATACTGAGGCCAATGGGGGGGGGAGTGCTGCTTCTAAATGAGATTAGGACTTCAGAAAACTAAGTGTATTGTCCAAACTAATAACAAGAGTGGCTTACTTAAAATGTTTTAATTAAAAATATAAATTTCTTTGGTGTATGCCATACTAGAATGGAGACTATTTTAAGATCTTGTTTCTGCATTTAATTAAGGATAAAACATTTTTGCCTATGCTGAGCAAAGGACGGATTACCATCATCAAAAATAAAAGCTGTTTAAAGTATAAGAAGAAAATATAGTTTTACACAATCTCAATGTTGTAAAGAGAAAGGTTTTTTGTTTGTTTTCAGATAGCTGAGGGAACTCTTTGACACTGTACTAAAACTTGTGATGTAATGATTTCTTAAAGGCATTTGCAATGGGAAATCCAAATTCTACCAGGATCTGTTACATTGAAACACACTGGGCAGAATTTTTATTTTATTTTTTTCAAAAGACGCCTTTTTAAAGATTTATTTATGTATGTTGTGTATATATGAGTGTTCTATTTGCATGTGTAACTGCACACACAAAGAAAGCAAGGGATCCCATCATAGATGATTGTGAACTACCATGAGGTTGCTGGGAACTGAACTCAGGACCTCTGGAAGAGCAGTCATTGCTCTTAACCGCTGAGCCATCTCTCCATCCCAGTGTGAATAGAATTTTTATGGTGTGTGTTTCAAAGAACCAAACTTGGGGATTCAAACACACCAGAGTTCAGTACTACCTCTGCACTGAACTCCCAACCTGAGACATGATTACAGAATACATGTCATTATGAAAACACATCCAGAAAAGTTTCATAGCCATCCAGATACTAACATATTCCAATAGACAACATGTCGCATGTGACCATGGTTTGTGGTGAGTCTAAGAACTAGGAACCTAGTAAGTTTAAAATGGCTGAGTTAAGTTTTCAAAATTCGAACTTTTATTATTTACAAGCCTTATTCTTTTGTTTGTTTGGTTGATTTTGTTTTTCCAGAGTTTTTTTTTTTTTTGTCCTGAAACTCGCTCAAACTCACAGAGATCCGCCTGCCTCTGCCTCCAGAGTGCTGGGATTAAAGTTGTGGTCTACCACAGCCTGGCTAATCCTTCTTTTAATTAGCAGCAAACACAGTTTTGTGTGAAATGGGATCAAGCTCCATCCATTCATTTACCAGAGAAAAATCTGCCAAATGTCTAATTGTCTACAGCCTGTTTGTTTTTTTTTTTTCTTCCCCAAGGAAAAAATATTGTTCTGTGGGGAAAGGGGTATGTAGTTCGGCTCATAGCCAGTTTCAGAAATATTCTTCCCTCATTTCCCCTCAGCATGCAGAAGGGCACTGTACATAGTACCTGAAAGGCAGCTTCCAAGAGCACCCGAAAGACATGCGCTCAACAGGCCTTGAGTGCTCAGTGAAAAGGCCTGCACACAGAAGGCAAGCAGTACTTGTGTTAACACGAGACAGTTTTGATCTGCGCACCCTAGTTATAGAGCAAAGCAAAAATTTACAATTCCAGACCTTGCACAGCTCCAAGCTCTACAGACATATCCAAGCCCAATCCAGACAAGCAGGAAGAAACTCTCTCAAAAATGTTATTACTTTAGTAAACATACAAGACCCTATATCCACCCCACTCCTCACTTCCAGTAACAGCTGTTCCATGAACCTGTCTGTGTGTGCAGGCATCAGCTTCATGGAGCAGCAGGGTGAGCCTTGCAACCACAGTCAGACCTCTGCTGAAAACCACCTGATTGCATTCTATGCTGCTACACACAGAAGCCTTCACGGGGTCTCAGCAAGCTTACAGCATGGCTGCCTCTTAAGTCTCCAAACTCCAGCCACATTTTTATTTCCTGCCCACTTTATCATACACAGTGTTCTCCCCGAGTCCCTGAGGGCAGTAACTTTGCATTTACTCTTTTTTGCTTCAAACTCTATTCTAGACTCTGTTCTGCTTAACATTTTCCGTTAATGCTTCCCCCCCCCCACACACACACACACACTCACACTCAATATGACTCATTAATAGTCACACCACACTTCACTAGTTTGTCTACTGCCTGGCTCTCCAACTAGCATGCAAACCCACAAGAACAGGAACTGTGCTAGTCTGTTCACCTCTGCATCCCTAGCACCAAAAAACACATCTTAGAAGCTCTGTGTTTATCTGTTGAACGAATAAACCAATCAATCAAAAAAAAAAGCCATTAAGCACCAAGAGAACAATCTCAAATCTGCTTTTACTCTCAAAAATACTTTCATTCTAGCACAAGGCAGATCTCCTCTGAGCTGTCCTTGAAAATCAACCAAAAGAAGCACATATAAGGACATAGTACAGGGTTTTCCTAGAATTCAGTACAATGCTGTAGAGCCTGCAGTAACTGCTGTGCAGCAAAAACTCTAGCACACCCAGGAGTCCAATAATCTTGCCCTCCATTGTACTGATAAGCAGTATTAATACACCATCAAATTAAATCCTCAAAAATCTACCTAAACCTCAAGGACAAGGCAGCTATTACAACACAGAAGACAGCCTGCCATAGGCCAGCCAACAGAATCAAAGGTGGTTTCACTAAATCTCCAAATACACCAGCAATGTCTCAGAGCTATGAAAAGTTGGGGAGAACACTTCACACATCCTGAATTCTCACCACTGTCAGTCACTTCAAAATTACTAAGAGTCAATAAAATCTGACTAACTTAAGGGTGTTTAACTTAGGGAGACAACAAAACTACATGTTTAACAAGCAGGAAGTATGATCCAAACCAAGTCTTCAATCTATTTCTACCACTTTCAATTCTGAAGTACTCAATAGTAAACTCTCTAATGTCCGTTTGTTCGTTATAAACACAAACTGTCCAAACTGCTCAGAGCAAATGTGGCTCAAAAAAATCTTGACACTCAATGTAAAAGGCTAGACCATTCTGTTTTTTAAATTTTGCATTACTCTGTGTGTGTGTGGGGGGGGAGTTAGGGTTAGGATTAGGGTTAGCAAGTGCTCTTAACCATTGAGGCATCTCTCTGGTGACTTAATCTTTAATTTTATATTAAAGAGAAAAAGTAATTCATTTGAAGATATAGTAACAATAAAGGTAGAGTAATTTTGTGTACTGTAGTGGTTTGAAAGAAAGTGGTCCCCAAAGAGACAGACTCTATTAGGAGGTGTGGTTTTGGTAGAGGAAGTATGTCACTGTGGAGGCGGGCTTTGAGGTCTCATGCATGTTCAAGCCAGGCACTGTGAGACAGTTTTGGATCAAACTGTAAGGACTTTCAGCGTCTCTGCCTGCATGCTGCCTTGCTTCCAGCCATGAGGATAATGGACTGAACCTCTGAACTGTAAGAAAGCCACCCCCATTAAATGTTTTCCTTTATAAGGGTTGCTGTGGTCATGGTGCCTCTTCACAGCAACAGAAAACCCTAAAACGTGTACTTTTAATGTATTATTTTTCTCCTATTCCACTGAAACTGTTATTAAATAATTCCCAAGGCACAATCACTTGGTATAGTTGGACACAAGATGTTCATATTTTATCATATTTAACTTTAATTTAAAGCAATATTTTAAACCCAGAATACAATTCTTCTGAACTTCATTAGCCGATGTATTCAACTAACATCTTATCAAGGAAAAAGCAATATATGGCAAAAAGTTTATCAAAGATCTGTCCAAATAGATGGAACTAATGAACAATAAACTTAGGCAGTGACAGCAAGCTCTGCACATAAAACAAGGGAAAACAACTAAAGCAAAACAAAACACCTTAACTGTAGAGCACTGTGTTTGAGAGTAATTGTAAGCTGGTTGTGGGAATCTGAGGCAGGAAAATCTCAAGCTTGAGGATAGAGCTGAGAGTACACAATAAGACCTGTCTCAAAAACTGGATGAGTAGGTGACAGATAGGTTGACAGAAAGAAATGCAAGAAGGAATAAGGGAGAAATTCACAGCAGATCACTTGAGAAAACCGCATTAAAAAGGTTTTAGCTGGGCTAGAGAGATGGTTCAGTGGTTAAGAGCACTTGCTGCTCTTCCAGAGGACCATAGTTTGGGTTCCAGCACCTATACCAGGCTGCTCACAGCCAATTGTAGTTCAAGCTCCAGGGGAAATTCTGGCCTCTAAAGGCACTTGCACTCACATGCACATACCCACATGTAGACAGATAGGACACACACACACACACACACACACACACACACACACACACACACACACACACACACACACAGAGTAATAAAAATAAGCCAGGTGGAATGGTGCACACCTTTAATCCCAGCATTTGGGAGGCAGAGACAGATGGGTCTCTATCAGTTTGAGGCCAGCCTGATCAACACACTGAGTTCCACAACAGCCAAGGCTACATAGAAAGACCTTATCTCCAATAAATAAATAAATAAATAAAAATCTTTTTCTTAACCTTTAGACCTCCTTGAAAATACATCTGATTTTAATTTTTATTTATGAGCATGAGTATGTCTATTTATACCACATGTGTTCAGGTACCTGGAGGCTAGATGGATCCCTTGGCAGTAGAAGTTTCAGGTGGCTGTGAATGGTCAGACAGGGGTGCTGGGAGCTGGACTGAAGAGCAGCAAATGATCTGAACCCTAGTGCCACTCCTCCAGCCCCATGTTCATATTGTACTGTGAGGGTTAGACAGCTGCTGTAGAGATTCTGTGCACGGCCATCCCTACCTTCACTGTCCTCACAGGATTCCAGGAACAGAAAGTTTCTACAGTCTTAATTTACCTATTTAAAACACTGAGTATTTATTTACTATGTTTTAGGAACCATTTTGAACATTTCACAGAGCACATCACATGGCAAAAAGATAGCACTGACTACCGGGCGTTGGTGGCGCACGCCTTTAATCCCAGCACTCGGGGAGGCAGAGGCAGGCAGATCTCTGTGAGTTCAAGGCCAGCCTGGTCTCCAAAGCAAGTGCCAGGATAGGCTCCAAAGCTACACAGAGAAACCCTGTCTTGAAAAACAAACAAACAAAAAAACAGATAGCACTGACTGGAAAATAAGGGCATACCACCACTCCTGCAAAGATTCCAATGGACTATCATGTGGGTGAAGGACCCATGTGTTTCTTTGTGCCATTCCACCAAGAAATTTAAAAACATGCAAAAAATTCTACAGAAAATGAGAGCTACCTAGTGACAGAATCTTTCTACAAGGCTCCTATATAAAGAATACAAGGCTCCCAATAACAAAATAAACAAACAAACAAACAAACAAACCAGGGCCACAAACTTATACTGTAAATACTAAGTGAGAAATATGCATTAAAGGACTCTACTGCAAAACAAAACAGACATTAGAACTGACTTTCCACAGAAATTCACAAAGAGGTTGACAGGAACTTGGGAATTCTAGCCATTATTTATTTCTCTTTCTTTTTCCTTCCTTTTTTTTGTTTCTTGAGACAGGGTTTCTCCGTGTAGCCCTGATTGTCCTGGAACTTGCTCTGCATAGACCAGGCTGGCCACACACTCAAGAGAGCATCCTGGAGGGCTGTGATTAAAGCTGTGGGTCACCACTTCCCGACACTATTTCTATTTCTAGCTTCGTGGTTTCTACTGCACATGCAACCTTAGCAAAGTTCTGTGTCTCTCTGGACTCTCTTCTGATAGAAACACAGTACGAGCCTTTTAAGAAAATCATTTAACAACGTCCATTAAAAGTAAAAACGCAGGGTGAGATCGAGCTGGTAAAATGCCCACCACACAAGCATGAGGGCCTTAACAAAGTTGGGTGTGGTGGCACATGCTTGAAATCCCAGAGTTGTGGAAGCAAAGACAGGCACAAAGCACCCAGAGTAAATCAAGGCAGCACTGCAGGAAGGAACAGAGAGTAGGCAAGATAGCTCTGCAGGTAAAGACATCCATGCCCAACCCTGACAACCGGAGATCGGTCCTGGGACCTCCACAACGAAGGAGGGACATTAGAGATATGACTCCTACAAGCTGTCCTCGGACTTCCACATGCAGGCACACAGAACTGACTTCTTCTAAGAGTGTAACAGGGATGTAAAAAAGCATAGCGGCAGCCTTCTTCCTTGATGGGAACGTGAAGAAGGCACAGGCACACTTCTCACTGGCAGGAGCCACTGGTTGCATTCATCAAATGAAAACACAAGGCAGCTAAACAAAATACAAACATTTCATTTAAAAAGTAAATTTTGGTAGGTAAAGGATGGGGTTCTAAGGGTACATAGAGTTCTAAATACTATGAGCAGGATTCAGCTCTAACAAATGCTAAATACAGAATTGGAAGCCCAACAGTCAGCAATTCGGAAACTTCAGTAGTTTCTGTGACATCCACTTGTCTCTGAAAGAGTGAGCATGAACTCTCAAAGGGAGTGTTCTGGCCACTTTCAAAGCAACTTTAAGGCAATGTAACTAAACTTTAAAGGCAAAGATGAATAACAGCTACCACCGGGACCACATCTAAATCACCTCCTCATAACCAATAAACTAGAACTACAACTCAAATTAACTCAGGATATAGTTCTCCCATGTGCTTATTACAACAGCAGCATTAAATAAAACGTGAAATGAAAACCTGGAGACAGTTTCAGGGTACTTTTTTGGTATTTGATTAAACAATAAGCAGTGGCATTATGACTATAAATAACTGGAAATACTGTAAATTCGGAAAACAAGTTCACTTACAAAACTATAAGAGAAAAACGTATTTACTTATAATTTACTTATTTTCTATTTTTGTTCTAACTTTAGACAAGAAGCCTACAAACCAAAGAAATTCAGGGAGCTCATTTCACAGATGTTATTGCACTCATGTGCAATGCTTTGAGCAGTCTAACCTCACAACTGTCACCTTAGGTTAAAAACAGCTGCCAACAGTATTTGCCAACTATTTAATGTTTCAAATGGTCCGTTTATAAAATGTTGGAAAATAGTATCGCCATTCACATTAGTTTCAACAATTCACAATCACACGACGCCTTAGGTACAATCCCCAGCACCACGAAAAACAAATGGAAGCAAATAAATCTTAAAACTCCTTGTTTAACGGGGAAGGGGGTGGGGTGTCAGCAGTCAAAAGGTGGCCAAAAGTACATACCGTTCAGTACCAAATACTATGCTTTCTCAAACACGCCAGTAAGACTTTACTATGAATATGACAGTACCGACTTTGGTCTTAGTCAAGATGAAACGTTGTTCCTAATGGGAAAAGGGCAATAAAAACAGCGACTGAGAAGTCTCTTCAATGGCTTTGGGAAATCCAACGCCAGACGCATTTTTCTGTGTGGCTTTCAAGAACCGGTGTTTTAAAGCTCTTGAAAGAAGACCAAAAGGAAAAAAAAAAAAAAAAAAAAAAAGACAGCACGGTGACCAATGCAATTCACACCTAACTGCACGGAGTCGTGACGGAGAGCGACCACATACCATGTTCAAAGTTCAAGCTCCCAGAAGGAGGGAAGGGAGGGAGAGAGGGAAGGAAGGGAGGGCAAAGAAAGACAGTTCCCCAAAGCCTACCAGACCTGCCTGGATGTGAGACGACACTGACGTTTGACACACGGAACGGCCTGGCCCCGAGACGAGCCCACCGATCCCCGAGATGCTCGGCGCGGGGTGGACGGGGACAAGGAGGCTCGCATCCCTTCTGCACCCACGAGACCCAAACCCTCCGGACGCCCGGCCGGGCCCCGCTGCAGCTGCAAAAGAGACTCGCGGGTTTTCCGCCGCCGCCACCCCCGTGCCCCGGTAGGGAAGGGAAAACGGGCCCGGCGGACGGGCGGGCGGGCGGGCGGGCGGGCGGCCCGTGGCTCGCTCACCGTGATTATCCTTCTGTCCGATATTGTGCGTGCGGATGAGCGAGGACAGCCTCCTCACGTCCCCCTTGAAGACGCACTCGTGCACCGGGTAGAGCGACGGGCAGCCGCCTCCGTCCGCGACCACGGCCACGGCGGCGCGGCGGCGGCGGGGGTGGCCGCCCAGGGGGGCCGGGGCCGGGCCGGGGCCGGGGCGGGCCGCCTTCAGCTGCAGCCGGTGGTGGTGGTGGTGATGGTGGTGGTGGTGTGGCTGCTGAAGATCTTATGTCCGGCCTTGCCGCCCTTGCCGCCGCCTGGGCCCGCGCCGCTCCGGCCGCCGGTGAAGGCGCCGCCGAGCGCGGCCGTCGCCTCCTCCTCCTCCTCGCAGGGCTCCAGCACGTCCCCGTCCTCTTTGCTGGGCTTGTGGTCCCTCCGCAGGGAGCGGATCTTCTCCCCGGTCATCGCCGCCGCCGTGGCGCGCAGGGCGGGCTCCGGGAGGCTCACCGCGGGCCGAGCCCGGGCCGGAGCGGCGGCGGCGCCGCCGGGCGATTAGAGAGGAGGCGGCCGCCGCGAGCCTCGCTCGCAGCATGAACTCCCCGGGCGACCGCGGCCCGCCACACGCGCATCTCCCGGAGGCGCGGCGGCGGCGGCGGCCCCGGAGCCCAGGACCCACACGACGCCGGGCGAAGCCGCCTCAGCCCGCCTCCTCCTCCTCACACGGAGAGGCTCGGCGCAGCCATCTTGCCCCGGCTCCTCTCGCGAGAGCTCCGGAGATAACGCCGCGGAAGGTGAGCGGGGAGCCCCTCCTGCACCCCGCGTTCTTGGTCCCGGCGGCGCCCGCGCTCCCCGAAGCACAGGGTTCCACCCTGGGCCGGGCGCTACCGCTGGAGGAGACCCAGACTCTGAGCTCCGCCCAGGTGCTTCCTCTGCGGGCTCTGGTCTGCAAAGGAGGTCAACAACAGTTAAACTCTGGCTGCTTAAAACCCTCAGGACGTCGGTGGAAGCCTCCCTCGGGGCACGCCGGATGTGACGCTGGACACTCGCTCGATAAACATTTTGCTAAGAAGCCTCAGCGAAGCTGCTTGGTACCTGGCCCTGACTGGCAAGGGTGAGGGGGAAGGACGGATGGCCAGCTTACACAGGAAAAAAAGGGGGTAAATCGAGCTTTTGGAGTACCTGAAAGGTGATCTTGGAGGGATTCAAGAGCTGGCTTTGGAATTTAAAGGCTGTGCATTACAGCAGGACTGGGAGCATTTTCACACTTTGTTAGTTGAGTGTATTTGGGACAAACATCAAGAGTTAGAGTATGTGGAGGACGCTTACCTGAGGAAGTGGGGTGATTTAAAAACAAATAATTGGACAGCAATCTTAGAGACACCCTAAGCTGGGACTTGCTACCTTTCCTCCGTGGGCAGGACAGATCCAGGAAAGAGACAAATGAAAGCATAAACCGGGTGCAGTGAGTCTGGAAAAGGTTTAAGACTCTTTAAACAGTAAGTGCAAGATTAGCACATCGAGTTGAAGGTCCTTGCTGTTTGAACCACTTATACATTTTGAAAATGTGGACATAAATTCTTGGAGGAAGTAGAAAACAGCGTTTAGATTCAGGAATTCTACAGTAGCCCGTAAGTGGCTGCATTCTCCAAAATAAAACAAAACCCTGAAAACACCATAAAATATAGAATGACTAGTCAAGATATTGAGTGGGAATCAAACGCTGTGTGTGTGTGTGATGAAATTGTGAACGTTTAGAAGCCTAAACTGGACCTGGCATCTCAAACCAATACATTCTAACACTCCAGAAACTAAGGCAGGGCAGGAGGATCACACAGATTCAAGGCTAGCCTAGGCTACCGAGTGAACTCAGTTCTAAAATTAATAATGAGCCAGTAAAGATGGCTTGCCACCCAGCCTGAGGACCTGAATTCAATCCCTGAAATACACATGGTGAAAGGAGAGAACCCACACCAACAATTTGCCCTCTGGTGAGTACCCACACACAAAGAAATGTAAAATAACAAAACAAATTAATAATAGGTAGCCAGAGTTGTATCTCATTACTGGCTACTACCTCTCCATGACTGTAAAAACTCCTCCTAAGTGTCCTTCAAGTGCAGTCAAATACCATAGCATTTTTTTAAATTCAGACAACCTGTTGTGGTGGTGTATGCTTGTAATCCCAGCACTCAAGAGGTAGAGGCAGGAAGGACACACGGAGTGACCATTCTCCAAAAGCAAACACATTTACCCCTAAACTTTAAAATTCAAGGGCTTATAGTATATTACAGAGGGAAGGGACATTAAAATACGAGTAATATTTGTTGTAATTTTAAAAAGCCGCACTCAAGAGAAAAATGTCATGCAACAGAGCTTGGCTGAAGGGATGTTTTATTGAGGAAAACTGAATGGAAAAAGCGGGGAGGGGAGAAGGGAGACAGGTCTCTGGGGACAGGGGCAGCAGAAAAGATAGAGGCAGAGAGAGAGGAGAGACAGATGAAGAGGGAGAGAAAGAAGGATGGGAGGCGGGCAGGGCCCTTTTAAAAGGGAACATAGTGAATGTGCACAGGTGGGGCTCTTAGTGGCTGCAGCTGAGGGCATATCCTGTCAGAACCCCAAGGACAGGCCAGGACAGATGCCTGAATACCAACCTTCCTCCCTTTTCATTTATTATAAAAAAGGTGAGGAGTTAGAAAGGGGTAGCAGATGAGGTGAGGATGAGTACACCGTGTTCTCAAGACTATTTCCTGCTGACCTAAGGGGTGTTGTTCATCCTTGGGGGACCTGGGAAAGCTGGGGTGCTAACCATTTCCTGGAGTAGCTGGCTGTTTCCCTTCACTGTCCAGGCTCTAAGGAATCATCAGACGCCACCGGGATCTGGCGAAATGCTGTTGGAGGTGGATCCAAGTCGATTCCCTGTGGCGTAAAGCACCTGACCCTTTCCCATCCCCACAGCGTCACCGGGACAAGTTTGAGAGTCTTGTGCCTCCAGTTCTGTGGCCAACAGCTGGTAGTCCAACAACAGCTGATTAGGAATGGCCAGTGGGTCTCCAGAAAACATCCCAATGGAAGGTGTAAATTCAGAGAGGGTTGACTTGGAGACAGGCACAGGCTGCTCAGTGATTTGTCAAACACAGCAGGTACCAAGGGCTCTGAGCCTGAAAGACACACAGTTGCCTGGTACCAGGACCTTGAGAAAAGCCAGAAGGCGAGGAGAAGATTGTGCTGGAGAAATGAAGCCTCACATCCAGGGGAATGGTCAGAAATGGGTAGCCCCGCCAGAGACCCAATTGCCAATACTGAATGGAAGGCAAAGTCACCAGTGAACAAGAAAGCAGATCTATTAAGGGTGGAGCAGGGGGGTAGGGGCCCAATGTGAAGTTATTACAAAGGGCCTGGAAGACGATTTCTGTAAACTTATGCCTATGAATGAAGCAGAACAAGATCCAATGGTTTTTAATCAAGCAAGGATCCAGCAAGAAAGACACAAGCTGCCAGACGATTCATGAATCAAAGGGCCAGGGTGGTAGAACCCAAGGATAGCGTTCTAGACACGCATAGGCCTCCCAGAAGTTCATCAAACAAAGGGCAGAGGCCAAGGGCTCCAAGTCTAAAAGAGCCGTGGTTACCTGGTACCAGGGCTTAAACCAGTCCAAAAGGCAAAAACCATGCTGGAGAGATGGAGTCCTCACTCGTGGGAATAGCCAGAAGTGGGGAAAGGGTAGGGCTCACCAATCCAGTCATGCTGGTTTTGGATGGAGGGACCCAGAGATCCAAAGAGGGGATTGGCGTATGTGGACCAGGTTCCCTTTGTGCCTCAAACTGCCTGCAGGTAGAAACGCCAGGAGAGCCTTTGCGGGTCAGGGAATCAATGTTGTAATTTTAAGAAGTGGAGCACAAGAGAAAGCCATGCAAAGACCTTGAGTGGAGTGGGTTTTTTTTTTCCTTTTTTTTTTTTAATTGTGGAAAAGTGAATGGGAAAGGGGGAGAAGGGAGACTGGCTCGGGGGGGCAGGAGCAGTAGAAGAGAGGAGAGAAAGACAGAGAGACAGGCAAGGAAGCAGAGAGTGAGAGAAGGAGGAGGAGAGAAAAATGGGAGGTGAGGGGAGCAGAGCCCTTTTAAAAGGGAGCTCAGGTGGGGCTCTTAGTAGCTGCAGCTGAGGGCGTATCCTGTCAGAACCCCGAGGACAGGCCAGCACAGATTCCTGAACACTAACAATATTGCAATATTGAGTACTACAAAAACCTGAACTTCTCTAACATGCAAATATAACGTAAGAGAAGAAATTATTAATTTGATATCGAAACAAATCCAGTGACCAGAAAGTCTTTGTGGAGGGGTTGGAAAAGTGGATCAGCAACTGAGAGCATCAGCTGCTTTTCCAGAAGATCCAGCTTCAGTTTCCAGCACCCACATAACAGCTCACGGCTGTCTGAAACTCCAGCAGTTCCAGGGGATCCGACGCTCTCACACAGGTTTACGTGTAGGCAAAACACCAATCACATAAAATAAAAATAAACAGCAAGAAGTCGTCGTCTCTGTGAAGGAAGAAATGTCTGAACCAGGTTTTTAAAAACTTCTGTGAAAACCACTCTTAAGCTGACGTTCCCAGCTTGGCGGGCCGCCATGTCTTCCCATGAGCTGTTTGTATGTCCAGAGCTCACTTCCATTTCAGAATTAGTTCCATTATTTTTCTCTTCTCTGCACAATGACTTTTGTTTTATTAACTTGGCATGAAGTTTTGGGTCAGGAAATTTCATGGAATTTTGCCCTAACATAAAATGTAGTATCTCCTTTTATTCTGAATGTCAGTCACAAAGCACACTTGTACAAGCATTAGCAGTATCCATGGTTTGCAGTCAGATGAAATGAGCAATGTTTTCAAATTCTATTACAGATAACAACATTTAATATCCATTACTAGCTGAAAATTATAGTAAGGTCTACCACGAGATCTTGTTTTTTAATGACTTAAGATGAATGCATGCACAAATTTATTTTTTTAAGAGTACTCTGTAGCAATTTTGATACACTTCATGATTCATTTCATGCTGCCAGAGTATCTATTCCAAAAGTGAGTGACAAGGGTTTGCTATAGCATTGAAGAGGTTGACAAAAGGAAAATAAACACTAGGTATCATTCTTGGAAATCACCTCTCCTAGTAGCAACCCAGCCTTCTGAATTGACCAGATAAATACTTATTCTAAACACAAGTATTTCTGACTTTTATGAGAAATATATCTATCTTTGTAATGTTAATCCTACAGAGGGGAGTAGACCACCAAACCAAATTACCATGCCCGAATTAATTAAAGCAGTCTGTTTTTATTCCTGTACACAGGCTGCCTTAACCTAAAGGTGGGGTTCGGTAGCTAAGCATTGTATATGAGTAAGATAAAGATTTTTATATTTCAGGAGTAGGGGTTTTCCAAAGGGGGGTGTGGCAGGCAAATAGGAGTTGTGGGAAAATAACAAGTTAGTCATAACAACCTCCAGACAAAGACGTGGTTACAAGGTTATCATAACAAGGTGGTCATAACAAGGTAGTTGTAACAACAGATAGTCTTCATAACCTTTAGAAACAAAGGCATGGTTGCTGTTTCCCAGAAAGGTGAGTACAGAACCATTTGTAGTTAAGGTTACAGGTGGGGCTTAGCCCAATCCTTGAAAACCAGATTTAATCATAAAGAGTAATGAATCTAGTTTATCTTTACTATGAGATGTCTTTCAAGGCTAAGATGAAGGCAGGCTGGGTTATCAATCAACCTGTTGATGAGAAACATAGTTCTCACCTGTAAGGGGATGAGAGAGAGAGAGTTGCTCTGGGCCTTGGTGGGATCATCACTTTGGATTGTTCTGAAGGGCAGGTTCCAGCATGGATGAACTTTTAGAGCTGCAAAACAAAGGCCATAAATCAGTGCATTTGCCAAATATATTGACGAAGACATCGAATAGGCAGTTAAATCGGGGAAAAGCATTATTATGGGTTTTGGAGACTGTCTCATGGCTTGCTTTTGCTTTATGGCTAGTGGAAGCCAGTTGTCTGCTATTCACACATTCCAAAGATTTTGCTGATAATTTCCAGAAGTGACCAGTGAACGGCTGTTAAGGGAACTGTGGTGGTTTGAACAGGATTAGCCCCTATAGACTCATTTTTTTGAATGCTTGGTCTCCGGAGAGTGCCCTCAAGGCCACTGGAAGTTGACCGTGCTCGAGTGAATATATGGCAATACATTTGGACCTGATGAGTTTTTTAATCCTTTTCTTTAGGGGAGATCACAAGGGGGGGTGGACCTGGGAAGACTGGGAAGTGAATGTCACTGGGGTCCATTATATGCAACTCCCAAATAATCGATAATAAGATGTTGGGAAAGAAAAAAGCAATGGTGGCTAATGTTCTCACTCAGTTCTCCATGCACAGTGTTTTAGTTTTAGTGCAACTAGGCTACATCTTTCCCTCCTAACCTTTGTGCAGGTTTGTCTTTTAGGCTGTCACAATTACCTAGAATACAGTTTCCCAGCCTCCATATTGTTGAGGTGGATCTAGGAATATTTTAGTCGTGGAAGTGCCATATGTGCCTGTTTATGAGGTTGGCCTCTTCAGAATCTCCCGACAACACCCACACCGGTTCTCTAACAAGTAAAGAAAAGCAAATTCACTCAAACCAATACCTTCTCCACATACTTTATTCCCTTTCCCCGTGTCTCTCTGTGTTTGCTTCCACTTCTTTCCTGTGGTCAACACTTTCTAATATTTCCATTCATTAGAAATCTGAGAGGCAGGGATTACCAAGGAAACCAGAGCCCATTGCTGCATAAAGCTCTTGTAGGAAGCAATTCCCTTAAAATTCCCCTAAGGCAGATAAAACGCACACCGTGATGTGTAGAAGAAGAAAGAGTGCCAGAAACCTGGTTAATGAGGTCAAAAGAAAAGATAAATGTCAGCAACTCTCTCTCTCTCTCTCTCTCTCTCTCTCTCCCTCACACGCACACATACATACACACAGTAATTTGAGTATAAAAGGGTGAATATAGCAGAAAACACTCAAACATATACATAGTAGCTAGTACATAGGTATCCTATCTATTAAGCATGTGTGTCCACAAACAGAAATGTAAGTCCTTCTTTATAAGGAATATATAGCATACTTCAAGATCTCTGCTTGAAGCAAATGCTCCCAGAAGTATATGGTGTACCTAAATCAAATAGCTTCATCAATCCTATTAGTAACATGAAAACCAAGTAAAACAGCCCCAGCTACTGATGAATATTTGTAACCATAAACAAAAGAGTAAATTGAATTTACTTATCGATGTGTTCCAAATAATAAGATAGTTAAATGTCCCTAAACTAACTGCAAGATTGGTCCCTCATCTCATAGTAGAGAGGGAACTCTGAAATAACCTTCAGATGACCCAATTGGTGAATTGTACAGGAGTGTAGTTCCTAATATTCAGATCAGGCCAGACCCGAGAAGCCACCAGAGTTTAGTCTCAAAGGGCAAGGCAGACTGACAGTGGCAAATTGGTGCACCAACATTGCTTGCTTTGACTCAGAGTAACTCGCCATAAGCAGGTCATCTGACCTGCTGCTTGTTTCCGTATGACTAAGATGGGAATTATAGTAATTTCTGTTCACATAGTATTGTAAGAGTTAAATGAATAAATGCCTGTGCGCCACTTACCAGTGTGGTGTTTATGGCAATTTCTTAAAAAAGAACCCCAAAATTTTTGTTAAAAAAGAAAATTTATATAGAGATGTGTGTTTGACACTCTTACTGAAGTGATACATAAATGTCTCTCTTTGAAAGATGTTCACCTAATTACTGAGTGTGCATTCCTTGGACTATACAGGACTCCATGCCTTGACCAAGCAAGATTCATTCCATCAAATGGCATGAGGTTTGGAGTAGGGATAATTTGACGGTGCGGAGAAAACAGTGCATGTGGCTGTTGAACTCTTACAGAATGTGAGATCAACATTTTGCTTTAAAGTGCAGTATCTTATCTAACATTCCCAAAGACCAATTGAATGGCTAACAAGGCCCTGTTCCTAATCCCCAAGGTGAGCTGAGGGGAAGGGTGCTTTTAAGCTGTTGGCAAGCCTACCATAGATATCTCCCTTCAGGAAGGGCCCTCTCAGCCCTGATGACTTTCCTGGGAATCAGCTCTCCCTGTGCCCACCATCCTCTGTTTTTCCAGCTTCCCAAAGAAAGTACACTCAGGAACCACTGGTCGATTAGGTAATGGGTTAGATTTATCTTTTACACAATGATTTATATAGGAGCTGGAGAGATGACTCAACAGTTAAGAGTGCTCACTGGTCTTGCAGAGTATCAGTTTTGTTCATAGCACCCACAACCACCTATAACTCCAGCTCCAGAGAGTTACACTCCAATACCCCACCCTCAGGCAACACACATGTTAGGTCCATAGGCACATTCAGGTACATACATACACAGAAAAAAGATTTAGGGAAATCTTTTAAAACTGCTTTGTAGACCCTCCTTACCCTATATTCAATTATGCATTATTTCCAGAACTTAAAGTAACAACAACAATATTCTCAAAGGAACAGAGCAAAGGGGTCAGATAAAGCAATCCTTGCTGTCAATCACAGGATCCTGTAAAACAGACAAATTCCCTGTCCATGAGTCCTATGTTTTTTATGGAAATGAGTGTTCATAGCTCCCAGCTGTGTTTGGGGTGTGACGTCTGTTTATCCAGACACAAAGCCTTGGTACAAATGATCTCTGCCGCACGGGTTACTGTTACTTCTAAGAGTGTCCCTCAATGTGGCCTTGTTGGAGGAAGTATGTCACTAGGGGGAAGAGGGGCTTTCATTCAGCGCACGCTCTCTCTCTCTCTCTCCTCTCTCTCTCTCTCTCTCTCTCTCTCTCTCCCTCTCTCTCCCTCTCCCTCTCTCTCTCTCTCTCCCTCTCTCTATCTCTCTCTCTCCCCCTCTCTCTCCCTCTCCCTCCCTCTCTATCTGCCACTTCTCTAGCACCTGCCTGCATGCTGTCATGCTCCTCACCATGATGCTAATGGACTAAACCTCTGAAACTGTAAGCAAGCCCCCAAATAAATGTTTTCCTTTATAAGAGTTGCCTTGGTCATAGTGTGTCTTCACACCAATCGAACACTAAGACAGGCATGTACCACCATGCTTGGCTTTGTTGTTGCTGTGTTTTTTTTTTCAAAAAGTTAGGAGTAAATTCAAATTCTATAATGTGTGTATGAATATATGTGTTTGTGTGTACGCAGGTGAACACATGTATGGAGGCCAAAGGACAACCTCATCTGTCATTCTTCAGACACCACCTGCCTTGGGACTTTTTACCTATATTTTTCTTTTTGAGATAGAGTTTACTATGAAGCCTTGACTGGCTTGGAACTCACTATGTAGATCGGGCTAGCCTTGGAGTCATTTTCGACTCTACCCCTCAAGTACTAGGATTAAAGGCATGTGCCCCCACACATGTTTAATTTATTTGCTTTTGTGTGTATGGATGGATGATTCACCTGCATGTATGTCTATGCAGCATGTTCTGTAGTGACCACTGAAGCCAGAAGAAGGTGTTGGAAGCCCTGGAACTGGAATTATGGATGGCTGGAAATTGCTATGTGGGTGCTGAAAATCTAATCTGGGTCTGCTGAAAGAGCAGCCTGTGTTCTTAACAACACCTCTCCAGCTGCCACCTTGAGTTTTGAGACAGGTTGTCCCATAGCCATTAGCCTAGGCATAGGTTAGACGAGCTGCAAGCAAGAACCAGGAATGTGCCTGTCTTTGCTTCCACAACTCTGGGATTTCAAGCATGTGCCACCACTCCCAATTTAAGGATTCAAACTCAAGGTCCTAATGCTCCTGTGGCAGGCATTTTACCAACTGAGCTCAGCCCTGGTTCTTTTTGTTGTTATTGGTTTGTTTTGTTGTTTGTTTTGGAGTTTTGTTTTTACTTTTAATGGACATTGTCAAATGATTTTTATTAAAAGGTGATTACTGTTAAAATTTTTAAAGAAAAAGAGGATAAGAGGGGGATGAGACATGTTAACCAGTTTATTAGATGCCCAGAAGAGTATGGAGACTAAAGAGAGAAGAGAAACAGGGGTAATGGCTGAACGCCATGGCCAGTCTCCATAGAGAGGCAGAGAGGGCACGTAGATGAGAGAGAGCGAAGAAGAAACAGCAGAGAGGTAGAGAGGGAGCAGCAGGGAAGTTGGAACTTTTAAGGGGAAGACTGCGCATGCGCCCTGAGGTTCCACGCATGCCCAGAGTCCTCACGCAGGCCGTAATGTGTGGCGGGTGACATGGTGATGACGTAGCATATTTTCCTGTGCGTGCCCTGACTGTTGTCAGGGGCGGGGTCTGTCTCTTAAAGAGGTAAAGCCGATCAGCATTAAAGCCTGGACCTTTCAATTACTAAGTTTCTATCAATAAGGCGTTGTATGCCCTTTCCTACACTCCAGAGAAATGGGAGATGGACAAATACATCTTGCTCTGCTTTGTATTAGCAGGA
The DNA here is from genome assembly GCF_003668045.3 of Cricetulus griseus. NCBI lineage: Eukaryota > Metazoa > Chordata > Mammalia > Rodentia > Cricetidae > Cricetulus > Cricetulus griseus. The sequence continues at coordinate 1,708,227 of NW_023276806.1, forward strand.
GAAGCAGGTCTCAGTGTTACCTCATTCACTAAGCTGAGGAGGACGGGGACTGTGAAGGGGATCACCACTTAGGAGCATTTGCTACTCTTGAAGAGGACTTGGGTTTGGTTCTCAGCATTCTCATGGCAGCTACAACTGCTGGTGTTTGTAACTGCTGGAACGTAACTCCAGGTCCAGAGGGTCTAATGCTGCCTTCAGTAATACTGAAGAAACGATCCTGTGGCATTATTAGCTATCCAGTCATACAATTCAAAACTTATTTAAGTATCTTCTTAGTACATGAACATTTAACAGGCAATGAGTGGTGGACCTAGTGCCTGTGTTACTATCTCAGGAGTAGCTCTGGTCCCAAAGAATTCTCTGTAACAAACGGGTTTTCAGCCATGTGGTGACACACAGTTGTGTTCGTGACACTTGGGGGACTGTGACACTTGGGGAACTGAAGCAGAAGGACTAGGAATTTGAGGATAGCTTGGGCTACATGAGACCCCATCTCAAAAACAAAACAAAGAAAGATCAAAGGATTTTACTATATAAGTACACAGTTATAAATGAGAGAACCTGCTTTTAGGACTGGTTACTTTTTATTTTTATTTTTTTTCTGTATACCAAACGGATTTTCTGGGGCACCAAATCTGGAGCCTTGTATATGGTAAACAATTGCTCTACCACTGAGTATGTGCATAGCCTTCTTTTTACTTTTTATTTTGACAGATGGCCTCATTTTTCCCAGGAGGTTTTGAACTAGGTTTATAGCCCCGACAGGTTTCAGTCCTCAAGGCCTAGCTTCAGGCCTGTTTGTAAGAAAGAACTTTGCCCTAGCGTTGGTGGCACATGCCTTTAATCCCAGCACTCCGGAAGCAGAGGCAAGCAGATCTCAGTGAGTTCAAGGCCACCCTGGTTTCCTGAGCAAGTTCCAGGACATCCTCCAAAGCAATACAGAGAAACCCTGTCTCGAAAAACAAACAAACAAACAAACAAACAAATACATAAATAGAAATAAAAAATAAAGAAAGAACTTTGTATTAGGCACTCAATAGTGCTGAAGTTCTTTAAGTGGAATGGCTGTCTTGGCTGCTGATTTTACACGGTGACTTCAGAAGAGGCACAGCAGGAAACAACCCTGCACCCTCCACCCCTGAAGCCTGGGGAGTTCCCTTCCCTCGGGAGGGACCTCCATCCAAGAGATACAAAATCCTTGATTTTGCTCCAAAAAATAAGTCCAGGAGTATTACATGACCACAAGAGACGATCCATAGTCTGTATGGTCAAGATATCTTTATTGAGATAAATACTAGAGAGAAGCTCTTTCATGTACTCTGTGGCCCCTTAAGAGCCCATGCCTCGTCATCCTGACCTCACCTTGACAGGTGTGGTCAGGCACACCTGTAGCCAGCTTCTAACAGGCGTGGCTTACTGTCCCTTACAATTCCCCTTTTGGAGTAAAAGAGGATTAAAACTTAACAGTGTAAAGTATCTAAAATTAACAATCATAAAGGTGAAATACAGTAAGATTCAATAATCTGCTATTGTGCATCCTAACTATGTCTATTTCAGCTAAATCCTAAAGTCATCTGAAAGAGGTGCACAGGAGCAGCTAGATTGAGGCAGACCTAGAGTTCATGAAAAAGATTTTTAAGGTAGATTTAAACACTGGAGTTAATAGGAAGGGGTGCCCAGGGAAAGAATCACACATACTGAGGATGTGGATACAACTTCATAGAGGAAACTACTACTTAGGAGTCCTAGCAATCACCACTCGTCATTTTGTGGTTCCAGAGTTTTATCTTAAAGGTCACCAGAAGCAATTTTTACTTCTTTGTGATAAGTGAGATTATAGTGGGCTCTGGAGGTACCTTGGATGGGTTTACAATCTGATATGATAAGGTATGGGTGTAGTCTAACATTAGACCTAGAAACGGCAATGTTAGGTGAGAGGAAGAGTGCAGGCAAAAGGACGCATGAATCAGGAAAGAGGAAACAAAGTTGTTTCTCTAGTTGCAACTTTATCATACTTTTTTGTGGTACATAAATGAATAAAATGTAATTGAGGTAGGCTTGGTGGCACACACCTTTAATCCCAGCACTTGGGAGGCAAAGGCAGGTGGATTTCTGAATTCAAGGTCAGCCTGGTCTACATTAGTGAGTTCCAGGACAGCCATAGCTACACCGTGAGACCCTGTTTAAAAAAAAAAAAAAAAAGTAAAATCCTAAGCAAAGCTCCATGACTTCAGAATTGCTTTTTTAACTATACAGAAATTTCCTGAGGTGTATGGAGCTTGCAGCTGGACAAGTATTTGTTTGTCTACCTTGATTTAATTGGATGCTGCTTTTAACCTTGAATTTACTACAATTAGGTGATTTTATTTTAAAATTAAAAAAAATTAAAGCATGAGTTGCACAAGTTTCACACCAATGAAGTCCTGCCTTTACTATATGGGACTTATGCTGAGAGTCCAAGAAAATTTCAGGTTTGCTGCTGGGAAAGAAAATGGCCATAGTTGATAAACTACACTCAGGTCTTTAGCATTCTTTACTGAGGCATCCAACATTTCTCACTTAAAACACCACTACTAATAGCAATATTATCTCTTTACAGACACACACCACAGCAAACATTACCTTTATTGGAGTTCTTGGCTCTCAGCTGGTAAGACAGAGACTTCCACCAGACTCTGGAGGTGAGGGCTCTTCTCTCTCCCCCAGGTGGCTTAGTTTTTCTTGCCTTTCTGTCCTGCCTCGGTCATGGGAAGGAACAGCATTATTCTACACTGTGAATAGCAATCAGAAGGTTCAGAGCATGGAGCAGCTGTGTTATGCCCCCTCTCCCTTGGCCTGTGACTGCAGGAAGAACTCTATACAGTTTCCATCTATTACTTTCTCCTTTGGTTTTATTGTGGTTGTTTGGGTCTTTTTGTTTGTTTTCTGAAATATGATCTCTCTGTGTAGTCATGACTGTCCTGGAACTGTTATATAAACCAGGCTGGCCTCGAACTCACAGAGATCTGTTTACCTCTGCCTCCCCAGTACTGGGATCAAAGGCAAACGCCACCATGCCGGCCATATCTATTTCTATGATCCAGTTTTTAGTTCAAAAAAGTCATTCTCTGGACTGTGCAGAGTCTCTGATGTATCTGCAGTCTCTAATATTCTCATATATTGTTCAGTTGGTGACACCATTTACTTCCTAAAAGGTCAGGGCCACTTAAAACAAGCAGAAAAGTCAACATTGGAGCAACACAGTGCACTTCTGCTATTTATTTTCCAGCCTTTTCCAAGGACGGACTCTAAGTCATAGTATCTCCTCAGTTTCGTAAAGTTTATTCTGGCAGTTACAAAATATTATTGATCAGTGTGCTTGTGCCAGAGTCAGAGCTAGGTGTTAGTGACATGAAGATAAATTTTATATCTTCTTTTTTCTCTTTCCAGAACATATAACCAAGCAAGGCACATTCAAATAAGCAAGTACAGTAACCATTATAGAGGCCATATAAGTCAGGGACACAAGGCTTCGAACAAATTTTACCAGAAGAGAAGCTTGAGCTAAGATATGGAGACCCAAAGGACAGCTGGGAAGAAATTTGAGGATGATAATATGCGTAGAGTCATGAACAGATGTTGTCATCTGCCGGGAAAGGGGCACAGCACCATGTGGGAAGGGGGAGGGGAGGACGCAGCATACAGGAAGAGCTCGGCATCAGAGGTGAAGGAGTGTGGACTCCACCTTGGTGGATCCCGATGCTCATGGCAGAGCGTCCCACTGTGGTTCTGCTGGCCAATGTTCAAAGTCCTTTCTGCTAGGAGGACCTAGGCAGTAAAGAACCAAGACATGGTGATGGACTTGAGTGAGGACATGCCAGCATACTTGCTCATAACTGGGACTGGATAATTGTTTGTTGATGAACAAAGGAACAAGTGAATGAGTAAATGTAGATGAAGACAGTTCAGCAGTGTCATTTTTGGCAATATATTTCTTAGTTTGGAGAACTTGAAAGTATGTTTATGATTTAAAAAAAAAAAGACAACAGCTGGGTGTTGGTGGTACATGTCTTTAGTCCCAGCACTCAGGAGGCAGAGGCAGGGGAATCTCTGTGATTTCAAGGCCAGCCTAGTCTACAGAGCAAGTTCCAGGACAGGCTCCAAAACAATACAGAGAAACCCTGTTTCCAAAACAAACAAACAAAAAACTATAATTGAGAAATTATTCTGACCCTACATGCAAGATAAGCCAAAAAGCAACAACAAAAATAGGATCAGTCCTGCAGTCCTGTGCATACAGATTACCTGCTGGCAAAGGAGGACATACCAGAAGCTCGGAGAGGAGGCTGGGGAGGACAGGCATGAAGATCAGACACTTCATGCTGTGCTCCTGGGAAAACTGACACCAACTCTTCACGCTTTCCATATTCACTTGCAGATCCGACACAATACCTACTCTTTGGTGTTCTCTGAAGGTATTGGTAGAATTCTTAGACTAGGCTCAATATGAGGCAGCTAGGATAGTCTGTTTTCTAAAGACATAATGGAATAACTGAGGCTGGGTGCTTATTGACCTCACGGGCACAGCAGGGGCGATGACCAATTGCTGAAAGCAGACATCATTGCATAGGTGGGCAACGTATGTGAGAGAAACATCACCCATCAAAGTCAGAAAGTAAGAACGAGATGGGGTGCAAAGAAGAAAGTCTCTTTGCTTCCTTTCTAGGCAGCAAGCACCTCTCCCTGCCTCAGCCAGGCCTCTTAAAGGGCCCATCACACAAGGAACCACACTTCCACCACAGGCATCTTTGGAGGCTACAGTAATTCTAGAGCCCCAGCAATGGCTTCCACGGTGTGATTACTCCCTCCTGAGTGCTGTGACTAAAGACGCCAGCCATCCTGGCTTCTCTTTTCTTCTTTGAGATAGGGTCTCGTGTAGCCAGTTGAGGATTCTCCCTCCATCAATACTATGAGTGAGTCACTTGCCATCTCTGAAACCAGCAGTGAAACAAAGCCTGGCAGCCATGGACTACATTTCCAACTTTCTTCGTCTCGAAAGATGCCTTTTTAAAAATTATTTCATATTAAAAATAGTGTTTCACCAGGCGGTGGTGGCACACACCTTTAATCCAGCACTCAGGAGGCAGAGGCAGGCAGATAGATCTCCATGAGTTCCAGGACAGGCTCCAAAGCTACACAGAGAAACCCTGTCTCAACACACCCACTCACTCCCCATGCCCCACGTTTAAAGAAACTATAGATGGAGCTGGAGATGTGACTCAGAAGAAAGAGTGCTTGCCTAGCATGCAGGAAGCCTTGGACTCAGTCTCCAACACCACAAAGACTAAACATTGCGGTGCACACCGGAGGTAGTAGGGGCAAATTCCACACCATCCTCTGCTACCAAACTCACAGCAACCACAACAATAAAACAAAAAGAAGAAAAGAGCACATGTCCTTCCCAAAGAAGAAACCGAGGTTAGCAGTGTTGTGATAATTTCATGATGCTGTTCACAAGCTTCTGTAAACGAAAATCGGCATTCAGAGGACATTGGCTGTATTTAAAGTGGCCATCACCCATTCATTTAAAAAGATTTCTTCTAGTTGGATGTGGTAGGGGTTACCATGAGTTCGAGTTCTGCAAGGGCTAGTGCAAAGCCTGTCTCAAAAGCCAAAAAAGAAAAGAAAAGATTTATTTTACTTTATTTCTATGACAAGTAAAGGATTTATTTTCCCCGGTAGAGCTATTGTTTTGGATGTCAAACCATACATATACTTAAAGATGGTGCAGCCCAGTACGCACCCCTGAACTCACACACCATTGTGCAGTTCCCTCTGCTGCCTTGAGAATGGCCATGCCAGCTCTCTTCAACATCTCTGCTCGTTGGCCACTTCATGAGTATCACAGAACTAGTAATCTGTGCTCTGAAGGATGGGTAGTTAAGCTGCTTTCCACTACGCTGGCTGAGAGTCATGTAGTCACTCTTGTTCACTTTTGCACACACGTAAGATGATGTCTGGGAGAAACGCTCCTGAGTGGAAGGGAAATTCAGAATCATGTGACTGGAGGAATTTAATTAAATCTTGGGCTTTGCCATCTCACAGTCTCCTCTCACTTTATCAGAGGCCTCATTTAGAGCTTCTGACTAGGGGCCACTTTTCTTTTCTTTTCTTTTTCTTTTTTCTTTTTTGGTTTTTAGAGACAGGGTTTCTCTGTGTAGCTTTGGAGCCTATCCTAGCACTCACTCTGGAGACCAGGCTGGCCTCGAACTCTGCCTCCCGAATGCTGGTCAAAGAACTTTTATGACAGTTAAACTAAAGATAATGTCAGGAGGAAAGATGGCTCAGTGGGTAAAAATGCTTGCCCACAGACTGACGCACTGTGTTGGATCCCTAGCATTCTCCTTTGCGATGCTTCTGTAACCCAGCACTCCTGCTGTAGGAGGCAGAGATAGGAGAACAGGAGAACCAACTGAAGCTCCTGGGCAGGCTAGCCTGGGGCAAACAGTGCAGAGAGACTCTGCCTCAGCAGAGCGGTAGGAGATAAGAGTCCAGATAACTCTCTGATCTCCAGGTGTGCGCTGCACATTCCTCTGCACTCACACAATAGACAAGTACACCAACAAAAAAAGGTTCATGTTTATGTAACCCAGGGTTTATCAACTCTACTTAGAACTGGAATCTGAACTGTTTCAGGCTTGTCTGTCCCCACCTGTTCTGTGTGGTCATGTCAAAAGAGATGTAGAGATGGCTGTAAAGATAGCTCAGATGTTAAGGACCAGGATTTGGTTCCCAACACTCACATGCTGATCTCATCTGTTTATAACTGCAGGTCCAGAGGATCTAACATTCTTTCCGACCTCTGTAGACACCAGTCATGCCTGTGGTGCACAGAAATGCACATAAAATAAACCTCAAAAAATTTAAAAGATACCCACATAGATGCATAATCGTTGGAATGTGTTCAGGCTGAGAACATATTTTAAAAGGAGAAATAGTAATCACACAGACATCGCAACCCATTTGTGTTTCAGAGACAATCCCCTTCCCTGTGGGCCTTGCTTTCACCTGGTCTCCAGCAGCTCACACTTCCTGCTGGAGGGTGAGTGTCTCTGAAGCTAATTTGAAAAGCAAATGGACTGTGTTTGCTCTTTGTAGCCTTTTCCAATCCGTTGCTTTAAAAAATGCTGTTTAAAAACTTAAAAAAATTGCTCCTTAATGTCTTCTAAATTTGTTCTACAGTGTTTCAGAGTTTAAAAGGTTCGATTTCCGAAAATTGGAAACGTCTTAAACTCCCCAGTTCCTTGGCACCGAGTAAAATTAGGTCAAGGCTGTGTAGTTTCGGAGCACAGCTCCCACCTTAAAGCCTGATCTTGGCGAGGGTAGGACGGAAGGCGCTGGGGACGCCGCTTCAGCGGTTCCTAGATCCGAGCCAAGGAACGGCGGAGGCTCATCCCTGCGCCCACACCCGCGTCTGTACCCGGCGGGCAAAGGGTGCCCAGGTCTCAGCCCGACTGCTCACCATGTGGGGGCGGCTCGGCGCCACTGGGAGGCGGGGCGGGGCCTCCGGGCAACACCTCCGCTGCCGGCCAATGGGCAGTGGCTCTGCCTCGGGACGCGCGCTAATTGGCCGCGTCGGCCCCGCCCCTCCCTGAATATAAAGGCGAAGCCCCGAAAGACTCCAGTTGGTCTCACACTCGGCCAAGTCCTGCTCTCCCGCGCCTCAGCATGCAAAAGGACGCCTCCCCGAGCGGCTTCCGGCCCGGCTTCCAGCACTTTGCCACGCAGGCCATCCACGTGGGACAGGATCCCGAGCAATGGGAGTCACGCCCCGTGGTGCTGCCCATCTCGCTGGCCACCACTTTCAAGCAACACACGCCGGGCCAGTCCTCGGTGAGCGACGGGGCGGGCAGGGCAGGCTGGCGGGACTGCGACAGTGCTCCCGGACTCGTGGGTGGTCTCTGCGATTTTTAAAAACCAGAGCTGTAATTTGATGAATTCTGTAGCAACGAAGCCCCCCGATAGCCAGTTCTCCTTTGGAAAACTAAGGGCCTTGGGCTGGTGAGGTGGCTCAGCGGGTGTGCCGATTAGCTTTCTATCAACTTGACACAAGTTATAGTCATGCCTGGAGAGGAGGGGACTTCAATTGAGGAAGTGGGGGAGGACTCAGTCCATTGGGAGTGGGGGTAGGGGGCCTTCTACCCCCACTCCCTAGCTGGTGATCCTGAGCTCTGGAAGCAGGGTGAGCAAGCCAGGAGGCAGCACTTCTCCATGGCATCAGCTCTTGCCTCCAGGTTCCTGTCCTACCTGCTTTCCACGATGAACCAACGAACCTTTACAGAGAAGTGAAAGCCCTTTCTTCCTCAAATTGCTTTTGATCATGGTGTTTGATCACAGCAGGTAAAGGTGCTTGTCACCAACATAACCACCTCAGTTTAATTCCATAATCCATACCATGAAGGAGAGAACCGGCTCTTGAAGTTGTCTCTGAGGCACACACATTCACACTCAAACACGCACACTAAATGATGAAAGTCCTAGAGAATTAAGATCAGTTCTGATGAATGTGTTCAGTTAATAGCTGCTGAACACTGACACACCAAATGCCTACTTAGAGTCTGGGTGTTGCAGGTAGTCTTATCCAATGTTAACGAGAAGGTGCTTAGCCTGAACTAAGGTCTCAGTGTCAGACTGAGATAGCTGAGAGAGAGGATTACCAGTACTAGGGTAACCTACAGTTCCCAAAGTGCATGAGCAATGAAGCTAGGCTTTAATATGTCTTGAACCCCTCTCTTCTGCATCTGGCCTCATGGTGCTGCATCATTAGCTGTGCTAAGTAATAGTTTGAGACATTTCATCATCTAAGACAGTAGTTCTCAACATGTGGGTCATAATGACCCTTTCACTGGGGTTGAATATCAGGGATTCACATTGCAATTCATAACAGTAGCAAAGTTACAGTTATGAAATAGCAACAAAAATAATGTCATGGTTGGGGGTCACCACAGTAAGTTAAGAACTACTGACCTAATCAGTGTGGCTTTGTGATTAAGAGTGCAGGGGTTTTAATTCTTGCATCAGCTCTTTTGGCTGGGTAACCTGGAGGAAGCTATTTAACCCACCCTAGCCTTGGCTTGACCCAGTGTAAACTGGGGTAATGACAGAACACACCACATAAGCTGTTGGTGTTGTAAACTCTGTGGTACACACTCATCACTCAGAAGTACTTTGGTGTTTGCAATCTTCATGTCTTGCTATTTCCATTTGACTACAGCAACCAGGTCAGAGGGTAGGTGTTAGATCCTTTTTATAGAAAAGGAAACTACCCAGACTCAGACAAAAGTGACCGGTAAAACCTGTAAGACAAAGTCTTGTGAACCTCATGGCATCTTCCTTTGTGGTGGCTTAGTAGATGGGTCTTGATGTATTGAAAGTTGCCCAGGGTTCAGAGGACAACAGTGAGTAAGGCAACTGCTGCAGGTTCCCAGGTCTTAACTGCTCTGGAAACTGCCTTTGTATGTTGTAAGTCAGGTAAAGTTCTTACAAACAGCCCTTGTTCTGTGAGGTAAAGTTCCATAGGCATCACTATAGCAGGTTAGGATACTCCTAGCTGGTGATTTGCATTCCAAAGGCATATACCATCTCCTCCAAGAAAGTGATGGCACCCTCCTATGTAGGCCTGCTGCCTGTGTGGAACAGTGTGTAGAAATTGAGTGTTCCCGTATGGTATTAATGTTTAAGTGGTTCAGAGAGCAAGCAGGGTTGGTTAAATCCAGTATGTGCTCAGAATCCCCAAAAGATAATAGCACTGCAGCAATGAGAAGTATCAGAAACCTTTAGTTCCATTTGAAAAGCCATGGAATGCACAAGGTAGTTTGCCAATGAAACATCTCCTACCCCAGACGTTAGGTATCTGCATGCTTATGAATATTTATGAAGCATGGGGCTGCTCATGGAACCAAGCATTTTGGAAGAGGTTTGGTGAGTTTTGCAGCCAGGGACAGTGGTGGGTGTTGAAGACAGCTAGAGCCCTGTGAAGGATGTATGCCCAAGTTATCTATACAGGGGAAAACTTTTAAAATTCTTATTACTAATACTAGAATCTTCAGAGTCCAAAACAAGGATATAAGTAGTGATATACTATATAAGCCAAGGGGAGGAAAGTGTAGGATGTTCTTGTTTGTTTGAGACAGTCTGTCTCTAAGTAGCCCAGGGTGGCCTTGAACTCACGGATCTGACTTTGCCTCTGCTGGGATTGCAGATGTGTGCTCAGATCACACCAGCTCAGATCCTAGGATTGGCCCTAACCTTCACATTCCCCAGGTCTTACAATATTTGCCTTCACTTTTGTCTATGTAGGTCAGTCACAAGGCTAAATAAAGTGCTCACATGACTCTCAAGTATAAAGGGAGCCTGACACAAGATTTTATGAAGCATCTCATAGAGGATGTTCACTGAGGATCATTTCCTCCTATGGTTTTGAGTCATTTTAATAGGGTTAAGGTATGAACCCTGAGCACTTGAATGATGTGTTCAACCCTCTTATGTGCTAAATGAACTTAAGCCTTGGGAAGAGAAACACAGGTTAGACTCATTCGATTCCCTTTTCCTAATACGTCCATCTTATTAGGGATGGGCGAGGCTGACATAATTGTAATGTCATGCCAATGTTAAGAACTGCCACCCACCTAGTGGTTAGCACATGTTGAGGATATATATACAGAGGATTTATGCCTTACTCCATTTCATCATAATTTTGCAACTAGACATGTATTTTGTTTTCCAATGTCAAATTGACTGTTAGAATGTTGAGTCATTTACCTACTAGTACCAAGCTAGTGTAGACACATCATTCTAACCCATGGTAGGTACATTGTTCTTACTCATTTTTATTTTATGTATATAGGTGTTTTGCCTGCATGTATGCCTGTGTACCACATGCATGCAGTGCCTTTGGAGGCCAGAAGAGAGCATTAGATCCCCTGGAACTGGAGTTCCAGACCTAGTGAGCTGACATGTGGATTCTTGGAATTGAATGTAGGTCCTCTGAAAGAGTAATAAGCATCCTCTTTGCCATCTCTCCAGATCCCCCTTTGGTCATCTTTTGGGCTCTACATACTGGCAGAGCCACAATGATGCCACACTTGTATCTTACATCAAAATGTGCCATGGCTAGGTAATAGAGAATCAGTATGGTGGGATTGGCCTGTAGCTGTGGACATGTCTTCACTGGGCTCTGACACTAACCAAGATCTCTTAAGATAATGAATAAATCCTCTTCCTCCTCCTCTTCTGACTTTCAGGGTTTTGTATATAGCCGCTCTGGAAATCCCACAAGGAACTGCTTGGAAAAAGTAGTGGCCGCTCTGGACGGGGCAAAACACAGTAAGAGACTTGCATCTACAGTGAAAGCTGGGTTCTGTTTAGGTGTCTAGGGACCACGGAAGCACAGGAGGTAGAAGATAAGAGATCTGGTTCCAAACTCCCCCTGTCCTAAAACTATGAAGCCTTTGGCTTTGCTCTTCAGCAGTACATGCATGTGTGTTCTCACCAGTTATTGGTAACTAGGGACAGAGCAGAATGGCAAAGCTTATTACACCCCTCATCTCAGGCTATCATGACGACTCATTCGCCAAACCTGAAATCCTTGATAATATGCTCTCAAAGGGAAGGAGTTCACTTCCAGGACCTTTGCCTGCCAGTATGTTCTGGTTATGCCATCTCTGTATTTACAATATAAGTGATGCTAAATGATCAGAATTGAGAAGAGAAAAAGTCTCAATATCTATTGTGTGTGTGTGCATATAAACAGTGTTTTAAAGTTTCACATTTCAAAAAGAAAGGGGTGTTGTGACATTAATTAGAGGACCTCTGAAAAGTGGCAGCAGTGGCTCAGTCAGGTGCCAATGGCACTAGGTTATTGCTAAGATTTTTGGGTTTGGGGTTTTTGGTTTTTTTGTTTGTTTGTTTTGCTTATTTGTTTTTTTTTTTTTTTTTTTTTTTGGTAGGTTTGGCCTTTGCTTCGGGGCTAGCTGCCACCGTGACGATTATCCATCTGTTAAAAGCTGGAGATGAAGTCATTTGTATAGATGACGTGTATGGAGGTAGGTGCCCTCTCATTCCCAGGGTGTGTCAGGTGGTGCAAAGATAGCAATGAGCCTTGAATTACATGGGCACCATTGCCAGCTTGGGGGGCTGTGTTCTTTCTAAGGTGTGGCAGGCACCTTGATGTGTTTCACACTCCATGTTCCAGGAGTGCCTATAAGAGGCTGTCTGATAAGAATGTGTTGAAGAGTTGGAACAAGGATATAGGACTTGATCAGCCTTCAGACACACTGCAGCCTTGGTTCTGAACACACAATACATATACTGTGAGGCCACATGGTGCCAAAGAACACCACAGAACGATTTCTGAGAGTCAGTTCTCTCCTTTCACCATGTGGGTCCTGATATCAAGCTCAGGTTGCCATGCTTGGTGGTCAGAGTCTTTAACCCGTGCGTCTCACCGGTGATGTTTTTAGACTTGAGCACTATGAAGAAACTGCTAATAATTGCTTGTACCTGTGATTCTAACCTTCAGGAGGTTAAGGCAGAATTGCTATGAATTGGCCATCTTGGGCTAGATAGTGACTTTGACTTTCTTGTCTACTGGGCTATGAGACAGGGTTTCTCTGTGTAGCTTTGGAGCCTATCCTGGCACTCACTCTGGAGACCAGGCTGGCCTCAAACTCACAGAGATCCGCCTGCCTCTGCCTTCTGAGAGCTGGGTTTAAAGGCATGTGCCACCAACACCCAGCTTTTAGTACATTTTTTTTTAAATTATAATATAATTACATCATTTTCCTCTTTCCCCCTTTAAGTTTTCCCATTCACACACACAACCTTCCACTCTCTCAAATTCATGGTCTCTTTTTTTTTGATTGTTACATATATACACATGTATATATATATATGTGTGTGTGTGTATGTGTATGTGTGTATGTATTCCTAAATACATAAATACAACTTGCTCAGTCCATATAATGTCACCTGTATGTTTTTGATTTCAGGGTATTGGGTAACCAACTGGGGAGGCGCTTCTCTGGTGAAGACCATTTCTCTCAGCATTCTCCTGTTGTCTGTAGTTCTTTGTCTAAGGTTGGGACCTCATGGGTTTCCCTTCCTGTGCTAACGTGTCCATTGGTTTCATTGTTGTTCAGGTCTTGGTTAGGTAGCCGTGTTGATGAGCCTCTCAACATTTCTGAGAAATGCAGTCTACAGCAAACTTCCTCTTCTTCTGGTTGTTACTATCCTGACCCTTCTGTAATGGTTCCTGAGCCTTAAGAGCAGGAGTTGTGCTGTAGACGTATCAGTTGGGACTGTTGGCACCAAGTCTGTCTTAAACACACATGCGTGATCATTCAGAGATTTCTACAGACGACACTGTGTCAGGGAAGCTGCTCCATGTCGGAAGAGAAGAGAAAGGGGAGTTTGAGAAATGATCCTGCTTCTTGCCACTTGTGTGTATTATGTCTATTTTAATTGGCCCTGTGGTTATGTCAAGTAGCCATGCTGCTTAGCTATGGAGAACTTGCTTTTGGTTGCACTTTGTTTTTGGAGAGTTCGTCTCATTTTGGGAGTGGGCAGGTCTGCAAAGAGCAGACCTTCCTGACATCGTGTTCTCTGCGTGTTCTCTGTCTTCTGCCTCAGGCACCAGCAGATACTTCAGGAGGGTGGCATCAGAATTTGGGCTAAAGATTTCTTTTGTGGAGTGTTCCAAAACCAAATTGCTAGAGGAAGCGATTACACCACAAACCAAGGTAACCAGCTGGCTTTTGATTCTGTTTTCCCCATTCTGCTTTACTAACATCCTTTCTGTTCACTAGAGGATGTAATTTAAATCCAAAAAACATTTTATTGAAGCTGTTGGAAACACCGAGATTGACATGGGCTAGAGCCTCCCTGGCTTGATAGCATGATTATGTGGGGTGTACACACAAATTCTCAAGTGGAATTCCAACTGGGCCTTGAGGTAGGTGGGAAGAAAAGAGTATTAGACAGAAAATGGTACAATATGTTATTAAAAGCCATATAGCAGGGCCTTCAAAGGAAAGAGAGATTTCTCTTTAAAACATGGAGGGGGCGGGCTGGAAAGATGGTTCAGTGCTTAAGAGCAGGGCACCTGAATTTGTTTCCCAGCACCTACACAGGGTGGCCCATAACTGCCTGTGACTTCAGCTCCAGGGGATCTGATGTCTTTGTCCTCCTTAGGGACCCACACATGTTCACAGAAGAATGAAAGGGGGAGAGAGACACACAGGGACAGATGACTGCCTTGAGAGGGATGGTAGGGGAAGCCAAGGGAATCTCTCTGAAGTAAACCCCACAGCAATCCCAAGAACAAAGGAAATATCAGACTTTGACAAGTTTCACATCATGTGGTTAAGTCCAACTCTGTATACACGACAAAGAGAATGAATGAGCCAGGTACCATAAATTAGGGACTACTATTAGTCACAACACAGCCTGTTTCTTAACCCTGTCACAGGGAGAATTGCAGAGAGGCATGGCCTTCTAAAAGTGAACCTTGTCTTTTAGGGGTAGGCAGTGTTATAACATTAAGTTTAATTTTTTATGTGCATTATATTAGAAGCTAGTATGGATTTACTCTCTCGGCTCCACCCAATGTTTTTTTTTTTTTTTTTTTTGGTAAAACAATTAAATTGAAGAGTACATAGTACATAGTTCTCAGACATACCAAGCTACCAAAGCATAGCATCGTTCAAAGACCACAGACCCACTCAGTCCAGGGACTTTGATCTCAGCCCCGGGAAGCTTGTGTGCTGTAGAAGGAAGGTATTTGTGCCAGAATATCAGATGTGGTATTTGGGGACCTCATTTAAATTCTGCAGGAGTGAAAGGCCAGTGTCTTTTATGAGTGAACCTTTCTGCTAAGGATTAAAATGTTAAACCCATACCCAAGCTCATATGGTAGTGAATGCTAAAAGGTAGAAATCCTCCACACAAACAATTCTTTCTAGATTAGCACTGGGGCTAATAGTAAGGAAGTTGTCTTTTCATATTGCTTGAGAGAAAAGAATTTATTCAAATAGCTGGTCTGAGACTTCCCAAATGAAGAAATCAGATCATGAGTGTGGTAAACTTTGTTCACACAATTTTATTTGCTGGCCCTTTATTCACTTGAATTAATATATTTTCCCCTGAATACAGACTCTGCTTTTGATATATATATATATATATATATATATAATATATATATGTGTGTGTGTGTGTGTGTGTGTGTGTGTGTGTGTGTGTGTGTGTGTGTTTATGTATGTATAATTAATTTTATACCTATGGATGTTTTGTTTCCCTGCACTAATGTACACTATGTGTATGTCTGCTACCTGTGGAGGTTTTGGATCTCTTAGAACTGGAATTACAGATGGTTGGGAGCCGCCATGTGAGTGCTGGGAATCAAACCCTGGTCTTCTCATGAACAAATGATCTTAACTACTGAGCCATCTCTCCGGCCCCTGTAGTCAGTTTTTAAAGTCCATATAAAACCTAATTTGTACTTGGTTACTTGTTTTCATTTTTGTTTAAATTATCTTGATGAGAATTTAGTATTCTTACCCAGTAGTCATTTTTATAGCTCTTTATGTAAATCAAGAATTTTTTAAATAGTGAACAGATGCTCCAGATACCATGTCTTAAAACTATTTTTTTAAATAGTGAACTTCCAGACAGGGAGTGTGTTTAACTGCACTTCTTGTCTGTCTATGTAAGTGATGAAAATACATTAGTTCTTATAAGAGAAAGCTGTAAGTTTTACAGTACAAAGCAGATGCACCTATTGAGGGTGAATTGCAGTACATCTGAGCTCTGTCAGTGAACATAGTTTTCTGCGTGGCTGCCACTTCTTTTCCTCAGCCTAATGCACTTTCTCAAGTTTAGTGTTTCTAGTGCATTTGTTGTTATTTAACTCTGAGGGTGTCCTTGACATGCTGGGCATAATTCTCATTAATAAAAATACTAGGATGTATAGAGTAGGGTTGCTTGTATTCCAGATTCCGTGTAGCTGATGGTAAACCTTGGACTTGTGATCTGTCTGCCTCTGTTACTTGAGTGCTGGGAATATAGGCATCACCCCTCAGCCTCCAAAGTGCTGGCTTATGAAGTGCTAGGGATTGATCCCAGGCTTCATGCATGCCAGGCAAGATCTTTACTAAGCTACTTCCCCAGAGCGAGGATATATTTTTATATGATCTATATTATTTGTCTTTGAAAACAGAAGCTCCACATACCATGTCTTTGTTCTGTAGGATAAATATCACCAATCTTTTTATGCAGATGAGGACTTGAGGAAGACAGAGGGAATTTACAGAGCAATAGCCTATCAGGAATTTATAGGGAAAGCTCATATTCAACCTAACCATTCCACCTTCCATTCCACCTTCATTGTCTAAGCTTTTCCAGCATGGGAAGTAGTAGCTTTCTTCTACATTGTGGTATGTGAGATGTATATGTGTGTGGTGTATTTTCACATCTGTTGTTTGCTGAATTATTGTAGCTTGTTTGGATTGAAACACCCACAAACCCAACCTTGAAGATGACTGACATCGAAGCCTGTGCACGCATCGTCCATAAGCGTGGAGACATCATTTTGGCTGTAGATAACAGTTTCATGTCTTCATATTTCCAGGTATGAAAGGAAGGGATTTTTGCCGTGATTAACAAACTACACATTTATCTGTAATTAGGAAAGGAAGGACTACTTTATAGTAAAATCATTATCAAACTCAAAATAGTTGTCTATCAATATATCATTGATTAGAAAAACAATGAGATTTGGCCCTTTTTTGTATCTTTTTTTTTTGCATTAGTTAATATCATCTCAAAATTGTGTTACTGTCTCATTGGAGGCTTTGTTGGGAACTGTGGAGTAAACATATTTGCCAGGTCATAATTGCTAAGAATAGGCACTATACACAGAAACATGGTGGACAAATTCTCAGAGAGTCTATGCCTCTCGGAAGTAACAGAGTCCTTTATAGTAGTTAAGAGAGGTTATCTGGGCGCTGGAGAGATGGCTCAGAGGTTAAAGAGCACTGGCTCTTCCGGTGGTCCTGAGTTCAATTCCCAGCAACCACATGGTGACTCACAACCATCTGTAATGAGATCTGGTACCTCTTCTGGCCTACAGGGACACATGCAGACATAACACTGTATACATAATAAATAATAATAAATCTTGAGAGAGAGGGAGAGAGAGAGGGAGAGAGAGAGAGAGAGAGGGAGAGAGAGAGAGAGAGAGAGAGAGAGAGAGAGAGAGGAGAGAGAGAGAGAGAGAGAGAGAGAGAGAGAGAGAGAGAGAGAGAGAGAGGTTACCTGGCTTCCTTGCCTCTTTGACCATTTCAGGAGAGTCTTGTCTGAATAGAGATGTTAGGCAGTCAATTTGTAACAATGACCCTACCTTGGCCATGTGGGGTGAGGCACCAGAGGCCATTAGGAGTTCAGATCTAGGGGTTTCTTTCTACAGGATTGATCTGGTCGTTAGAGACTGGGGATTTTGCTTTTTTGTTGTAGCCCTTTTTGTCTCTACACAGGCCTGAGATTTTAGAACGTCATCTGGGCAGCCCTTCCTGATCTTTTAGGTTATGGAAAGCCTGTGAAGATATGGCTTGTTAGATGGTTTTATCTCTAATGCCATCCCTATCATGGCTGAGTGTTGGTTATCAATCCATGTTAAATAAGGAATTTCTATTTCATCTTTTAATGTTATGACTTAGCCCATTTGGCTGCTGTGTAATCTGGGTGGCTTCAGAAGAGGAGAATAATCTGGACACATTTCCTTTTGAAAACCATTTTTATTTGTACGTGTATGTGTCTGTACTACAGTGTGGAGGTGGAGGTCAGAGGACAGTTTTGTAGATTTGGTTCTTTCCTTCAATCTTTAGCCTTTAGGGATTGAACTCAGTCCACCATGAGCCTTCTCTCCTGCCTCAACAGATTTCTTTGTGACTTTATACTTGTCAAAGCTAGCGTAATAAAAGAGTGATTTAGGAATCAGGAACTCAGCCAATCAAGTGTTAACAATCACCTTGTACCTTGTAAGGTTTTAATGATTAAAAATCTAAGTAAAGTACTTTGCACTCACCTGGCACAGACATTGCTAGATGCTTTCATAAACTGCTCCATGCATTTGACGACTCATAAAATGCAGGCAATAAACCCAGGGCCAGGTTTATTGCCCTGCAAAGAACTGCAAAGAAAGGTGTTGGGAGGCTTGGCCTGGGCCTGCCTTTTGTTTCCATGTAAGTTGCACCTTCGGAGTCATAGCCCAGTCTTATTTTGATTTGTTTTTGTTTTCTTTTTCTTTTGGATGCTTCTTTGGTAGAAGGAAATATAGGGGCAGACTCATCTTATAGAAAATTGAAAATGTGTGGATTCTCACACAGCAGGGTAGAGATGAGTTCAACTGGAATCTGAGGCAGCAGATGCAAGGGGATAGAATGGTGCATTTCAGAGGGTTTCTCATTTGAAGTAAAATGTCTTTTTTTTTTCTTTCAGCGACCTTTGGCTCTGGGTGCTGACATTTGTATGTGTTCTGCCACAAAATACATGAATGGTAAGATGAGCACAGACAGCATCTCAAACATTCTTCTCCACAGAGAGACGATGTAGCAGGGCGTGGCTTTTGGACCCTTCTGCTATCATGTAGGATTTATTGGTGACTTGTGTTGAAAAGTAAAATTAAAAGAAGTGCTTTGATTGTCATGTAGCTGAGGCTAGTCTGAAACGTGCTACTTGCCAAGACTAGCCTTGAACTTCTTGATCTCCCTATGTCCCAGGAACTGGGGTATATGTCCCCACACTCAGAATCTCATTTCTCATAAACAGAACTGCACTGGGGCTCCTAGGGTTTGCCGTAAGGGGTTATGCTTTCATTTTGCTAGCAGCTTGGAGACACTGACTGTGGATTTTACTTTACTGCTTTGATCAGTCACTGCTATAAAACTGGATAAAGTCCACCTATACAATAAGGCTTTTCCCATAGGATGTTATCAAGAGAGAAATCGGGATTTGGAAATTATGAAATGGAGAATAAACACCAATTGTTGTTGATGGTGATGCTTTTGTTTCGTTTTTTAGGCCACAGCGATGTTGTCATGGGCTTGGTGTCTGTTAACTCTGATGACCTCAATGCCCGGCTTCGTTTCCTGCAGAACTGTAAGTGGTCAAGAGCCTGGGTTTCTTTGTGTGTGGCATGTGTGTACATCCCAGAAGAGGACAGCCTCCACCTTCGTCATCTGAGACAGGGTCACTTCCCAAACCTGTGTCTAAGTACCAGTGATCCTCCTGCCTCTGTCCAGCACAGCACTGGGGGTCCAGGTGCACACAGCCATGCCCAGCTTGCTGCTTGGGTGATGGCGATGGAGAAGGCTTGTAGATTCAAAATACCTTTATTCAGATAAATACCAGCCAAGCGCAAGCCAGAGTGTGCCCAGAGGCAGCAAGGCAGGGAAGCCAGAGAGAAGGGGCCTCCACGTGCCTGCTGCACCTTAAGAACTCACATGCATCATCTTGAACACCCCTTGACCCCCTGATGGGTGTGTCAAGCACACCTGTAGCCAGCCCTTAGGAGGCGTGGTTACGGTGTCTCCCTACACTTGGGTGCTGGGATCTTAATTCAGGCAGTCATTCTTGTACAGGAAGCATTCTTGTGGGCGGGCCCATCTCTCCAGCCCCCTAGGCCTGGATTCTTGATATGTCACCAGAGACTACATTTGATATTTGTACTTCCACAGAATAGTGTAACACATGTAGGGAGAGGGAAAGAAGAAAAGGCTGTAAAATCATAGTTATACCCAGCACTTCTTGATAGGCATAGGTGGGAAGATCTCTGAGAGTTTAAGGCCAACCTGGCCTACATACTGAGGTTCAAGCCAATTAGGACTACAAAGTGAGACCCTGTCTCAGAAAAATAAGCAAATAAATAAATAGAGTTATAGCAAAGCAAGATTTTATGACATCATTTAAGAAGTGAATTCTGTTACTTGCTTAACAAAATTGTTAAAGCTGAAGTGAGTTTTTAAGACTTGGTGGATTGTTTTAAATACTGAAATGATGGCTTTCATGTAATAAGCCCCGGGAATGGTGGTTAGGTGTGAGCAGCACTGAAAATTTAAACATATACCTTTCTGTACATTAAATACCTTTCCTGGTAGGTTGTTCAGTTTGCCTCAGATATAGGTGATCACTGCACTCTGACAGATAAGAGACAGACATGATTAAAAATTATAATACCTATTAGTGGAAGTCACTATCGTGCCAGCAACTACAAATACCTGGCAGCTGCTTCCTAAATTACCACACAAAGGTTTATATGAATTATAAATGCTCAGCCAGTAGCTCAGGCTTATTACCAACTAGCTCTTACTTAAATTAACCCATAATTCTTATTTATGTTTAGCCACAAGTCTTGGTACCTTTTCACAGTACGACATTCTCATCTTGCTTCCTCTGTATCTGACTGGCAACTCCCAACTCAACCCTTTCTCTTCCCAGCATTCTTATTTTGGTCACCCCACCTATACTCCCTGCCTGGCTGCTGGCCAATCAGCATTTTATTAAAGCAATTCAAGTAACAAATCTTTACAGCAAACAAGAGGATTATTCCATAGCAAATACCCTTCTGGAAGCAAAGTGGTTGAGAAGGGGAGTTGACTGACTGCTTGATAAATTAGTAGGGATGAGATGGCTCAGCCTCTAAAAGCTGGAGCTGTTCTTGCCAAGAACCCCAGTTCAGTTCATAGCACACACGTCAGGGTTCACAGTCACCTGTAACTATAGCTCCCAGGATCTGACTCACTCTTCTGGCCTCTGCAGGCACCTCACTAACATGCACAAGCCCACGCATATTTACTTATATATACACACATAATTTAGAATAAAAATAAAAAATTGCCAGACATTGGTGGCGCATGCCTTTAATCCCAGCACTCGGAAGGCAGAGGCAGTCGGATCTCTGTGAGTTCAAGGCCAGCAGTCTCCAGAGCGAGTGCCAGGATAGGCTCCAAAGCTACACAGAGAAACCCTGTCTCAAAAAACCAAAATAATAATAATAATAATTTAAAAAATTTAAAAATAGAAATGAGGTGTGTGTTAGTTGATTGTGTAGCAACAATTGTGACCATACTGCAGATTTTCTCTGTCTTGCTTCTCAAAGATGTGAAGGCCCACACTATGTGATGTGTCAGGTCATTGAATCTTGGAGGACTGTCTCCTCACAGCCAAATGCCTCACTCTGGTTTCCTAGTCACAAGGTATCCATTTCTCTGATTTAAATAAAGCACATCTCTCCAAGTACATTTCTGTCTTCAGTCCATGCTTCCGTTTGACACAGAAATTTCTTCCTACTACACAAATGTCAAGCTTTATAGCTAGATTTTCCCAGTCACTGTATTGGAAAAGAAGAACCAGGGGATCCCTTGGGCCCTGTGGTACCTTCATGCTAACCTGACGCTTATTCCCTTTCCAGCATTGGGGGCGGTTCCTTCCCCTTTTGATTGCTACCTCTGCTGCCGGGGCCTGAAGACTCTGCAGGTGCGGATGGAGAAACACTTCAAGAATGGGATGGCAGTGGCCCATTTCCTGGAGTCGAATCCCAGGGTAGAAAAAGTTATTTACCCTGGTATGTCAGCCTGAGTTCTAAGCAGCTCTGTCTAGTTGAAGACTGTATGTGGGTCACTCTTTCTCAGTTTCTCCTCTAATTTTACATTGTTCGTTGGTTATTTTTATCTTGTGGCAGGCTCTGCAATGAGCATGGTGGAGAGTAGATAGACAAGAGAAAATGTTTGCTGGGCATTGGTGGCATATGCCTTTAATACCAGCACTTGGGAGGCAGAGGCAGGCAGATCTCTGTGAGTTCAAGGCCAGCCTGATCTCCAGAGCGAGTGCCAGGATGGGCTCCAAAGCTACGCAGAGAAACCCTGTCTCGGAAAACAAAAACAAAAACAAAACAAAAAAAAGAAAATAATAATAATAAAATAAATAAAAGAGAGAAGATGTTGGCCTGGAGGCAGTGGATGCCAGGTGTTAGGAACAGCCTCACATGCTAGATGCTTTTGTGATTCTTAGCTCTGAGGTTTACATATACTCCAGTCATAGGATAATTCTTGGTTGATTGACTCATGACCCTGCCAGTCATTTGTTCAACACTATAATCTGACATAAATTCACCCCACTTCGACTTAATGTACCAGAATCCCACCCCCAAGGCTCTTTTCAGGTCACACCTGTTTTTAGGTGGGTTAGCAGACTCATTCTCACCCCTTGAGTTTATGTTGCCAGTTATTTGTTAAGCTGTCTGGGCTTATGCGACCTTGTTCTTAGATCCCATGGCTATGGGATCATGAGTGTCAGGTAGTTAAGATTTGTCTTCAAGGAAATTGGGTAAGTCAGAGTAGAAATGTATGAGCTCAGATCTCTACCTGTTATTTGGTAAACACTGCTTGCTGGGGTACATTTTGGATACAGGAAGAAAGAAGGGCTCTGATCTATGTCCCAAGGAGCTGGTAGCCCTTGTTAAATGCTCATGGTTCAGTATTTCCAGAGGCAGCCAACAATTGCTGGGTCTGGATTTTCTCTAGGACTATGAATCCACTATTAAAATAAATGGATTTGTCCTCATGGAGACAGCCTTGTTCCTAAAATACACTAGTTAAGGAATTGTAGAAGGATGCAATTAACAAGGGAGTCCGGGCATGCAGGGGTCCTGAGTGAAGAGCTCATGTTGCCGGTGTCAGGAAAGGAGATGTGGCAAGGGCATAAGAGGATGTGGAAGAGATAGATGTCTGTAACCCTGCTGCTGGCCTTATTCCAAGCTGACTTAGGGGGCAAGTGGGCTTGTTCCCTTGAAGTTCCATGTGTGGCTCTAGAATGAGGCTGCGTGTGTGCTTCGTCTGCAGGGCTACCCTCTCACCCTCAGCATGAGCTGGCCAAGCGCCAATGCTCAGGCTGCACGGGGATGGTCAGTTTCTACATCAAGGGTGCACTGCGGCATGCCGAGACTTTCCTCAAGAGTCTAAAGGTGAGCTCCTTGAAACTCTTCCTCTGAGACTCACTTCCTCACAGTGGCTCACAGTCACTCCCAGCTTTGCAGGGCTACTCCCATAAAACAGAACAAAGCTCTCCTGGCTCAAATCTGTCTCTAAGATTAGAAGGATAGCATTCACTTCAGACATTTAGTAAAATTAAGTTAGGCAGTTCTAGCTGCCTGGGACACTGAGGCAGGAGGATCATGTGATCTCTAAGTCTGAGAGGAGGCTAGGCAACACAGTAAGAATCCTTTTCAGGAAAAAAAAGAGTAAATTTTATGGCATTGTAATACGATCTTAGTCCTTATTGCTGCTGTGATATCCAACACTGAATATATTAGCCTGTTTTGTTTGTTCTTTTTTTTTTCATTACTATCACAAAATGCCAGAGACAGGGTACTTTATAAGTAAAGATTTACTTCACTGGCGGTTGGAGACCAAATCTTCAGGTCAGAGTTAGGTGATGCCTTCCTTGTGCCCTCTGCTGAGAGCCTAGTGTCAGATGGCATCCTGTGGGAGTAAGAGCAGTCACCAGTCAAGAAGGCCAATGGCAGTTGGAGAAAGGCTTGTTCTGATGACAATAGGCAGTATCTTGGTTAGTTCTCCCCTCAGTGGCCTCAGAGTCTCCCACCAAGCCCCACTTCTTAAAGGCACATCACATGAACTTTGGTGGGACCCACCTCACCCAAAGCAGGCATGTCACTCAGCGTGTAGTTCTGGTGGCTGAAGGGATCAAGCTGCCGCCAGCATCCATGTGGGAGCAAGAAGACAGGAGCAGGAGGGTCCTGAATGTTAGGTACCACTGGTCCAATGAGCATGAATCAGGGTGGCACCCCTGATGGTTACCCTCCAAGAAACGCTACTCTGCAGGACCCACCCATCATCACATCACACAGGTAACCTGGGGACAGACCATGTGCAAACCAAAGCAACGGGTGGACCAAGAAGTTTCCCCTTCTCCATGGACAGTTAAAGGAGGTGTTAATTTAAGAGGTACTGCATAGCTGGGTGTGGTGGCACACACCTTTAGTCCCAGCACTCAGAACACAGAGGCAAGCCGATCTCTGTTATTTCAAGGCCAGCCTGATCTACAAAAAGAATTCCAGGACCTCCAGGGCTTTTATACAGAGAAACCCTGTCTTGAAAAAAGAAAGTTCTGCATATTGACTAGTTTAGATAATGGTAGACATTCCAAAGTATTTATTTAAAGGGAAACAAGAGAGGTAGGTCTAAAGGTAAAAATTCTAGGTTTTAGAGGTCATGTAAATAATATTTAAGTATGATATGTATATATGCGTAGTTACTGTTGCTTTTGTTTTTAAGACAAGGCCTTACTCATTCTATAGTCTAGAACCCTAGCACTTGGTATGTAGACCAGGCTGGCCTTGAACTTGTGGATCAGGCTACCATCTGTCTCTAACTCCTGGGTGGTACTATAAGCCACCATCTATCTTAAGCATAATATTTGATACCTGCAGATTGCTTAGTTATCATCCAAACCAGGCTGATGTAGGAAACTGACTTTGGTCAGTTTATTGTTGACTGACTGATTTACTGACTGACTGACTGACTGATTTTGCAGTTGTGGCAATAAGACTCAGGATCCTGTACACAGACAGGTGAGCTCTCTATCACTGAGATGTAACCCCTAGACCTTGGTAAAGTTCTCTGGGATAAGGTCTCACTGTGTTGCTCGGGCTGGCCTCAGACTCACAGAGATCATCCTGCCTCTGTCTTCTGAGCCCTAGGATGACTACTATGGGCTAAGTGTTTTAAAGGTTAGAAGACAGTGCATCTAATTGTCTTAGACTCAATTCTGACTTTCTTAGTATCTTGCCCGACTCTTGCTTCATCATAATTTCTATCACTCTTCATCCCTCCTGAGCCAGAGAAATTCTATCAAAGAAGTTTATTTTCATAATTTAGCACTATGTTATGGGATGATCTAAATTTCTGTTTTCTTCCCCAGCTGTTTACTCTGGCCGAGAGCCTGGGAGGATATGAGAGTCTGGCCGAGCTTCCGTAAGTCTGCTCTTGTTTCCCTTGGTTATTATTGCATCTCATTTACTTAGTCTTTATTTTTAATAGTTGATTATTCTGTCTTGATTTCTTTGCGTTGTGTCTCATGCTGAGTTGCTGCATCAGTCTCTTTCCAGTCTGTTGACATAAAACCACAGCTCTAGTCTTAAAGGGGGTAAGAACATGGACCCAGGAACTCTTAGATTAAGTTAATCCAAATCCCATGTTCCAATGTGGAAGCAGAACAAAGAAAGCCTTAAGTTAAGGCAAGTTTTAAAATACACTGGTAGGTACATTGGAGAGTCGGGTGCAACAAGACAGTGAGAGCTATTTTATAGTCCCACGATGCTCTTGAGTCTGGTCGTTAGTGAGCTCACTTTACATCAGTGAGTGAACTCCAGGTTCATGGTTGGAGCTTGACTTAGGTGTACCTCAGCCTCCAATGCGTGTGCTCCTAACAGTGCAGAGAACTCTGATACATTCTTGCCAAATTCTGGAGCACTTTTGCATCTGTAGGAGGAGATTGATAATAGGCCACTGGTTACTGCAGACTGGTGGCCTGACCTGCTGAGGTGTAGGCAGATTTTTCTTTCCTGCCCACCAGTTCTTAAATAATGGGCATGGAGACTTAGTATTACTTACAAATGCTCAACCAACAGCTCAGACTTGTTATTAGCTAACTCTTACATTTTCAAGTAACCCATACTTCTTATCTAGGTTTTGCCACTGTCTCGGTACCTTTTTTTTCAGCATGTTTATCTCCTGTTTCCTCTGCATCTCACTGAAACTCCTCAGGCTCCACCCTTATTCCTCCCAGAGTCCTTAGTCTGGTTATCCCACCTAAACTTCTCCAGTCAGCTTCTTTATAAACCAGTCACAGTGACATATATTCATATAATTTAAAGGACTATTACACAGTCTGGGGTGATGGACCATTAATTACAGCTATTACCAAAGGAACAAGGCATCAGTGCATTTTGTTCACGTGTTATCACTGAATATGATTTTTGTTTTTGCTTTGTTTTGTTTGTTTTACTTTGTTGAGGCAGGACAAGCAGCTCAGTTTGTTCTAAAACTTGTCCTGCAGCCAGGGATGACATTATATTACAGACTGTTTTGTGTCTAGCTCCAAATGCTTGGCTTGCAGATGTGCACCACTACACTCAGCTCTCATGAGATTTTTTTTTTGTGTGTGGTATTTTTGTACACATTCAGCAATGACTGTGTCTTGGACGCACTATATTAAAAATTCAAATTCCTCTGTGTAGGCATACTTCCTGTTTACAGTTGTAGATAGAGCCTGACTAGTGAAGTTTAAAGAAATATATCTTAGTCAGGATTTGAAGTAGTAAGGTGGCATCTTTGTTCCCTGGTCTTTATGAAGATGTCTGAGAGAGAGAAGGTCTAGAGCACAAGAGGGCACTCATGTGTGCAATCAGTTTGCTTCTCAGAGGAGGAAATATTTATGGCTTTAAGACTTTCTCATTAAAAATAGATGTTTCCTGATTTGCTAGGGATTGGGTTTAACGTTACTCAGCCCTCAGACTGGATAAGTATATTTCGGTCAGGGCTTGTCTGTTTGGTCACCTTTCATTCTGGGCCTCCCAACACTATTGTGATTGAAGCAATATGGATAAGAGGAAATAAAGTTTGCATACTGGATTAGCCTCCCACCCAGATACCCTGTGTTAACTCTGCAGCCTTAGAAAACACTTTGTACCTGTCTCAGTCAGATACACCATGACCAGAGGCAAGTTGGGGGAGGAAAGGGCTTATTGATTCTTACTTCTACATCATAACCCATCACTGATGGAGGTCAGGACAGGAACTCAACCAGGGCAGGAACCTGGAGGCAGGAGCTGATGCAGAAGCCATGGAGGGTTGCTGCTTACTGGCTTCTCCCATGGCTTGCTCAACCTGCTTTCTTACAGAACACAGGACTATCAGCTCAGGGATGACACCACCCACAGTGGACTGGATTCTCCCTCATTAAACACTAATTAAGAAAATGCCTTACAGCTGAATCTTTTTGTTTGTTTGTTTGTTTGTTTTTCGAGACAGCGTTTCTCTGTGTAGCTTTGGAGCCTATCCTGGCACTCGATCTGGAGACCAGGCTGGCCTCGAACTCACAGAGATCCTAGTGCTGGGATTAAAGGCATGCACCACCAACGCCTGGCTACAGCTGAATCTTATAGAGGCATTTTATCAGCTGAGGTTCTCTCTTTTCAGATGACTCTAGCCTGTGTCTGTCTTTCTTAATCTCTTAAGAGAGGGTGGGGGAAATGCCCAAGTTAATGTCCTGCCTTTTATTACCACATTAGAAAGGTGTTTATTGCTATGGACTCCTTTAGGCATCTGTTACATTTTAAGTTCTTGCTCTTTCCTCCTCCCTCCTCCTTTATTATTTCTTTGATTTTCTGTTTTTGTCTTACTTATTGGAACACAGTCCATGAAGACTTGACTTTCTGAACTCTCACAGTCCTTACCTTTCTAGTATTCCCTAATTAAAATAACTTTATGTGCTTTGACTGATGCTTATGAAATATTTTTAAGATAAAAGATGGCATATAGTTTCTACTACAGTAGCTTTGTCTGCTTTTCTTCAGTGTCTCCTTCACCCTCTAACACAAGGAGAAACCTCATTTCTTCCAGGTTCTTCCTACAGTGCCTGAAGCAATGGAAGCCTGACTGTTCACCTGTAAGGATGGTCAGCTTCCAGTTAGGAAAGTTCTTCAGGCCTTTCTCCCATGTGTTCTGCACTAGAATTTCTGTTGCCTGTTGCTGTCTGGTAAAGGCCTGGGGTTTCTTGTAAAGAGCAGTGTATGAGCAATTTGGTCTCAGCAAAAGCCTCATTTGGTCGAATCCACAGGTAGCTGGTCTCCTCCCCTACCTGAGTCCAAGCTTCTGTCTTCCACACATTTGTATGACATGTAAGTATGTCATAAGCACTCCTGGATTTCATTTAAAATCATGACAAGAGATAAGTTTGACAATTGTTTATTTTCTGTTTGCCTTTGAAAAATCATAAAGGTTTAAAAGTAGGAGCTGAAAGAGACCTGATAATAACTGCAATATTTTAGCTAGAAATATGACTCCACCGGCACAATGCAATGATGAAATTTGCTCGAATTTCTTTCCAGAGCAAAGATGACCCATGCATCTGTGCCTGAGAAGGACAGAGCTGCCCTTGGGATCAGTGACACACTGATCCGACTCTCTGTGGGCCTAGAGGATGAAAGGGACCTTCTTGAAGACCTGGATCAAGCTCTGAAGGCAGCGGTGAGTTCTGGGTGTGTGCATGGGTGAGTTTTGTGTGTGTGTGTGTGTGTGTGTGTGTCTGTGTGTGTCTGTGTGTGCATTTGTATGCATGGATGTATGCATATGTTCTGTTTTTCCTTTTATTGAAAATAAATTTTTCATACAACATATTGTAGTTAGCTTTCCCTTCCTCTACACCTTCCAGTCCTCCCTGCTTCCCTTCCTATCCAGATCCACACCACCCTTTCTGTTTCTTGTTAGAAAACAAATGGGAGCCTAAGGAATAGTCATAATAGATAAATGAGTCAAAAGAAACAAATCTGAATGTGACAAAATAGCCAAACAAAAGGAGTCAAAGGAAAGGCACAAGAAATGCAAATAGAAGCTGGGCGTTGGTGGCGCATGCCTTTGATTCTAGCAGAGGCAGGTGTATCTCTGTGAGTTCGAGACCAGCCTGGTCTACAGAGCGAGTGCCAGGATAGGCTCCAAAACTACACAGAGAAAGCCTGTCTTGAAAAACCAAAAAGAAAAAAGAAAAGAAAGAAAGAAATGCAGACATAGGAATCTCGTAAAACCCTCAAACTGGAAGCTGTAATATATACAAAAAGGACCTGTAAGGTAAAAACAAAAACAAAAACAAAAACAAAAAACAAAACAAGGAGTGTTTTTTTTTTTTTCCCATTGAGACTTATTTGGAGGAAACTAATTTTTATTAGCAAGTGGCTATCAAGTGGAGTTAGGTTCTGGGTTTAGGGATAGGAGCCTGTATCCACTTTTCTTAGCTCTAGGACCCCAATTGGTGCAAACCCACGATGTGCCAGCCCTGTTGTGTGTAAAAGGCCTTGATTCCTTGCTGTTCTCCATCCCCTCTGGCTCTTACATGCTTTCTGCCTGCTTGTCCACAGTTTCCCCACAGTTGAGCTTGGAGGGGAGACTTGATGGAGGATATCCATTGTAGGGCTAAGCGTTCCAAGGTTTCTCACTCTGCATATTGTCTGCCTGTGGACCTCTGAATTTGTTCTTCTCTGCTGCAAGAGGCAGCTTCTCTGATGACTAAGCAAGACGCTGGTCTGTGAGTGTAGCATAATGTCATTAGGAGTCATTTTATTGCTATGCCCCTTTATTAGAACAGTATTAATTGGTTTTCCCCTAGGTCCTTACCCTATCCAATCTCAGGTTCTTGGCCACCCAAGCAACACTGCGCATGGGTTCCATGTCTTGGAGTAGGCCTTAACTCGAATCCGGTATTGGTTGGTTATCCCCACAGACTTAGCACTGCTCTTGCACCAGTACGTCTCGTAGGCAGGTCGCTCTTGTAGATCAAAGGGTTTGTAGCTGGATTGGTGTTTAACTTTCTCCTTTGGTAGCATGCAGAGAACCTTTCAGGACTATGAATACTGGTGTATAGGTATCTAGGTAGGTGCCCAGATCCACTTCTCCAGGTTCAGTAAATTGCCTAAGTGTTGTCTTCACTAGTAGGACCTTATTGTCAGTTTGTGGAGAGCTACAATAGCCTGGGCTGTTTGGGGTTCTCATGAGACCCTTTTGGCCCTAAAGAACTCAATTAGATGCAACTCATTCCCCATACTAGAAGCTTTATTTGATAACAAGACATGTCCAGTTGGGGCTCTGTCTCTCCTGTTATTTGGCTATTTCATGTAGATTACCTTCATATATGTGCGTATTATAGGAAGCTAGTACCTTACTTACTAGATTTCTATACAACCCCTCAAATGACCCTTAGTTTTAGCTGTCCCTCCTCATATTCCCTTCCTTGTCCCCCTCTTCCTTCCCTCTCTTTGTTTGATCCTTCTATGGATACCCTCATCCCCTACCAATCCATAACTATTCTATTTCTCCTTCCTAGGATAGATCCTAGGAAGAGCTGTGCTTTCTCCTAGTCCCTATCTAACCTCTATGGTTATACAGTTTATAGCTTGCTTGTCAATGACTTAACAGTGAACATCCACATGTAAGTGAATACACACCATATCTGGGTCTAAGCTACTTTACTCAGGATGGTTTTTCTTTTTCTAGTTCCATACATTTACCTTCGAATTTCACCATTTCATCTTTTTTAATGGCTGAGTAATACTCTATTGTGTAAATGTGCCATTTTCATTATATCCATTCTTCTGTTGAGGGATATCCAATTGTTTCCAATTTCTGGATATTATGAGTAGAGTAGCAATGAACATGGTTGAGCAAGTGTCCTTTGGCTATATGCCCAAGTGTGGCATAACTGGATCTTGATGAAGATTGATCCCCGTCTTCCCTGATTTCCATAGTGGCTGTACAAGTCTACATTCCCACTAGCATTGGGTGAGTGTTCCCTCTGTCACGAATCATCAACAGCATGAGCTGTCATTTGCTTTATTGATATTGGCCATGCTGACTGATGGATGTAATCTCAAAGTAGCTTTGATTTACATTTCCCTGATGATTAAAAATGCTGAACATTTCTCTTTTTTTCCTTTCTTTTTTGTTTTTTTTTTCTTTTGGTTTTTCAAGACAGGGTTCCTCTGTGTAACTCTGTCTGTCCCAGAACTCCCCCTGTAGACCAGGTTGGTCTCAATCTCAGAGAGCCACCTTTGTCTGTCTCCTGAGTACTGGGATTAAAGGCATGGGCCAGCACTGCCTGTGTGAACATTTAAGTGCTTCTCTGCCAGCATGTGTCTAATCTTGAGGGTGGATGACATTTTTTTTAAAAGAGTGGCCTCACCAGAGATTTGCAGGAAGATGAGTGTTCCTGATACTTGCCTGGACAACATCTGTGAACTTGTCCAGTCCTTGTTGAGCCCCTCAGTATAGAGTCAATTTATCTGCTGGTCTTTACCTCCCTAAGAAAGAAAAGCCCCCAAGCCACCCAGCATCTCCTAGCCTAGTATCAGCCTTTCTGAGCACATTTGATGATCCAGACTTCTGACACACATTTGGTTTCATCTCCAGCACCTTGGGTTCTCACAGTATTGGGCATCTGACTCTCAACTCCCTCCTCCATCTACCACAGACCCAATCCAGAGCCACGCCAGTTACAATCTGAACATCACCCAAATTAAAGAAAAATGTGCTCACTGTCACCTCTAAAGGCGCCACTTTCTACGGCTGATGTGGGTGAATGTGTGGTAACCTCAGAATGAGCTCTCAGGGTAGGAGTGTGGAGTCACTGACATGGTTTTCCTGTGCATTTTTGATACAGCACCCTTGAAGTTGGGTTGAAGCTGGCATTCCAGTGCTGCTGTCAGGAGCTGCATCCAGGGAGTCAGATCTCCCAGATAACTGGACGGACCATCGAGGAGCATTTGCAGAATTTCCCAGAGAATGTTTTAAGGCACCTAATGACTTTTACAGTTGTAACCTTCCAGGATTCTTCCCTGCTAAGGACTGTCTTCTGTTTATCTTCTCCTGACAGGTTGGCTCTGTCAGTGTCATTTTGGTAATTTTGCTACATTTGTATCTAAGGAACTGAAAATTGTGCTGTTTGGGGGATTATGCTGCTGATTTTTATTATCTTTTTTCCCATAGCCTAAGATATAATCATGCTTACAATGTCATAATTCAGTATTGATGTTGTATGAAGTTAAATTATTAAATGAATGATCTTAAATCAATGGTGGCTTTTTCCATCCTGTTGAAAAAATATTGAAAGTGATGGTTTTCATTTAATTACCACAAGCCAAAAATCAAATATTTGAAATGCCAACTGTGAAATTCTAGCGATTAAAGGCTGTACTTGAGTATTTGTTATTTTTTCTTAAATAAATCTAATTACCAAATGCACCCCTCCCTGATACTGCTTTGCTATTTCTGGGTTATTTTTAATTTCCAGTGGCCTCCTTAAGAGGCCTCAAACTCTGTTTATTTTTATAAATGTAACTGAGTAATTCTTATCCTTAAAGTTCAATATCTGCACATCAGGTACAAATCACATACATAGTGCTTTTTATTCTTTTCATATTTTTAACTGAAATAGTAAATTTATTAAGGTAAAGGTATCTGTATTTAAAACCAGAGTATTTGGGGTATTTCTTTCTCAACAAGAGTTCTTTCTAATTTTCCTTATCTCACAAAATAACTGTTAAGTCTGATCCAGTGAGATCCCTCAGGCACTTGCAGTCATTCTTGTCTTCCACCAGTGTACCTATAACAAGGCTTGAAGTACTGCTGGGGAATTAAAGTCTGGCTTCATTACTGTTTTTATGGTACTTAGTTTGAGTTTCTTCAGTTAGGAAAAATAACTCAGGCCTGATTTGCACTCATGTATTAGCTCAGTTTATCAAGAGCTCCCACTGGTCGCAGCACTAGAACCCTGGTCTCCTGACCTTTCATTCCGTTGTTCATCACCGTGTTCTTAGTTGAGCATAGAGTATTCTCAACAGGTTAGCAAGCCACACACTCCTGAAACTGCAAGCGTTAGTGATCACAGCCTCCTAATAAAACCCCCCAGGTTCTGGCTGGGGAAAAAATAGGCTGGTGTCTTGGTACTATACACAGGGGTGTTTTATCCAAAGAAATTTTCATTTTGAATGAAGGAACAGAGCAAAGTCTATTCTTGCTTTGTTCCTAGGAGAGGTAGTCTCTGAAATAAATGCACTTTGGTTTTGGGGACATGGCTGCAAAAGCATGACAGCAGAAAACCATGGAGAAGGAGCCTGACTGGGTGGGGAGTGGGATTACAGGTGACTGACTCCCATGGCAAAACAGCTCTGGACAGCTGAGGGCAACTGTTGGTGGAGGGTGACATGCACCGAGCTAATACAGGGTCCTGATTTTTTTTTTTTTTTTTTTTTTTTGGTTTTTTGAGACAGGGTTTCTCTGCAGCTTTGTAGGCTGTCCTGGAACTAGCTCTTGTAGACCAGGCTGGTCTCGAACTCACAGAGATCCACCTGCCTTTGCCTCCCGAGTGCTGGGATTAAAGGTGTGCGCCACCAACGCCCTGCATACAGGGTCCTTATTAACACACTATAAGCAATGTGCCACGCTGTGGCCATTAATATCCAGCTCCTCCAAGCCAGTCATGCTGAGATGTGTTGGCTGCAGTATACAATGTGGTCTATAAAACATAGTATATCCATGGTATACAATGTATTCCCCTCCCTCCTCCTACAGTGTTTCTTTTCAGCAAAAGTAGTTTTCCCCCCTAAAGAATTAAAGGAGTCAGAATGAAAACCAAGACAGGAAAAATGCAAATTAATGGAGATGTGATGTTAGCTACTATTATGTCCACCTGATGAAAGCTAGAGTCACCTGGGAGAAGGGACTTCAGTTAAGAAAACCTCTGCCAGACAGACCTGTAGTGCATTTTCTTGATTGGGAGGGCCTAGCTCACTGTGGGCAGTGCCACTCTGGGCAGGTGGTCCTGGCTGACCAAGCAATGGCAAGCAAACCAGTGAGCAGTACTCTTGCATGGCCTCTCTTCAGCTCCTGCTTCTAGGTTCTTAGCTTGAGTTCTTGCCTTGACTTCCTTCCATGGTGGAAGTATAAGCAAAATAAACCCTTTCCTCCCCAAGTTGCTTTCATCATAGCAACAGAAACCTGAGAATCCAGAATTACAACCATCAATGAAATAGGCCCTTCTCTCTTCCAGCTGTGATTCTACAGGTTTCTACGAATGTAACCAAAACCCTTCTTTGCAGTTAATAAAAAAGAAAGAAAAGAAAAAAAGAAAAGGGGAAAAGTGCTAAGCCTCTTTTTGCTTGTTTGGTTTGGTTTTTTAAGACAGAGTTTCTCTGTGTAGCCCTGGCTGTCCTGGAACTCGATGTATAGACCAGGCTGGCCTTGAACTCACAGAGATCCACCTGCCTCTGCCTCCTGAGCATTAGGATTAAAGGCATGCACCATCATCCCTGCTTTCGAGGGCGTGGTCAGGCACACCTGTAGCCAGCCCCTAAGTAGGCGTGGCTACAGCTTCCCCTACAATCCCCGACCCTAAACCCTTGTGAATCCCTTATGGTTCTCAGTTTTACTTACCACATTGTAATCCCACCCAAGGCATCTCCAAGAGCCCACCCGATAATATCACTTACCAAAAAAGAGAGAAAGACAAAAAATTTAGCAATCCTTTGAGATCCAACTTAAGAGCGACCGCACGGCATATTCGGCTAATGTTAAAATGAGAGCAACATATGACCTATATATGTCAAAGATGCCCTTAATTCTTCCTGGAGAAGCCTCTGCCCACACTTGGGCATGTCTTAGCCTTTCCCTGAGCACCTCTTTCTTTTCTCTTCTTTTCTTTCCTTTCCTTTTCTTTTTCCTTTTCCTTTCTTTTTTTTCCAGGGTAAGTGCTGCAAGATCAGGGAAGTAAAGGAGCCAGCCACCGAAGTTCTTATTTCTACAAAATCCTCAGACCAGAAGGGCTGAGCTCCTGTCTCCTCCCACCTTATATTCCTCTGTATGCCCAGCCATATAACTTCCTGTCTCCATCTCCCTAGTGCTGGGATTAAAGGCATGAGATCCAAAATGCTGGGATCAAAGGCCTGAGATCTCAAGGAGCACCTCTTTCTTAATCACTGTGTATGAAATCAATGTTGAGGTGTTGAGAGGTAGCCCAACTGGTAAAGCAAGCACTTCCTGTGCAGGCATGAAGGTCTGAGAATCAAGGCACACATACTGCACATACAAACACACACAAACTTACATTTAAAATGTCTTTTAATAAACAGCCACTCTTTTTTTCTGTAAGGCCAGAGAATAAGTAACACTTCTGGCATCCTATTTTCTAAAAAATTGTAAAAATCCAGGTGTGGCCGAGCAGTTTTAACTACAGCACTTGTAGCTCAAGGTCAGCATGATCTACATACCAAGTTCCAGGCCAGCCAGGGCTACTACATACATATGGAAACCCTGTCTGGAAAACACAGAGCTCCACCTACTTCTGTCTCCAGAGTGCTGAGATTAAAGGCGTGCACTCCCAGCTTCAAATAACCTTTGTAGAAGGTAAAATACTCCAAACTGTGGAGTGGTTTTGTTAGCCAAAAATATGGCCCCTCCCTGTTTTGGCTGTTTAGAGTCCATCCTACCTTTCTTGGGCAATATATACTGTACCCTGATATTCTATTCTGTCTCAGGAGTCTCGTGATGAACATAGATGATCAGAAACCCACCCTGTGGGC
Source organism: Cricetulus griseus (assembly GCF_003668045.3). Taxonomy (NCBI): domain Eukaryota; kingdom Metazoa; phylum Chordata; class Mammalia; order Rodentia; family Cricetidae; genus Cricetulus; species Cricetulus griseus. The sequence continues at coordinate 1,743,679 of NW_023276806.1, forward strand.
TCCTGTCTGTAACAGTGCCTCTGTCTGAACCTTGCTTGGTCTAAGATCTCAGACTCTTATGGGAGTTACCTGAAAAGGCATAGCCATCCTCTGTGGCTGAAGCCTGTTAGAGTGAGATGTATACCAGCAGAGCCACCTCCCCACTGTGAAGGGGACACCCATCTGAGATGGGGTGGCATCTCAAAGACATGGAAAACTGGGCTCTAGTGGATCCATCCTAAAACATAGACTCATGCTGGCACATGGGCTGATGTGGAACCTTAGTTGAAGATGTGTTACATTCATTTATGCTGTGGAATATTTGTTTAATGATGCAAAGATGTGTTGTATTCTCTTATGTTGCATTTATCTAACTCTGTGAAGCTGTGTTCCTTTGCCTGTCTAAAACACCTGTTTGGTCTAATGAAAAGCTGAATGACCAATTGATGAGAGATCAATCCGCAGTCCGTATGGCTAAGGTTTTCTTTATTCAGATAACACCAGCCAAGCGCAAGCTAAAGTGGGCCAGGGGCAGCAAGACAGCCAGGCCAGAGAGAAGGGAGAAGAGAAGTCTCCAGATGTGCGCGGTCCCTTAAGAACCCTTTCTGCATCACCTTAGACTTCCCCCTCACCACGCCCTTATGGGCGTGTCCCGGCACACCTGTCCGGGCTACTAGGAGGCGGGGCTACAGTGTCTCCCTACAGCCAATAGCTAGGCAGGAGAGAGAAATAGGCGGGGCTGCCAGGCAGAGAGAATAAATAAGAGAAGAGAGGCCAGAGAAGAAAAGGAGGAGAGAGCACGCCAGGGACCAGGCATCCAGCCACACCACCAGCCATGGAGTAAGAAGGAAAGAAAGGTATATAGAATAGAGAAAAGAAAAGGCCCAGAGGCAAAAGGTAGATGGGATAATTTAACTCCCAGCTTCAAAGCCGGATAGAAACTAGCCAAGCTAAGACGGGGCATTCGTAAGGAAGAATAAGTCTCTCTGTTTTTATTTGGGAGCTGGGTGGTGGGCCCCCAAAGAGTAAGAGTTAAAAAAAAAAAAACAACTACAGTGTGGGTCCGATGAACAAGCCCCTCCCCTTCCTGCTTCGTTTCCTCCTCTGACTTCCTTGTATCCCCCTGCCCCGTCCTTTGCTCCTCTCTCTTTTCTTCCTCTCTTCCTCCTCCTACTCTTCCTCCTCCTGCCCTCTCTCCCCTTCTCATTCCTCCCCTTTCCTCCTTCCCTTCCACCCCACTTCATGCTTTGGTTTTTACTTTTATTAAGGCATTTTTTTCCCTTTTATCTTTCATTGCCACTGCTCTCAGTAACTGAAAAAGTCTCATCTGATATTGAAATGAAGGGGCCGTGCTCTGTGTGATTAAATCGAGCTCACTAGATGCTGCAAGGCAATTTGATCTTCTATCTCAAGATCCTTAGCCTCAACCAGTCTTTCCAAGGTGTTTTTTTTTTTTTTTTTTTTTTTTTTTTTTTTTTTTTTTTTTTTTTTTTGACCACATAAAAACTTTTCATGAGATAGCTAACATCATCACTGGGGTTCCAACCCCATAACGTCATGTAATCCTAACTATTTCCCAAAAGCCCTGCCTCAAGTCTCATAACATTGGATATCAGGGAGGGTAGGGGTAGGGATAGGGGTGAAGACAGAGGGCTATACTGAAAACATTTAGTCTACAGCAGAGAGTTCAGGAAAGATTACTGAAGGATGAATTAACATTTGCCTGGTTAAAAATAATGTGTGTGGAGGTATGGAGGACTGGAAAAGTAGCTCAGTCAGTAGAAGGCTTGCTCAGCATGTATGGGGATTGGTTGTGGTGGCACATGCCTCTAATTCTAGTACTCAGGAGATAGAGGCAAGAGAATCAGAAATTCAAGGTCGTCTTTCATTACAGAACACATTGAAAAATGTGTGTGTATATGCATGCACACTCAGAGTAAAGTAGTAGGTTATCATTTAAATCTTGGCATTGATCTCTCTCCTTCTCCCTTTCCCTCTTCCTCTCTCTCTCTCTCTCTCTCTCTCTCTCTCTCTCTCTCTCTCCCTCTCTCCTCTCTCTCTGTCTCTGCTGTTTAGACAGAACATCTAAGTATCACCAAAACATGAATATGTTTTGTGGGAGAGAAGAGCCACCGATATGGAGCCAGGCAATGTGGCAGGGGCAGGAAAACAGTCCTGGGGTGGGGGGGGGGCAGGTCCAAGAGTCAAGGCATTAACTTCATTCTTATATTTTGCTTCCTCGAGGGCTGGTGATGTAGCTCAGAGATAGAAAGCTTGTCTTGTTGAGCAAACACAAGGCCCTGGGTTCCACCTTCAGCACTGAAGACAACAAAGCAGCAATAGCAGCAACTAAATATCAGAAGAGCTGGGTGGCATATGGTTTAATCACAGCACTCATAATCTGGAGGTAGGATTTTTAAGTTCTTAAGTTCTAGACCAGTGTGGGCTATACAGCAAGACTATCTTAAGAAAACAGAAGGAAAAAGGACTGAAATAAATTAATTTTGTTTCGTCACTGCCTCTGTGTTTCTTCCTTGTTTAGACTGGACATGGTGGGAATTTAACAGCTTGAGGCTACTTACCCAGGCAAGGTGGGGCCTTGGCAATTTATCATGGCATTTATACATATTGATCTTTTCAGAGGCAGACTTGGCAATTGCTTGAGAACCTTTGAGCTAGTGACTGTTAATGGTGAAGGAGGCGGAAGAGGATTCTGCCTTCTGCTTTGTTAACCCAAGCTCATTGACACAGAAAACATTTGAGGTCAGAATATGTTAAACTTAGCTCTTGAGTCCAGGATGGGAGAGAGGGATAATGCCATCTTAGCAAATGCAAAATTGACATCTGTCCACCTCATGCTTCCTTACTGGGCAGGAATCCAGTCACCATGAAGGCAGAATAATAATTTCTGTTTTTGGAGTTGCTGTTTGCACAGAGATCGGTACATCCAGATACACGCTGGGCCTCTACCATTCAAGGTGTGATTACATTGGCAGCTCTGATGCTGGAAATAAAGTTCCTAACAGATTGTTGGCTACAAGTCAGACTTTCTTTTGCAAGATAGGAAAAAGTATATACTTCTGAGATGCAGCCACCCAGGTTTGAACAAATGGCTACTTACCAGAACTGCTTAGCTGTTCAGAAAAGTTTAGGGAAACAGCTAAACATTCAAAACGTGGATGGAGTAAACACTGACTTATGAACACAAACTCGATTTATCAGTTTCTTGTTTCAGGACAAGGTCTTTTCTGTATTCATTTACTCAACATGTGTTTATTAAATTGTTACTGTATGCCAGGCCTGGATCAAGGTGCTAGAAGTAAAACAATTAATAAAACTGATAAAATCACTTAATCCAAATAGGTGTGTGTACAGGCCATGAGAATGCTCCCTCTGACTTCCCACAGCAGAGAGCAGGGAAGGGGAAAGAGAGATTGGATGGATGGCTTTGTGAAAATGGTGAATACTGATGTGCTGTGTGATCACTCTAGGTAACCTTATCTGCTACTCTTGCATCTTCACTAAAGCCTGCTACATAAGTTGTTTTTCTGTTCTGTTTCTCTTTTTCATCTTGCAGAAAGCAAAGAAATGAATCCAAGTTTCCACGATGAAACACCTCTAAGTCATGAGAGGTGTTAATGAAGAGCTCTTTGGGGCAAGAAGTTGGCCCTGGGATACATAGAAACCCTGAAAAATCCTGGCTGGGTACTCAGTGGGCTAAAATTGGGCTTGACTGTGTCAAGAAGGATAATAAAGCAAGTATATTTAAGTTACCAATATTTTGCTGCAGAGAGTTTATCTTGTGTCATATTCCAGAAGGCAAGGAACAGGGGCCTGGGGTAACCTCACTGCCTGGGTACCAATGAGGAAAAGCCTCTGTATGGGGGCATGGGCATTCCAAACATGAATGTAGAAAGTGTTGAAAAGTGGTGACTACCCAGGGAATGTCTGTAAACATAGCAACCTTTGGGTACCTTCATGGTCTTACTAGTAGGGTGACCATGACAATGACTACCGTAGACAATCACTGTTCCTGTTCATGCAGATACTGATTTCAGTGACTGTTTACTTTGAAATATACTTAAGGTAGCATGAAACCAGTGTAAAATCACCCCTGGGAATTTTGGTCCTTATCCAATTGCTTTGTTTTTTTTAAGCTTCATTTATTATTATGTGTACAGTGTTCTGCCTGCATGTATCCCTGCAGACCAGAAGAGGGCGCCAGATCTCAATACAGATGGTTGTGTGGTTGCTGGGAATTAAACTTGGGATTTCTGGAAGAGCAGCCAATGCTCTTAACTTTTGAGCCATTGCTCCAGTCCCTACCAATTGCTTTAATGATTTAAAATGTATGGCTTGGTTTTGTGTGTCTGCATTTGAACTGACTGGGTCTTGGGTCAAAATCACTGTAGTCAATAAAATTTTAAACCCATTCACCCAGCAATGCTGCCACTAAGGAAATAATAGCTTTAGAGGCCATGATTTGTCAGCCTCATTAGTTTTTAAATAAAACTGTAGGTCATAGCAAACAAACAATGGTTTCATTGTTGAGTGAGGCAGGACCAGTTTCTACCCAAGTAATTCTACATGGTCTGGTATGACCACATCAGAGCCCATTATTAAATTATGTTACTCTGCAAGGAAGGTAAAAATAGAGGACCAGAAGATGAGATCCAGCCTCTGTCCTGTGACAATCCGAAGTTCTGGAGCAAAGACTCAGGGACAAGTTTCTATTAGCAGAGGCATCCTGAGTCTGGGGTGGGCAAGAACTATTCTCAACCTTCCCAATGCCGTGACCCTTTAATACAGTTCCTCATGTTGTGGTGACACCCAACCTTAAAATTATTTCATCACTACCCCATAACTGCAATTTTGATACTGTTACATCTTGTAATGTAAATATTTGATATGCAGGATATCTGATATGTGACCTTGTGAAGGGGTCATTCAACCTTCAGGGGGTCGAGACTCCAGGTTGAGAAACACTGTTTTGAAGTATTGGGACATCCTGTGGGGGGGCACATTTGCTGTGATTAGCTGGTATTTGAGCTGTGCTGCACTGAATAGTTTCTGTCTTTTGATACTATGCTGTTTGAATAAGACTCATGGCAATGGTCAATACCTAAGAGCCCTGGCCTGCTTTCTATGTCAGCCACAGTTATGTTTTAAAACTGACATCTTTTATAAATATACACTAAAAGTTTTGCATATAAAATTTTCTAGTTCCTTGGATTATGTGAGAACATGGCTGTGTGCTGTCATTTCAATCTGGTATGTTCCCCAAAGTTTGGTTCTTTAAAGACTACACCCTAGAAAGGTGTTATAGAGAGGAGGAGCTACCCCTATGCAGCCAGCTGGTCTGTGGAAGATCCTAAGGGTATTGGGGGCATGGCCTAGAAGGATATTATGAGACCTTGTCCCCCCAGTGTGTGTGTGTGTGTGTGTGTGTGTGTGTGTGTGTGTGTGTGTGTGTGAGTGTGCATGCCTGTGTCTGTGTGTGTTGGGGATGTCTAGCTGTATGTATGTGTTGGAAGGCCTTGTTGGTCAGAAGTTACAGTCTATCACTGAAGAGCTGTTGGCAATTGAAGGTTACTGGGAGGAGGAGGGTCAGTTTTCCTCAGAGTATGACTCCTGGTAGGTTGATCACACTCTATGGCAGGCCCTACACCCAAGAGTATTTGGGCAACACAAACTGGATCCAGTGGGTTTTTATTTTATTTTATTTTTAAGAGAAAGACATGAACTTGGGTAGATAGGGAGGTGGAGGTAGATCTAAGAGGAGTTGGGGGAATTAAGTGAATATGATGAAAACATATCGTATGAAATTCTCAAAAGAGTTAATAAAAAAATTAGACATCACCAAAAACAGCAAAAGACACAGACAGCATGGCAGGTACATCTCCCGAGTTCATGGTAGTGGGAGTACTTGGAAATAATACTTTTAATTATGTCAATTACACAGACAAATCCTACCAGTTTTTTTTTTTTTTAATTGCCTTCACCACCATTACAAAATGTTTATCAGGCCAGGTAGTGGTGGCTCAGACCTTTAATCTTAGCACTCAGGAAAGCAGAGACAGGCGGATCTCTGTGAGTTTGAGGCCAGCCTGGTCTACAGAGTGAGTGCCAGGACAGCCAGAGCTACACAGATGTCCCGCGGTTCTCGCCAGCAAGAAATACACGCAGGACACTCGGATCCTTCTGCAGACAAGCTTTAATGCATCTTGAGAGTTGGGGAGAGCATAAGCTTACCAGAGCGGAGACCCTGAACCAAGAAAACCCATCCCTAATAAAGGCTGGCCAGCCGCCTGGGACGTGTTACCCGATGAATGGCTTCAGCTCCTCAGGCCAAATGAGCCACGGGATAGGCAGAGATCAAAGGAATGGAGATTACCCAGCGCCTGTGAAGTAATTTACATCTTGGTGTCTTTAGGCACCATTATTATAATGGAGAATGCAGGAAACGGCCCCCTACATATCCCCCTTTTTTATTAATTAATGAAAAGGCTTTATATTTTTACAAGCATGTTGAGGGATAGAGGCAGAGGTTGTACCTTCCCAAAATCAAACATTAAGACTGTGTACGAGAGTCGCCATCAGGCTGTTAGCTTGACCCGAAGCACTCTCGACTTGTCCTCTGCCGTTTTTCTGGGAAAGGGAGGCTCGGGCAGGTAACCCTTATGCAGGTCAACGTACCTCTCAGAGAAGCCTGCATATTAGGCAACTCTGTGCGATGCCTTTGCTCAGCATCCCTCATGGGCTGCCCAAACCAGACACTCTACCCTGTGCAATGAGCCTAGGCTCCGGGTGTGCAAGAGCTGTCTGGTCGGCGGCCTATTGCTTAAGCATTGTTAGCCAAATATCAGTGGAAGCGCTTGGGCGATCTCTCTTGGTTTGAGCCCTCGAGCTTACAAACCAGCCAGAAGTAACACCAATCCGCAAACGGCTGCATCAAACAATCCCACCCCCACCCCTTTCTCATAGACCAGCCAGAAGTAACAGCAATCCGCAAACGGCTGCATCAAACAATCCCATCCCCACCCCTTTCTCTCCGGCAAGGACAGGAGTTAATCTGGATAACAATAGCGGCTCTCAACTCCCGGGGAGAGGGTGGAGTTTCAACTTTTGAAGGTCCGAAGGGGCTCTTCGGGTTGAGTCTTTCTGGGATCCACAGGGGATTCTCTTCATCCTGTGGAAAAACACAATATCGCTCCCCTGGATCTTATGAGAATAGGATCCGGGCCTCTCCAAAGATCAGTTAAGATATCTTTTCATTTTACCATTTCCTTTTGGCCTTTTAGGTTTTGAGGTGAGACACTTGGCCCGAGCGTCAATGTTTATGAGGCTTTAAAGCCCCAGGCATTCCAGGCCTTTAAGAAGTGTTGAATAGCAGGCATGGCCTTTTCCCCTATCAAAGACTGGGAAAGCCATCTGTAATTTCCTCCGCTCCTCTGATGGTAAGGAGTCGGTACCAAATAATGGGGGTGCTGATAGAAGTACACCCGCTGAATTAACAGGTGATGGCCTCATATTTGCTTTCACTTTTGGCAGCCGATATCTATCGGGGTGGTATCGTGCTGCCTCCTCCTCTAGCTCTGCTTCCTTGCTAGAGTCTAAAAATCTCAGAGTCTGAGCTGCTCAGCTCCAAGGCCTCTAGTTTCGTTGTAGGGCAGAGGCTAGGTTTTGAGTCATCTAGCTGAGCTGTTTTCTCTAAAACTTTATCTCTTGAGCTTTCAGAGTCATCAGAGCTATCAAGATTTAAAGCTTTAAACTTATTTACAGAATTATCTAACAAATTATTCACTCCCTTGTCAGTAGACATCCCAGGAGGTCCTTTTTTCTTATTTGTTGTTGTTTCTCTTAACAAATTATTCACTCCCTTGTCACTAGACATCCCGGGAGGTCCTTTTTCCTTATACACTCCCTTGTCAGTAGACATCCCGGGAGGTCCTTTTTTCTTATATTTTATTGTTAGGCGCGCCCCATCTCTCACCACATTCGGTTTCTGATATGTAATTCTGGACTTCTTTAAGATTGTTACAACAGTGAGAAAGGTCAAAATAGCTCCTAGTAAAAGCATAGAAGCCTCTATATTAACCTCCCAAAATAGCAACATTCCCAAGCCAAAGTCCAGAAAAAACATACCTCTCCGAATTTACCACCCTGCAGTTCTGAATCCGCCCCGTTAGAGGGGTCTCCGCGGCGCCGGTGATGTTAACAAAGTTCCCGGGTTTCGGCACCATATGTCCCGCGCGCGCGCGCTGTATTTTCTCGCCGGCAAGAAATACACGCAGGACACTCGGATCCTTCTGCAGACAAGCTTTAATGCATCTTGAGAGTTGGGGAGAGCATAAGCTTACCAGAGCGGAGACCCTGAACCAAGAAAACCCATCCCTAATAAAGGCTGGCCAGCCGCCTGGGACGTGTTACCCGATGAATGGCTTCAGCTCCTCAGGCCAAATGAGCCACGGGATAGGCAGAGATCAAAGGAATGGAGATTACCCAGCGCCTGTGAAGTAATTTACATCTTGGTGTCTTTAGGCACCATTATTATAATGGAGAATGCAGGAAACGGCCCCCTACACACAGAGAAACTCTGTCTTGAAAAACCAAAACAAGAACAACAAGATGTTTATCAGTGTGTCAGGCTATGCGTTTTGCAAGTAAACAGACTTAGCACAAATCAGCCATGCCTTGTGTAGGCAGCAAGTCTTTTGGCAATACATGTCCAAGTCAGCATCTGCCAAGCAGAGAGGCAGGGTTCTTTTCCTTGTGAGGTTATGGAAAGCAAAATCTGATAGTTCATATAAAGATTTTGGCATCTTCTGTGACTAAAAGTAAAAGCTCCCAAGTGGAACTCACTGTTATTCACAAAGGGGGCCTCTTGTTGCTGTGACAGAGTTCCCTATAAAAGCAAGTCAAGGGAGGAGTTTATTTCTGTCATGGTCAGAAAACAGTCCCTCACTGTGGGTAAGGCAGGGAGACAGGAAGGAGAGGCAGCTGGTGGTGCTGCAGCCGTAGTCAGGAAGCAGACAGGGATGCTGGTGATCAACTCACTTTCTCCTTTTTATTCAGCCCAGGACCCCAGGACCCACATTCTGGGTGTTTCTGACCACTTTTGTTAAATTTTTATGGAAATATACTCTTACAGACACCCAGGGGTTTCCATGGAGATTCTAAATCATACCAACGTGACAAGAGAGGCTAGCCGTAACATTGATTCCTCCAGGTCCACTGAGATTTAAGTCAGTCACACAGGGGACAGCCAACCCCTCTGTCGTGTCTCCCCTCCCCTCGAGCACCTTAGCCCTTTGGTGGCTGGATGAGCTCTCAGTGCTCGATTCTCTCTGTTTTTTCCTTGACAGGATGTTGCTGTGTAACCCTGACTGATACGGAAGCTGCAGTAATCTTCCTGTCTCGACTCCCCTAGTTTGCTGGGATCACAGGCAGGCACCGCCACACCCAGCTTCCGAACTGCCTTTGGTGTCCTAGTTAAGGCTCCACTTTGAGTGGTTGGTGTGAGCAGAGTGAACGAAGAGGGTTGAGATTGTTTGAAGGAAGCCTGGGAGCTGGGGTTCAGGTACACACACGCATGTGTACGGTTTGGTTAGAAAGTTCAAATCCAAGCTTTTCCTATTCTGTGAGGAAACCTGCCCTTTGGCCACTTTTCTTTCCAGGCTGTGCTGCCTGAGAGAAGGGGTATTTAGTCCACATGAGGTTGACCTCGGTCACACCTTTTCCTCCTCTGAAAGAAAAGCTCTTATCTGATCTCTTGACTAGATCACTGGGAATTGGTGTAATCTCAGCTCTCTTGGGTGTTTATTCTGAGGACACATACAGATCTCGGGATGCCAGCTTTCACTTTTCTGACTCATTTCTGTGGAGCAGTTATTCCCATCAATCCCAATCCAGAGACAGTAAATTCAGGATGACATGCCCCATGGCCAGGGCATGTCAGCTCTGGGACTGGACCCAGGTATCATGTATGGGCTTTCTGAGGTGTGGGTGACATACAGTTTTGTAATGATAAATCTTTCTGCCAGCTGCCTGAGTTCCGAGGCAACGTTAGGACCCCCAACATAACACACAGAGACTTATATTAGGTACAATGCTGCTGGCCAGTGACTAGGATTTCTTATATGCTAGCTCAGTCTTAATTACCGATCATAACTATATATTTTTAAAATTTATTTATTAGTTCTAGTTAGGGAACAAGCTTGTTTCAAGTCCCTTCTCCCTCTCCCCTCACCCCACCCCCTCCCCCCACCCCAGCTCACTCCCATCCCCATCCCCCCCCATCCACCCACCACTCCCCAAGCAGGGTAGGGCCCTCAACAGGGCCTCTGCAAAGTCCACCAAATCTTCCTGTGCTGGTCCTGGGCCCTTCCCCATGTGTCCAGGACCAGAGTGTAATCCTTCACGTGGGATGGGCTTTCAAAGTCCCTTCTTGCACCAGGGAAAAATACTAACCCACCACCAGAGGCTCCCTGGAGTGCAGAGGCCTCCTTATTGACATTCATATTCAGGGGTCTGGATCAGTCTTGTACTGGCCTCCCAGACAGCATCTGGGGTTGATGTGCGCTCCCTTGTTCAGGCCAACTGTTCCTGTGGGTTTCTCCAACCTGGTACAGACCCCTTCGTTCTTCATTCCTCCCTCTCTTCAACTAAATTCCGATTTCGGCTCAGTGTATATCTGTGGATGTCTGTCTCTGCTTCCATCAGCCACTGGATGAGGGCTCTAGGATGGCATAAAGAGAAGTTATCAATCTCATTTTAGGGGGAGGGCTTTTAGGTTATCCTCTCCACCATTGCCTGGATTGTCAGATCGTGTCATCTTTGTAGGTCTCTGGAGTTCTCCCTGGTTCCAGATCTCTTCTCGGACCTATAGTGGCTCTCTCTGATATGGTATCTCTCATCCTGCTCTCTCTCCTCTATTCTTCCCCCAACTCAATATTTCTGCCCCTCCATTTCCTCTCCTCCACTCCTCTTCTCTTGCTCTTATTGTAGCAGCTCCTTCCCCCCCACACCCTCATGCCCCCAATTAGTTCAGGAGTTCATGCCACTTCCATTCCTGGGCACCATTTATCCCTTAGAGTCCTTCATGTTTCCTAGTTTCTTAGGTGAAGAGCATTATAGGTTGGTAATCCTTTGCTCTATGTCTAAAATTCATATATGAGTGAGTACATACCATGTTTGTCTTTTTGTGATTGGGTTACCTCACTCAGGATGGTTTCTTCTAGTTCCATCCATTTGCCTGCGAATTTCAAGATTCCATTGCTTTTTTCTGCTGAGTAGTACTCCATTGTATAAATGTACCACATTTTCTCAATCCATTCTTCAGTTGAGGGGCATCTAGGTTGCTTCCAGGTTCTGGCTATTACAAACAATGCTGCTATGAACATGGTTGAACATATGTCCTTGTTGTATGAACATGCACTATTTGGGTATATACCCAAGAGAGGAATGGCTGGATCTTGAGGTAGATTGATTCCCATTTTTCTGAGCAACCGTCCTACTGATTTCCAAAGTGGTCTTACAAGTTCGCACTCCCACCAGCAATGGAGGAGTGTTCCTTTTTCTCCACATCCTCTCCAGCATAGATTGTCATTGGTATTTTTGATTTTAGCCATTCTGACAGGTGTGAGGTGGTATCTCAGAGTTGTTTTGAGTTGCATTTCTCTGATGGCCAAGGATTTTGAGCACTTTCTTAAGTGTCTTTCAGCCATTTCAGATTCCTCTGTTGAGAATTCTCTATTTAGTTCTGCACCCCACTGTCGCGCCTATCTCGACCAGCAAGAAGGACCCAACCACGACTCTTCTTCAAGCAGTTTATTCAGGAACCTTGTACATCAGCTTCTCCTTCTACTTCTACCTCAGCTTCTCTCTCTGCTTCTATTCTCTCTGCTTCTTCTCTCTCTCCCAGCCCCCTGGCAAGCCCTTAACAGCAAGCTCATTACCCAATTAGCTCACGCCACCTGGCGATCCCGGATAGGTCACATCTGGAGGAGGCACACCAGATCCACTAAGCGCTTCCAAATAAGACTTGTTTACAGTTAAGCTCGGTCTCCCTGGCATCCAGCCAGGTGCCATCTTGGGGCTGTGGCTCCCCACACCCCACTTTTTAATTTCATTGTTTGGTGTTTTGGTGGCTAGCTTCTTGAGCTCCTTATATATTTTGGAAATCAGTCCTCTGTCAGATGTGGGATCGGTGAAGATCTTTTCCCATTCTGTGGGTGGTCGTTTTGTCCTACTGACTGTTTCCTTTGCCTTGCAGAAGCTTCTCAGTTTCAGGAGGTCCCATTTATTAATTGCAGACCTCAATGTCTGTGCTACTGGTGTAATGTTCAGGAAGCAGTCTCCTGTGCCAATTTGTTCAAGGGTAATTCCCACTTTCTCTTCTAGAAGATTCAGTGTGGCTGGATTTATGTTGAGATCTTTGATCCATTTGCACTTAAGTTTTGTGCATGGTGACAGGTATGGATCTATCTGCAATTTTCTGCATGTCCGAATCCAATTGTACCAGCACCATTTGTTGAAGATGCTGTCTTTTTTCCATTGTATAGATTTAGCACCTTTGTCAAAAATAAGGTATTCATAGGTGCGTGGGTCAATATCAGGGTTTTCAATTCGATTCCATTGGTCTATCTGTCTATTTTTGTGCCAATACCAAGCTGTTTTCAGAACTATGGCTCTATAGTAGAGCTTGAAGTCGGGGATGGTGATGCCTCCAGAAGATCCTTTATTGTAAAGAGTTGTTTTGGCTATCCTGGGCTTTTTATTTTTCCTATAAATCCTGGGCTTTCAATTTCTGTGAAAAACTGTGTTGGGATTTTGATGGGGATTGCATTGAATCTGTAGATTGCTTTTGGCAGGATTGCCATTTTTACTATGTTAATTCTACCTATCCAAGAGCATGGGAGATCTTTCCATTTTCTGGTATCTTCTTTAATTTCTTTCTTTAAAGTCTCAAAGTTCTTATTGTACAGGTCTTTCACTTTTTTGGTTAGTGTTACCCCAAGATATTTTATGTTGCTTGTGGATATTGTGAAAGGTGATGTTTCCCTGATTTCTTTCTCATTGGATTTATCATCTGTATATAGTAGGGCTACTGATTTTTTTGAGTTAATTTTGTATCCTGCTACCTTGCTGAAGGTGTTTATCAGCTGTAGGAGTTCCCTGGTAGAGTTTTTCGGGTCACTAATGTAGACTATCATGTCGTCTGCAAATAGTGAAAGTTTGACTTCATCCTTTCCAATTTGTATCCCTTTGATCCCCTTTTCTTGTCTTATTGCTATAGCCAGAACTTCAAGTACAATATTGAAGAGATATGGAGAGAGTGGACAGCCTTGTCTTGTTCCTGATTTTAGAGGAAATGCTTTGAGTTTCTCTCCATTTAGTTTGATGTTGGCTATTGGTTTGGTGTATATTGCGTTTATCATGTTTAGATATGTTCCTGTTATTCCTGTTCTCTCCAAGATCTTTATCATGAAGGGATGTTGGATTTTGTCAAAGGCTTTTTCAGCATCTAGTGAGATGATCATGTGGTTTTTCTTTTTCAGTTTGTTTATATAGTGGATTACATTGATGGATTTTCGTATGTTGAACCATCCTTGCATCCCTGGCATGAAGCCTACTTGATCGTGGTGGATGATTTTTCTGATATGTTCTTGGATTCGATTGGCCAATATTTTATTGAATATTTTAGCATCGATGTTCATGAAGGATATCGGTCTGTAGTTCTCTTTCTTAGTCATATCTTTGTGTGGCTTGGGTATCAAGAGTAGAAAGAGTTTGGCAATATCCCATATGCTTCTATTGTGCGGAACAGTTTGAGGAGTACTGGAATTAGCTCTTGTTTGAATTTCTGCTAGAATTCTGCAGTGAAGCCATCTAGCCCTGGGCTTTTTTTTGGTTGGGAGGCTTTTGATGACTGCTTCTATTTCATTAGGGGTTATAGGTTGATTTAAACTGTTTATCTGATCTTGATTTAATTTTGGTAAGTGATATTTATCCAGAAAGCTGTCCATTTTCTTTAGATTTTCCAATTTTGTGGAATACAGGTTTTCAAAGTATGACCTAAAGATTCTCTGGATTTCCTCAGTGTCCGTTTTTATATCCCCCTTTTCATTTCTGATTTTGTTAGTTAGCAAGCTCTCCCTCTGCCTTTTGGTTAGTTTGGCTAGAGGTTTGTCTATCTTATTGATCTTCTCAAAGAACCAACTCTTTGTTTCATTGATTCTTTGTACTGTTTTCTTAGTTTCTACTTTGTTGATTTCGGCTCTCAGGTTGATTATTTCCTGGCATCTACTCCTCCTTGGTGTGTTTGCTTCTTTTTGCTCTAAAGCTTTCAGTTGTTCTGTCAATTCTCTAATGTGACTTTCCTCCAGTTTCTTCATGTGGGCACTTAGTGCTATGAACTTCCCTCTTAGCACTGCTTTCAGGGTGTCCCATAAGTTCAGGTATGTTGTGTCTACATTCTCATTAAATTCTAGGAAGTCTTTAATTTCTTTTTTTATTTCTTCCTCAACCCAGGAATGCTGCAATTGGGTGTTATTCATTTTCCATGCGAATATAGGTTTTCTGCAATTCGTATTGTTGTTGAATTCTAGCTTTAATGCATGGTGGTCTGATAAGATACAGGGGGTTATTTCAATTCTTTTGTAACTGTGGAGGTTTGCTTTGCTGCCAACTATGTGGTCAATTTTTGAGAAGGTTCCATGTGGCGCTGAGAAGAAGATATATTCTTTTTTGTTTGGATGGAATGTTCTATAGATATCTGTTAAACCTAGTTGTGTCATCACTTCTGTCAGATCCTTTGTTTCTTTGTTAAGTTTCTGTCTAGTGGTTATGTCCAGTGGTGTAAGGGGGGTGTTGAAGTCTCCTACTATAAGTGTGTGTGGTTTTATGTGTGGTTTGAGCTTTAGTAATGTTTCTTTTACAAATGTGGGTGCTTTCGTATTAGGGGCATAGATGTTCAGGATTGAGACTTCATCTTGATGGACTTTTCCTGTGATGAGTATGAAATGCCCTTCTTCATCTCTTTTGATTGCTTTCAGTTTAAAGTCTAATTTGTTAGATATTAGGATTGCTACCCCAGCTTGTTTCTTGAGCCCATTTGATTGGAAAATTTTTTCCCATCCTTTTACTCTGAGGTATCGCCTGTCTTTGAAGTTGAGGTGTGTTTCTTGTAAACAGCAGAAGGATGGATTCTGTCTTCGTATCCATTCTGTTAGCCTATATCTTTTTATGGGTAAGTTAAGACCATTGACAGTTAGGGATATTAATGTCCATTGTTCATTGGTTCTTCTTTGATTTGGACTTATTGTTGGTGGTGTCATTGCGTGTGGATTTTGTCCACCTGTTTCTTTTTGTGTTTGGTAAAATTAGATTATCTATTGCCAGTGTTTTTGTGAGTGTAGTGTGTGGAGTTTTCCTTCCAGAGCCTTCTGTAGTGCTGGATTTGTGGATATGTATTGTTTAAATCTGTTTTTGTCGTGGAATATCTTGTTTTCTCCATCTATAGTGATTGAAAGTTTTGCTGGGTACAGTAGTCTGGGTTGACATCCATGCTCCCTTAGTGCTTGTAGGGTATCTATCCAAGACCTTCTGGCTTTCAGAGTTTCCATTGAGAAGTCGGGTGTGATTCTGATTGGTTTGCCTTTATATGTTACTTGGCCTTTTTCCTTTGCTGCTCTTAATATTTTCTCTTCATTCTGTAGATTTGGTGTTTTGATTATTATTTGTCAGTGGGACTTCTTTTTGTCGTCCAGTCTGTTTGATGTCCTGTAAGCTTCTTGTACTTTCATAGGCATATCCTTCTGTAGGTTGGGGAAGTTTTCTTCTATGATTTTGTTGAATATGTTTTCTGTACCTTTGAGCAGTGTTTCTTCACCTTCTTCTACACCTATTATTCTTAGGTTTGGCCTTTTTATGGTGTCCCATATTTCCTGGATATTTTGTGTTAGGGATTTGTTGGACTTGAGGTTTTCTTTGGTTGATGAATGTATATCCTCTAGTGAGTCTTCAGTAGCTGAGATTCTCTCTTCCATCTCTTGAATTCTATTGGTTATACTTACATCTTTAGTTCCTGATCGTTTATCCAGCCTTTCCATTTTTAGCATGGTCTCATTCTGTGTTTTTTTTAATTGTGTCTATTTCAGCTTTCATGCTTTGAACTGTTTCAAGAGATTCCTTCACTTGTTTGGATGTTTTTTCTTGGCTTTCTTTAGATTCTTTAAGAGATTTATTTATTTCTTGAATTTTTTGGTTTGTCTTTTCCTCCATTTCGTTTAATTTTTGTTTGCTTTTTCTTCTATTTCTTTAAGGGATTTTCTTGTTTCCTCTTTAAAGGTCTCTATCATCTTGCTGAGATAATTCTTGAGGTCCATCTCTTCTTCATGCTCTGTGTTGGGCTTTTCAGATCTTGCTGGAGTGGAGTCCTTAGATTCTGGTGGTGTCATATTGGTCTTTCTGTTGTTGGGTGAAATCTTATTCTGTCTTCTCCCCATATCTTCTTTTAGTGGGTGCAGGTGGGGTCTCTCTATCTCCTCTTGTGACCCAGTGGTATGTGGGGGCCAGGAATTCAATGTCCACAACTCTGGATGGTCTTGACTCTCCTGGTAGTCTCCTCACTAGTTCCTGGGTTGGTCGGCGGAATGGAAGAGTGGGGTGCTAGCAGATTTGGGGTGCAGGGAGCTCCTCCCTGCCTGGGCGTGTCTACCCCAAGCCCGCAGGCAGAGGTGGGGGGGTTGGGGGTGGTCCAGGTGAATGATGTTTTGGGCGGGAGTCGGGAAAGGGCAGAGACTCAGTCACCTAGTTCCTGGGTTGGTCAGCGGAATCACGACCATAACTATTAATCTATATATTTTATAAAGACTTATTGAGGATGTTGGCCTTAGCGTCCTATCTTTCTGGGATCACATGGTGACTCCACAGAGAAGAGAGGAGGAGTAAGAGAATGATTTCCTGCTTGTCCCTGCTTATATTCAGAGTCTACCTGCTGTGTCACTTCCTGCCTTGGTCACAAGACTTCTCTTTACTACATTTCCCAGAATCCTCCTCGACTCCTAGTCCCACCTATCTTGCTTCCCTATTGGCCAACAGTGCTTTATTTACCAACCAATAAGACAAACATACACAGAAGGACTTCACCCATGACAGCTTTCCTACCATTGAGGCACCAAAGCTCAGCCTTGGTGTGATGCAAAGCCTCACCTCAATGTCACCATAGGAGAAGGAAGAAATGACTGGAACCAAATAAGGAGTTCATTTTTTACTCTTCGTAGGTTCTTCCCAGACAAAGTGTTTATAGGAACCTGACACAGGGAAGTGGAATCAGGACCACTAATGTCCCGTGGCCCCATCTTTGTTCTGCTTCTTGTCTGTGTAATTGTCCAGTTGTCTGGAAGCCAATGCAGAGTGCAGAAAGCTGGGTGGGGTTCTAGGCCAAAAGTCTGTTTGGGCCTCTTTTACCAATATTATAGGCATACAACTGAGTAAGAACACCGGTCACTGTCTTCTCTCTTTTTGTATTGATTTAGACTCCTGTGGCATTTTTTTACCCAATTCAAACCACATGGAATCATTAATAATATCTCTTTATATTTAGATATCTGATCAGTTTTTTCCAGTTCAACCTTTATTGTGATAAAAATTATTTATTGCAAACATTTCCATTTTTTTATATATCCCCCCCCACACAATAAAAATCATCAGAGCACTCACATTCAGTAAGGTGCAGCTTGTTCAAGTCCAAAGCAAGCATGTTTATATTTCACTGTGCCAGGCTGCTGGTGAGTGAAGCATTGAATGTTGTGACGAGTGCCGTGTCCCTGTGCAATTTGTGGACTCACTCGAGATAAGGAAGGGTGTCCCTGGGCATAGTTCAGCATGGTGTGACCCAGTTGCAAAACATGAGGAAGGGCATAGGTGGCCACCAATCACCATTGTGTAACCAGGTCATGACATGCTAGGAGGGACATATGTGTGTACTGTAGAACTTCACTCTCCAATCTAACTCATCAGCAAAACTTCAAAGTTTGACCCTGCAGTAGTGGCACACACTTTTGATCCCAGCACTCAAAGGCAGAGGAAGACCTGTATCTGTGAGTTCAAGGCCAGCCTGGTCTAGATAGTGAGTTCCAGGACAGCCAGGAGTACATAGTGTCTGTCAAAACAAACAAACAAAATCCCCCACAAAAAAACAAACAAAAGCAAACATAAAGAGACCCAAATGCAACAACAACCAAACAAAAAACCCTCCTGCTTCTCACAGGGGTCACTTCGGGGTACAGTGACAATTTTCAGCTCTGGCTCACATGGGCCGAGCAATTGTATTGTGGGTATTCCTCTGGCTCTAACTTATCTCACTCCCCTTGTCTCATTATTTACTGGCCAAGAGGGAATGCTTTTAATTCACCACACATGCCAAACTTATTCTTGCCTCAAGGAGTTTCTCTTTGCTTTTGCTTTCCTAGAACCTTTTCCGGTGACCAGTTCCTCTTTGGCATTGGACCTGGGCTCCTCTCCAGCATTCCAGAAGGTAGTATCTTCTCTGTTGATCTCTGCTAAGCAGAGAAGATTAACTTCTCCTGATACTGTGGCATCACATGTTGGGAACCATCAAATTTGGAGCTTAGCAGACCAAAGGCTGTGGGCTTCATGAGCCTTTTGTTTCTGTTCATGTGTACCACCCTGCCTATGAGGTTTCTCTTGGTTCACCCTAATAAGTAACATGGGAAATAGGAAATTGCTGTTCTCCCAGCATGTGCCTCACAGGCCCTGACTGGGGCTACAACAGCTGTGGTGCTTCTCCACTGTAGGCAGCCCTACTGCCTGTCATGAACTCGCTCTGGAGACCAGGCTGACCTGGAACTCACGGAGATCTGCCTGCCTCTGCCTCCCAAGTGCTGACGTTAAAGGTGTGTGCTGCCACCACCACCCGGCAATTATCACCCAGTTTTATAAAAGAAAACTGCTCAGGTTTGCATTCAGTCAAGCCTCTAGAGCAGCACCGTCTAAAAGAAACTTTCAGGCTTTGGTCAGCCTTTCACAAATATACTCAAGGGAAAAATCTTTCCTCAGGAAAGTTTTTTGTCGCTACTGTTTGTTTCTTTTTTTTAAATGTAAAGGTGTTTGCATCCGAGAGGTTAGAAATTCCATTCCCCGGTTTTGTTGGGCACTGGTGGCGCACACCTTTAATTCCAGCACTTGGGAGGCAAAGGCAGGCAGATCTCTGTGAGTTTGAAGTCAGCCTGGTCTACCAAGCAAATTCCAGGACAGGCTACAAAACAATACAGAGAAACCTTGTCTGGAAAAACCAAAATAAATAAATAAATAAATATTCCATTCCCGGGTTTTTAAATGGAAATTTGTCAAACTCGAACCAGCTTCCTACATTCCTACAGCAGAACACCCCACCCCAGCATCACTACCAGATCACAGGGGTCGAGTGCATGCCTTTGTCCACAAGACAGATGACCATTTAGTCTGGGTAGCACATACAAAAATGATAGTCAGATGATCTCTGGTCACTGTAACCCATTAATTCAGCCAAACTGATTCCTGTTCCCATACCTCAACTCCACAGTCTGGGTACTTTGCAAAACAGAAGCTTTACTTAGTCTGTGTTTTTGAAGGCTGGGAAGTTCAAGAGCTGACATCAGGGCCCAGGTGAAGGCCCTTTTCCTGCATCGGAACATGGCGGACAGTACTGATGGAAAGTCTGAACAAGCTTTGCAAACACGCTAGCCTTTCTTTTTATAAATTCAGCAATGGTGTCATCCAAATCCAAGTACCTCTGAGTACTGTTATGTATGAGCTTGGGACTTAAGTATCTAACACACCATATCTAGAAGGATACACATGCAGCCTTAGGCAGCACAGTGCCAGGCTCTTTGGGTAAGCAAGTCAACACAGTTGTTCACATTTTTATCATTTTACATTTATATTTATTTAAATTTATCTTGTGAGTGAGTTGTTTTCCTGCATGTATGTCTGTACACCATGTTTATGGATGTCAGAAGAGGGTGTCAGATACCCTGGGACTGGAGATACAGATGGCTGCCCCCCCCTTTTTTTTTCCAAGACAGGGTTTCTCTGTGGCTTTGGAGACTGTCCTGGAACTAGTTCTTGTAGACCAGGCTGATCTGGAACTTACAGAGATCCGCCTGCCTCTGCCTCCCGAGTGCTAGGATTTAAAGGCATGCACCACCAACACCCGGCTTTACTGCCCTTCTTATTCTCATCGAAATACACAATGTTTTCTTCTTCAAAACCTCTGTTAGAAGGCTTGTTCTAGATAAAATGTTAAGATAAAATAAAATGACTGGCAGCACCTTGAAGACCCTGAGCCTTCTCATCATTATTTTTACTTAAATGAGCATTGAGATTTGTTAATAATACAAAAAATTTCAGGGTCCTCATTTTCCTAAACCGAGAAACCACATTCATTGGCCACTTATTCTGTCTATGCAGGAGCCCCATTCACAACGCAAATACAAGATAGAGAAGCATTTAGAGGGATCTCTCAGGACATGGGGTGAGGGTCTTGAAGGCAATGGGAGGGCCTTCAAGGACATGGGCGGGCTTCTAAGGCAATGGGAGAATCTCTTGAGCCCAGAATTTGCGGATTTTCTTTTTCCTTAGACTCTAAGGTACTAGCCAGAATTGACCTTCTATTTGCTTGGGATTTCTTGGGGGACTATTAATTGGGCAATTAAGAATAGTATAATCATGGGCTGGAGAGATAGCTCAGCTGTTAAAGGTGAAGATTCACAACCAAATGTTTCAAGAATGATGGAACCAGGGTCAAGAATCTTCTGATGCCACTACTCTAATATATATCCATTCTGTCATCCATTCTATATGATAGAATGAGTATATATGAACCCTGACTAACACAAACACCGTGATTGTTTTTTTACTAAAAAAGAGAACAAAACAAAACTCTTTGTTCGGAAAGTGCTCATTGCGCATCTGTCGCTGTGTTCCAGTCAGCCTACTGTGGGCTATAGAAGGTTGTGCCATACTGAATCTTAGGGGATTGTTAGGTCTCAGGCTGCTGAGATATCCAGACATGAACTCAACCTGGATTATAGGAGGATACCTGCCTGGTGGTTTGATAAAAGCCAGCATTCACTCAGGACCTTGTGAAACTGGTTCCCATCTGCCATAAGGAGCCGTTTCCCTTACCTCTAGGTAGAAGGAACTTATGGCTTCATTGACACATACCTGTGGCTGCAAATCAAAGCCTCCCCCAGGGTCACAAGTACTCGTCATACATTCCAAAGCCCCTATGCCAGTCTCCTCCTGGCTCTTCCCTCTGCAGAGCTGTTCACCCTCCTTATAACCTGATAATCTCCACTATTTCCTCACTTTGTCTCTCTATCGTTATATTCTCTCTTTCTGCTCACTTACTAACTTGCTATCCTCACCATCCTCTCCTGCTCTCTTGCTTCCCTAGGCCTGGTGACCACGTTCAGTCTGCTTTCTTTCTCTTGGTTCTAGACTCTTCTATATGACTCTGGCTGTTCTCTCTCCCCCCCTCTCTGTGTGTGTGTGTGTCTGTCTCTCTCTCTCTCTCTCTCTCTCTCTCTCTCTCTCTCTCTCTCTCTCTCTCTCTCTCTCATATCTATCATAAAACCCTTCCCTAATAATGAAACAGTCATGCAGGCGGTTTCCTTATTGCGTGCCCCTCTCACACAGCTGATGCTGAGATCCTTACAGACACAAGTGACTGGCACAGCCCCTTTCCTAACTTATAGAAGGTCAGTGTGGTGAGAACGAGGACAGAGGAGAGGAGGCCCTAACTCAGTGGGTTAAGGGGCCAGCGAGGTTTTCTGAGGCTTTGACCGAGTGGTGAGTCAGGACCTAGCGCTCAAAGGGCGAGCACAAGTTAGACACACAGAACATTTTGAAGATAAATCTTTTCCAATAGGAAAAGTTATCTTGTGATCAATGAAATTATTTGGATAATCCGTGAAACCAACATTTCTATGATACAAAGCTTGCATGATTATCGTTGCTTCTCTGTAAAGACCTTTAGGTACTTACTTTCAGGAACCTTGGCTAAGTTTAATCATTCTATTGAGCTTTACTGGAAAGGGTCAAATGTCCTTTGAGCAATAGTTATCTACTGGAACTTTACTCACAGTCAGTTGGGTCCCGATCCGGGAGTTGAGTTGTCAGACTTCTCTTAGACAGAGTAAAAATGGATGCAACTTCTGAGAGGGTGAAGAACAAAGATGACTCAATCTAGCTCTTTGCTAAGGGGGTGGCGGGGAGCAAAACAAGTTATGCTAGTTCTCAAAACTCAGGTGTCCCAGGAAGCCAAAATCCACCAACCGTAGGAAAGCCACATAAACAGAACAGAGAGCGACACCTAGTGGCCCTTGCGGGAAGAGTCAGCGGCTGGAAGTGATGGGGGCCTGTTTTCTAAGCGCTTGTGTCAAGCTTGCTTAGAGTTTTGCATTAAGTTACCCAAAGGGCGAGAGTCACGCGAAAGTGCTTGTAATTTCATTCTCTGTTGCCAGGTTCGTCCAGACAGCACTAGCGGAGATGTAGTCAGATGGCTTCAGGTGACGGGAGGAACGCGAAACCAGCGCAGTGGTCTAACAGCCAGACCTTTAAACCGGAGTGGGACAGCGGCTCGGCCTGGTAGTCATAGCAGAGGGTTAGCGTCAGCACACTGGCAGGTGCGTTTCTTCCCTCTGGGCACCATATCTTCCCAAAGCAAATCCCGCCAGGGGCAGCCTAACAAAGCCTGTGTCCATTAGCATGCCTGAAGGGGCTCGAAAAACCGCCAGTCTTTGCATGTGGGCCAAGTTCCCAGGTGAAGCCGAGGCTGTGAGTTGAAATGTGCTTTGAGAACCTCCACAGCTATTCAGATTCCGCTCCTGGAGCAGGAGCAAGCGCAGGCTGTGTATCTTAGAGTCAGGGAGAGTCAACCCTGAAAGGAGAGAGAGCAAAGTGGAGGTGAAGATAGAGCTAAGCAGGAGACATTCAGGAATACATCATTCATTCATTCATTCATTCATTCATTCATTCGGGCATGCATGCTTATGCTTTAATAAATAAATATGTGCCAGAAACTGTTTTAGGAGGAGTTGCGTACATTGCCATCATGAGATATTCGAGGGAAAATAATTTTCAACTGAGTGCTGTGCACTCAGTTAAACTGCACTTTAAATGGAGGCACAGATGCCATTCATTTTGGATGTGTGGAGTGTGCCCCCCCCCCCGCCCCCAGGCTTTTACTTTATAGCGAAGAACCATGAGAACATGCTCTAACAAGTAGATGAAAGGGAGGAACACTGAATCTGAGAAGCGGCCTGTCTGCGGTTCAGGGAGCACCTGCAGCTTCTATGGATCTTAAGGTAGTGCCTCTGTCTTTGCTGTCAAGGTGCTAAGCACAAATAGCAGACTTATTCGTGGTGCAAATCATGCAGGGGAAAGGCTAAATACATTTACTAGAACTAAGGTTGGCTACGCCTCTGTCCCACTGTAAAATGGAAAAACTAAGTCCCCTAAACCTTAGGATTGCTTTCAGGTTGTGCTTATCAATGCTGGCTGACTACACACTGTGTGAAACATGAAAATATTCAGATACTTCCCTACCTCTCCTGAAGAGGAGGCTAGAGTCCCACTCAGGAGATCAGAGATGGGGCTAGGGACTCCACATTTTCAAGGAGCGCTCTTAGGGATTTTTATAATAAGCCAAAACTCTGGAAATATTGTTCAAAGACAATGGCCTCAGAAGTAACCAACTGAGTCAAAACCTCTGCAATTTAAAAACACTCTGGGTGATTTTGAGTGACTACAGTTTAGGACACATTGTTAGAAACTGACAGTAATGGTATATGTTTATAATCCCAACACTGGTGAGTAGAAGCAGGAAGATCAGGACAAGTTCATCTTTGGCTACAGGTAAGAGCCCATGTTATGTGAGGCCCCCATTTCTCCCTACCCCCCAAAAACCATTGCTACAGTTCTTGGACTATTTAATCTAAGTTTGGCTCAAATTAGATATATTGGGCTGTTGAGATGGCTCAGCGGGTGGGGAAAATCACTTGTCATGTAAGTCTGACAACCTGAATTTGATCCCTGGATCCCATGGTGGAAAGACAGAACTGACTCCCACAAGTTGCCTGTGACCTCCACAAATGCATCGGGGCAGGTATGCACCTCCGCTCACAAACTTGCTTCACACAAAAATAATAGCAATAACAACAACAAAACAAGTTAGGACTGGAGAGTCAGCATGGAGGTTAAGAGCACCCACCGGCCAGGCGTTGGTGGCGCACGCCTTTAATCCCAGCACTCGGGAGGCAGAGGCAGGTGGATCTCTATGAGTTCGAGGCCACCTAGTCTCCAGAGCGAGTGCCAGGATAGGCTCCAAAGCTACACAGAGAAACCCTGTCTTGAAAAACCAAAAAAAAAAAAAAAAAAAAAAGCACCCACTGATTGCTCTTCCAGAGGACCTGTGGCTCCCAACTATTTATAATTCCATTTCCAGAGGATCTGACACCCTGTTCTGGTCTCCTTCAGCACTGCACATAGGAAGAGCGCATATGCATAAAAGAAACCAATCATAAAAAGTAATGAATTAGATTTACTTAACTAATGCCCGTCTACAACAATTCTAATGATTACTGATGACAGAAAGAGTAAGTCAGTTTGTCACTTTCTAAAATGGCGAATGAATTTATTTTCTAGTTTTTCACGCATTTCTTCAATATTTTTTTGGTTTATGTTCATGTGTATGTGGATTTGTATGTGTGCAGATGTGTGTGTGTATGTGTGTGAGCTTATACATGGAGGCCAGAGATCAACTTCAGGTGTCATCCTTCAGCCTTATGATTTCTCTTTACATTTATTTTATTTTATTAGTACTATTGCTTTGCCTGCATGTACATGTGCATACAAAAAGCAGGCCTGTTGCTCTCAGGAGTCACAAGAAAGCACGGTGTCCAACAAAACTGGAGTTAGAGAGGGATGTGAACCAGCATATGGGTGCTGGGAACTGAACCCGGATCCTTTGCAAGAGCAGCAAGTGCTCTTAACCATGGAGCCCACCCTCCAGCCCCGATCTTTGCTTTTTGAGAAAGGTTCTTACTTGGAACTGGGGTTTGCCAATCTCTGACTCCCCAGCACGGGGATTACAACTGTGTGCCACGCACCAAGCCTGGCTTCTTTTCCACATGGGTCCCAAAAGATTGAACTCGGGTCCCTATCCTTACAAGTCAATCACTTTGCTGACAGCACCATCACCCTGGCCACCTTTCTGAAATTGCTTGTGTTGCTTTGCATGTGCTCCTGGAAAGAACCACAAAAACAGACATCTCAGGTTCTAGGTGTCGGATAAGGTAACAAGGCAGCCTTGTTGGGCTTTGGATACATATCTGTGGGTACCAAGAAGTTTGAGACAGTTCTGGTAATCACGGGGTAGACAGGAGGGTTGACAAGGCCAGAAACGCCGGTATGAGGATGGTGAGATTCCTAACCTTTCCTAACCCAGGATGTGTTAAAATAACCATCACATTCTGTTGATTCCTCCTCATAAAATTTCCTGTCATTTCTCCCCATCTACACAATTGCTTCCCTAAATCAGACCTTTTGCTCTTGCTCTTTTTAGGCCTTCCTGCCCCGAGGTTCTTCCTTCCTCTCCTAACTAGTTCGATGTTTATAATAAAAAGACACTCTCCAGATGTCTTCCTTCTGGACTCGGGGCAAACTTCTAAGAGGCAAATCTCACTTGTCATTTCCTTTCTTGTAACCCTCAAGGGCTTTTCGTTGTGATGAAGTATAAACTGTTGAATGCCTGCATAGATTTCTCCTGCTTTGGACAGGGTTTAGAGCTGGATTTGAGACTGCAAAGGAACTAGCTGGGGTGTGACTTGAGAGGTGGGCTGTAATTAAATTTCTGAGTAATGTAGATAATATGCCCGTATCTAAGCACTAATCAGCAGAAGCAGGTCTCCAAGCATACCATAGAGCAGTGAAGGCTTTATTGAGAAGGCTGGGTAAGGACATAGAAATTTATTGCCAATCTCTGACTCCCCAGCACGGGGATTACAACTGTGTTGTAATGGCGTTATTGTGTGTAATGGTGTTGTAAACACCATTACAAATGGTGTTTCTGAACATTTAAAATGGTATCGGCTTTAGGGATGAGAAAAATGGAGTGCTAAGTGGCTTTTCTGTGGCTGTGATAAAATACCCTGATGAAGACCACCTAGGAAGGTTTTAAGAACCCATCAGGGTGGGGAAGACATGGCTGTAGGAGCAGGAGGCTGACTGATGACCCTGAAACCAAGCTCAGGTAGCAGAGGCCCTGTGTGTTTATGTAAACAGCTCTCAGCTGGGCTCATGCAGATGGGAGCACTCCCAAGTTCTTAGTTCTGGCTGTGACAAACCACCATAGAAGTGCTGGCACGGTGTGGCATGGTACCTGGGAGGACCCAGGGGGCAGGTAGCT
The DNA here is from genome assembly GCF_003668045.3 of Cricetulus griseus. NCBI lineage: Eukaryota > Metazoa > Chordata > Mammalia > Rodentia > Cricetidae > Cricetulus > Cricetulus griseus. Next base: position 1,770,134 of record NW_023276806.1, read on the forward strand.
GCCTTCTTGACAGCCTCACATGTAGAAGGGAGAGAGAGGAGGCTGGTGCTGGTTCTTCATACAAATGTATGGATTTTATCCTGAGGCTCTGCCCTTAGGACGCAGGTTCCTCCCAAGGCCGCCATAATGAAATACCTTCACACTGAGGTTCCAACAGATGAAACTTGGGGATATAAACACCCAGTCCCTATCAGGCATTCCCAGTGATTGAGTGACCCATTTCTTCCCCTCAGCATGACAGGCATTCCTGTGGCAGGCTGATGGGTATAGACTGGGATGTGCGCTCTCTCGTGTGAGCTCTCTCTGTCACTCGCCTCTGTGACTCTGCTGTCCTCTTTTATTTGCTCACACTGCTACTTTACTGTCTCTCCTTCACCTCTTCATTCTACTGATGCCTACTTCTGTTTTGTTGTTGTTGTTTTCTTGCTAAGTTATTGTGTATGCTGCAAACACCCTTTCCTTTAAGAATTATCGCCGTGTAATCTGTTTTGTCACAATGGTTACAGCCATTTGTCTTTCCCTATTAGACTTGAGTTGATAGTAACTGCCATCCTCATGTCTTATTGTGTGTTGTGTGGTGTCTGAGGGGGGCAGACTTGGCGTTATTGTGTGTTTGTTGTTCTGTTTCCGTTTAGGTTTTTTGTTTGTGGGTTTGTTTTTTGACAGGGCCTTGTGTATCTCAGCCTGGCCTCATGGACTTGCTATGCATCTAAGAATGACCTTGAACTCCTGACCCTTCTGCCTCCTAAATGCTGGGATTACAAATGTGCACCACTCTCCCTCCAGTTTATGCCATGCTGGGGATGGAAGCCACAGCTTGTGCACAGTAGGCAAGCATTCCGCCAATCCAGCCACATATCCTCACATTAATGATTTTTTAAGGTGGAATTTCCAGGGAGATTATGTAGACAAAAGTGTGCCTGAAATTGATTTGAATTCCTTCTCTCCTGTGTTTATTGCTGTGACTTTTGGTAGAATTCTGCCCTGGGTTGTATCTGTACATGTACGTCCTCTAAGGGTGTCACTTGCTTGTGTGTAGAACTTGAAGTTTCCAAACTCTTTGAAATCCAGCGCTTGTGCCATGTTGGTAATGATGGCCTTATTCTCTGAAGATTCAAGATTCAAAATTCTGGACTTGTAATTTCCTTCTTCCCTGTGTCTAATCCATTAGAATCCCTCAGGTTTATCTGTAACGTGGATGCATTTTCAATCTCTTTTCTACTGCCGTGATTTGGTCTCTGGTTTCTTTGCTAGTCATTTCTATTACGTGCTCAGTTTCTTCATTTACATTGCTGTGATTTGATTGTGAACTTTGTCTCCCAGACTCATGTGTTTTAACACTCAGTCTCCATCTGGTGGTGCTGTTTGGAAGGGGGTGAGATGTCTAGGAAGTGGCTGGGTCCCTGGAGAACGGTTTTATAGCTTCTGGCTCCCCAAGGTGAGAATTGTTTTCCACCCACTAACTAAAGCAAAGCTGAAAAACAAACCAAAATCTAGTGGCGACACAGCTTTTAATCTTATTGCTTGAAAAGGGTAATGCAACTTTTGTATTTCCCTCCTCCCTTTAGATCTCTCTTGAAGGTTCTGATGAGAGATCTCCGAGGTTTGTCATGGTAGGAAGTTCCAGAGAACGAGAAGCAGAAGGCTGATTGACATTGACACAGACAATTTCTGGCTCTAAACTGCTGTGTTTTCTTTCTTCCTTCACTTAGGTCATAGTATAAACTTCTGCCCATCTCCACTTGAATCTTCCTTTTTGGCATCCCCCCCCCCCCCCCGCCGCCTGTGTTCCTGTTTCCTTTAATTTGAAAAAAGATTGGATGTGATGTATTTGATAAAGAAATGTAAGGCAGTGAAGTTTGTGCTCTAATGAAGTCACATGGTTCACACACCTCTTTTTTGGGGGGGTTTGTTTGTTTTTGTTTTTCAAGGCAGGATTTCTCTGTTTTATACCTCTGGCTGTCCTGGAGCTCCATTCTGTAGACCAGGCTGGCCTTGAACTCATAGGGATCTGCCTGCCTCTGCCTTCTGAATGCTGGGATTAAGGGTGTGCAGCACCACCTCCTGGCTCACGTACCCTTGCTATTACTTTAATAAAATTTTATAATCTGATTTCCCCATTGTTTGAAAACCATATTTTCTAATGATATGTGGAACTTGGTTCTGTAATTAAGTGAAACCTTTTTCCCTTTTGGTCAGGCAAAGTAAAGATATTTTTCCCCCTCATAAATTCTTTCTTTTGAAACAAATAGTTTCTACTCATGAAGTCATATTTATTCTGTAGGTAGTATTAAAATGCTAATATAAATGAAGAATTTAAACCTCTCCTACAATACCAACCCACCAGGCAAGGTGTGCCCACTGCTGCAGTAGTGGCATCTGACTGATGACACCTGAAAAGTGTGCCTGCTGATTCAATAGTGACATGCCTGACTGGTGACACCTGAAAAGTGTGCTCATTGCTACAATAGTGACATGCCTGACTGATGACACCTGAGAAGTGTGCCCACTGCTGCAATAGTGACATGCCTGACTGATGACACCTGAGAAGTGTGCTCATTGCTGCAATAGTGACATGCATGCTTGACTGATGACACCTGAGAAGTGTGTCCGCTGCTGCAATAGTGACATGCCTGACTGATGACACCTGAGAAGTGTGCTCATTGCTGCAATAGTGACATGCCTGACTGATGACACCTGAGAAGTGTGCTCATTGCTGCAATAGTGACATGCATGCTTGACTGATGACAACTGAAAAGTGTGTCCACTGCTGCAATAGTGGCATGCCTGACTGATGACAACTGATGCCTGACAAGATTTGAGACTGTCTCAAATAAAGGACAATTTTACAATGTTTCAGATACCTATGAGAATATTGACAAGGGAAAACAGTGGCTTTAGAGCCATTCTTACCAGTGTAAGGATTGTGTCTGCCATACACATGGGTCCCATCACTGGAAAAACTTGAGTCATTTTCCAAACAAGGATGTCATGTCACGCCCAGATTTGGGTCCTCATTTCCAACTTCATGTTTGGATCTCCAGGTCCTCCCCATCTCATCCCTCATCTCATCCCTCTCTGTTTGAGTCATCTTTCCAAATGTGTTCAGCCTCTTATGGAAGCTGGGATAATGAGTCTTCATATTAGTCTCCCTGTTGCTTCTTTATCAAAAGACTGTGAATCACATTCCAAGAGCAAAGTGTGCCCTTATTTTTCCCTAGAGCCCAGAGAAGGCAAGTTCTTATGAATTCTAATTTATTTAAATTGCCTCAAAGATTGGTCTCTGTGGCTTACTTCAATTTTATATAAAGTGCTTAGAAACTGAAATAAGACAGGGTTATAGAGTGAGGGGGAAGAAAGGATTTCTAGGACCTCTCCGAGGGACAATGGGGAAACATCCGAATGAACTTTAAAGCACCCTGAAATCTCTGCAGCAGCTGCAAAGTGCTGAGTCACTTGCAGTAACTCTTGTGAGATGAATTTACGGTGAAAGTGGATTTAAAAACCTGTAGTGTGGAGGAGAGTTCTGTCTGCTTTGTCCTCAAATGCCAACCAGAGGAAGTGCTATGTGCTTAGTGAGACGCCTGTGCTGTTCTCCATCGTGGGGCCCGTGTCTTAGGGAACATAAAGTGATGGCATGCTCACTATTTATTTTAATTGTTGTCCTAAAGTCACCATGGTGCAGTGATGATGATGATGGGCCTTGACTGGGTAGTCAAAGGAGAGGGCTGACATTTTCTGAGTATGCAGTGGTTGAAGCCAAAGCCGCTATGTGATAAGCGCTGTCCCTTCATTTACTTGTTCACTCAAAAACCTTAACTGAGTTTATACACAGACTATTTAAACGGAGGGGCTATGGCTTTGCCAGTCTTCCCTAGAGTGAAGTCTTCCAGTGAAGATTATAGAAACAAGAATATCACCTAGCCTTCAGAAATGGTAAGGCATCAAAGAGGCACAGGTTTAAACAGCAAGGGATGTTGGGAGTAGCCAGGAGTGAGGCAGGAACCACAGGCAGAGGTCAGAGCATGTACAGCCCTTTGAACAAAGGACATAGGATGGATGATATTGTGAAGCACTAACACAGGTGGCTTCCTTTAAAAGTTTTCCTCAGTTCTTAAATAATATCAGAAATATGAAGGTAGCTCTTCCAGGACTTCCTTCTGCCTTATGGACCCAGCCTCTCCAGGCCTTGCACTGAGGTAGGACCTGGCAGGGGACTAGTAGGGGGTGGAAAAATGGTGTGGGAAGAATGTTGGACAGTCACTACACAAGTAGTGAAGTAAACATGAGGATGAATTCTGAAAGCTCTTGGGAAATTTTGTAACACTCCGGAAAAGCATTTATTCTTTTCCTGTCTTTGGAAGAAGCTTGCATATTTTGTTCCTAGCAACTGAAGTCTGTTTTGTGTGCAAATGGATTCAAATGCATATTGAAAGCCAAAGTATCAAAGTCCTGCTCTTGTATCTTTATTTTTTTTATTTTTTTGGTTTTTGAGACAGGGTTTCTCTGTGGCTTTGGAGGCTGTCCTCGAAATAGCTCTTGTGGACCAGGCTGGTCTCGAACTCACAGAGATCCACCTGCCTCTGCCTCCCGAGTGCTGGGATTAAAGGCGTGTGCCACCACCGCCCAGCGCTCTTGTATCTTTAAATTCTGTTTCCACTCTGCTTTTGCTGAAGTGCTACCCTGAGGCCTCCCTACCGTGTGAACATCATGTGTAGGTTCTTCGGTTATGTTATGGCTCATGAGATCTGTGCAGCTGGTTGTATTGTAACTAACAGTCCAGGAAAATGTGACCATTTTCTAGTTACTGCTAGAATCCCATGTGTCTTCCTCCCTATAGTCAGCAAAGGCAAGGTGTTGGGTTTTACAATTGTAGGATGGACTTTTTAGTTAAAGCCTGGCTTGGTGGTGCACATCTTTAATCTCAACACTTGGGAGGCAGAGGCTGGTGGATCTCTGAGTTTGAGGCCAGCCTGGTCTACATAGTGAGTTCTAGGGCAGCCAGAGCTACATAGTAAGACCCTGCCTAATTAAACACGATGTGTATTGTAGCCAAAATAGGTAGAACTAGTAAATATTTTGGTTCTTAGCTGGCTCTGGAAAGCTTGAAATAGAAATCATTATTTGTTTGCTTATTTTTTCTCAGTGCTGGGACTGAATTTAGAGTTTTCTGCATGAAAGGCAAATGCTTTACCACTGAACAACAACCCCAGTACTCTTCTTACTTGTTGTTTTTCCCCCTCTTTGAGTCAGAGTTCTCTAAGTTATCCTGGCTGGCACTGAACTGACTCTGTAGTCTAGACAGGACTTGAAGTTGTGATTCTCCTGCCTCAGCCTCTTGAATAGCTGAGGATGACAGGTATGAAACACCAGGCCTGGCTCTTTGGACTGCATAGAAGCAGTCTGCTCAGTTCTTTATTCTGTTTATATGACAGAGAGTCCTGGTTTGACCTGGACTGTGGACATCCTAAAGGTTCCTGTGAGAGACTGTGATAGGCAGACATAATCTAGCCAATGTTCTGTGATTGCATTTATTGATCACATAAATTGGTACCTTCGGGCACTGATGAAAGGCTTCTCACTACAGCCTGACTCACTTAAAATCTTTGCTTGTTTAGAAACGGGGGAAGAGTTTGGTGAGTCAGGCTGAATCAATCATCACAAACTTCACGTAATGTTTGAAATTCGCAACTGCTTTTTATAGGATAAACAACATCCTCTTTCACTTGGCACCCAATTAATGATCGAACCAATAGAAAGCAATTTCCTTTGGGTTGGTACCTTCACTTCCTCTGTGAGCTTCCCGGACACCTCTCCAGGCTGTTACCCTGATTGCGGTCAGGAAACTGGGCTCTGTGAAAGGCCCAGTGGCAACAGATTTGAAGCTCCCTCCTTTTCTTCTTCCTCTATCCTTGTCTTTTGGAACACTTTGTTGCTAGTGGTCTTGCAGTGAACTTCCAACGATGGCCACACCCCCCTTGGGCGTGGCCTCAGGCTGACTGAAGCAGGGGTGGGGGGTGGGGGATTCGGGGGGGCTGGGGAGAAGCTTGTTTAAATCATTCTTAGTCACTAGGTTGCATAAAAACAGGTTGTTGGCTAGGATTTGCCACTGGCCTCTCCAGCCCACAGCTACCACTAAACTGCAATTTAAGGATAACTGTGGCCACAGTGACATCAACTTGCTAGAGTCGTAAGACAGGAACTGTACGATCTTGGATTTAAACACTCCTATACAATTCCAGCCTTCCTGGCTTGTGTGGTACTGGAGGTAGGACCTGGAGCTTAGTGCCTGTTAGGGAGTGAGTGCTTTACTGGGCCACATCCCCAACCCAACTTTTCACCCTTCCCATTGCTCTAGTTCTGTCTCCACGAGTCCATCCTTGATGCTGATCGTTTTATTTTCACAGAGTGAGCCTTCGCAAACACCACAACGCGACCAGCTACTGCTAGAAATAATATAAGACTATTGATTCCACGAAAACTGAAATCACTGCATTTGAATTTGTCATTATTTCACGAACGGATTTAGTAAACATTATCAAATAGCTACCATATCCTAGCACTTTGCTGAGAGCTGGCGCTACGGCTGTGGGTAAGACAAACTCGTTCCCTCTGCTACAAAGATTACCCGTGACTGAACACTGCAAGGCATGAGTCATAACTGAGGGTCCGGTGGTTTTGGATTCCCGATATTGCCCGTCTAGGCAATCAATATATGCGTTCTGTGGTAGGTGGATTGGAGGTATAGTAATCTGGAGTTCAGAAGAGAACTTGGATTAAGGAGGAGCGTTAGCTTCTGGTTTATGGAGTTAATTTACCACTATGCACTTCGTCCGGTTCTTAGATATTGTAATTAGTCAAGGCTCCAGGTGTAAAACTTTAGTACAATGACCAGAGCCTGTGGTCGGCGAGGCGCTAATATTGCTTTAAGAGCTTATTAAGGGGAAACTTGTGAACACACCAGTTTCCAGATCTCCTCTCAGAGATTCTGGCTAAGGACGGAGCCAGGAAAAGTATTCTACTAAGCTCCCGGTATAATTCTGAAGTATGCAGTCCATGGTGTAAACGTTGATAAAATGCTTAATATAGATGACAAAGGCGACCTTATTCCTCAGTCCTCCAAGAATGCAACAGTTGTTTCTAGGACCCCGTTCTCCAGGCCCACCTTGGACATCCTTTACAGAGCATTGGTCTTCTGTCTTATTTGCCTGTACAATTGCCCAACATATGCCTCCTCCTCTTTGATTCTGGATAGAGCTGTGTGTCAGTTTTCTTTTCTAAAACAACAACAACAAAAAAATCAAATCAATCCATTGTATGTATGAGTGTCTTGCCTGTATGTATTTATGTGCACCATGTGTGTGATCTGTGTCTGTGCAGGTCAGAAGAGGGCACAAAATCCCCTAGAAATGAAGTTATAGATGGCTGTGAGCCTCCTTGTGGGTTCTGAGAATTGAATCCAGGTCCTCTGCAAGAGCAGCCAGTGCTCTTAACTGCTGAGCCATCTCTCCAGCCCCAGGTTTCCTTGCTGTGTTTTCTTGATTTATGGTGTTTTCTTGTTTCTATTCATGACTCATGTTGAATGCTAGATCTTTCAGAAGTCTTCCTGAAATAATGATAAGACAAAGTTGAATTATGCTCACGATGGTCAGGAGAGCCTGTTATTGGCAGCGTCTTAGCTTCTAAATGGAAGAAGGCAGAGCCAGGGTGCTGATGAGTGCTTTGAAGTCCAGGTTGCATCCACTCCTTTAAACGTACTTAACTGGCAAAGTATGTTGTGACAGTATTCCATTTATAGATTTTTGAGGTGAGGGATGCCAAGTGCCTTGAGATGTGAACTCTTATTTGTGATTTCTTTTTCTTTTTAAGAGTTGATGGTCTTTCATGAGATTCTTGAAATAAACAGAGAAGTTATTTTCAGCTTTTATATTCCTGGGTAAGAATTTTCTGGAAGAATGATGTCATATTAATGGCAGGGGTGGAATGATGAAATCGTATTAATGCAGGCACTGAGTAGATGTGTGAGGAAGGTTGGGGCTCCCATTGTTTCTAAATAAAAATGATTCTAGTTATATAGAGTTTACAGTAATTTATTTATTTAGATTTACTTTCATACAGTAAAGTATATGCTTGAGTTTGTAGTATTTCCTGGAATCAGTCAAGATTGAGAAAGTGTGCTACCTTTTTTTAAATATGGAAAATATTTTGTTGGGATATGGTGTTCATAGAGACCTTTACTTTCTCCCTCTCTTCATTTTATTTTGAGACAGTCTCTTTCTACATAGCCCTGGCTGTCCTGGAACTCACAATGTAAACCAGTCTGGCCTCAAACTCACAGAATGCTGGAATTAAAGGCATATACTACTAAACCCGACTGAATTGCTTTCTCTTAAAAAGGAACAGCAAGAAAGTTATTTATAACATTTGTTATTTAGATACAGGAGGTGGTCAGAAGTGAAGTTTTTTTTTTTTTTAACATTTCTTTTAGATCTAAACCGAGAGGTTTCTTTTTTGTTTTTTTCTTTTTAAATTTATTCTTCTTTCATATAATACATCCTGACCTCAGCATCCCCGCCCTCTACTCCTCCAGCCCCTGCCCCTCCCACTGCTCCTCTATTTTTATAAGATGATATTCAATCAAAAAGTTTAACATTAGGTCACATAATTTATTATTGTTGTTGTTTTGAGACAGGGTCTTTACATAGCTCTGGCTGTTCCGGAACCTACTATATAGACCAGACTGGCCTTGAACTCAGAGTTGCCTCTGCCTCCAGAAAGCTGGGATTAAAGGTGTGCACCACTCCCAACCCGAGTTCCCATAATTATTGTTTTTGTTTTACTTATGTGTATGAGTGTTTTATTCACATGTGTATGTACTCCATGTCTGTTGCCTACATAGGTCAGATCCTCTGGAATTGGAGTTGATGGTTGTGAGCCGCTCTGTGGATGCTGGGAATTAAAACTAGATCCTCTGCAAGAGCAGCCAGAGCTCTTAACTACTGAGCAAACTCTCCACCACCATGGTTCACACAATTTTAAAGGGGAAAAAGGTAGACAACACTGAAGCAATTATTAAATTTAAATGAATGTTCTCCAATAGAAGAATCATTACTTTATAAAATATTCTTTTAAGGCTAGTAACAAAAGAAAATCCTTTAATGCACCGCATCTAGTTTTCATAATGTTTTTCCTTTCTATTATTTAGCTAAGAAGAAAATAAGGGGAGTTTCCTCACAGACATTCCCCTAGTCAGCTCTTCTCCCCATTGAGAGCTCAGGCAGTCACTCCTCATGCTTCAGTCATGTGATGTTTCAGTTATGTGATGTTTCAGTTCTGCTTTCAGCTGTGAGTCCCTTTACACCCCCCCCAATTTTCTTATCATTTCTCTATTTAAGAATATTTTTGTTTTGACTTATTTCTTGGTTGATTACATTTTAGTATCAAGTATTTTTTTTTAATTGTTTGTCTGTCTGTCTTCCTTCCTCTTTTCCTTGCTTGGCCCAGAAAAATTCAGATACTAGATTCTCAAGGTCTTCCACATTTTAAGGTTATCTGCAGCGATTTCCTTTACTGTTTATTATAAAGTAAATAAAAAGCCAAGATAACCGCAAGTGACTGGGACATTCCCACACCATCCTCTTCTGGGCTCAAAAGGGCCACTGCAGCTCCTGGCCCTGCCTCTTTTCCTAGGGCCTTTCTTTCCCTTGTCCTGAATCTGTAATGGAATTCCATGGTCCATTCCAGCCATCTGAATGTGAATACCGCCTCTTGAACCAATGCCAGACTCCACTGGACGTCAGACCACAACACAGACAAAATTCCTGTAATAGTTATCTGCTACTTTAATACATGAAAAGGAAGTAATAAGCATATGAATTTCTAGGTTATATTTCCTCAAGGCTGTGGATATTAAGTTTCTTTGCCTTAGACACTTGCTTCAACCTTGCCTGGTACTGAATAATCTTCAGATGTCCAGGGTTGGCTTAATGTGTCCCTCCCATCCTGTGACTTCTTTTCTCTCCTTGGTGAATGAAGAAATATTTTCCCTCGACAATAGACTATAGTCTATACTCCTGAGGTTTTTATTCTACTTTCCACTTTGACTCATACGAACAATTAATATGGAAAAAAAAAGTAGGGTTTGAGGACACTGCTCAGTAATTGTTACCTAACAAGGGTGATGGCCTTGGGTTTGCTCCTCAGCACCAACCACAAAACGAGCAAGTAAGCAAGTGAGCAAGAAACATGGGTACTGAATCTGAAATGTCATGATTACGATATCATAGCTCATGATTTGGATGTCTGTTCCTCCACGGTGGAGCCGTTTTCATGGGGTTTTGAGCCTTTGGTAGGTAGGGGTCTAGCTGCTAGAAATGAGTGGCTTTGAGGGTTCTGACTGTGCACTCCGCTCTGGTGAAGAGTGTCTCCCTTCCACATTCCTTTCCTGTGAACTAAGCTGCCCCAATATGCCTTCCCTGCTGGGACACTGATACTCAAACAGAAAACAACAGTTTGCAACAACAGGAAACTCTTCTTGATATGAGTGGATTAATCAGCATTGGATGAGAGACACTCAAAATCCAGCATTGATTTCCATAACTGAGTTATTAAAATAGTAAATTGTGTCTACTGCATTTGACAAATTGTATTCCAGGTGAGAAAGACAACTAATGTCCCTGATCTTGATGTAGTGTTGGAAGCCAGTGTACTGTGAACAATTAATTGATATATTTTCTATATGATGTCTTTCAGGCAAAAAATATAGGGCTCATTTGTCTGTTTCCACAGTGGAGGCATTTTTTATGCTGTGATCCACCCAGTAATAGAGAAGACGGGAAGCAAGATCCTAAGCCTCTCTGCAGCTTGGGCTCATGATTTTGTTGAGGACTAGAGGGGAGAGTGGGCAGCTCTTAGAGCTGCTGTTGCTTGCTGGCAGCACTGACTTTTGGCATTTTTGGTGAAAGCAGAAACTGTACAGCCACTGTCATTGGTTCCAGAATGACTGTCTTTGGGGCTTGGTGGTTGCATGTCGACAGCGTTGGTCTCATGCTGAGCCACATTTGCTGCGCGGTTTTGAGTATCATTCCCAAAAGATCAGCCTCATCCTTGTTTACCAAAGCCTTCTAATAAAGTCCGTTTCTGCAAAATTAGGCACATTTGGCACATTTGGTTGAAAAGATAGACTGGCAAAGGAAGCTTATGTAATGGATTGTTTTTGTAGTCAGTATTTATCTTATATTACATTTCCTTTTTTTTTTTTTTTTGGCCTTTACTGTTTTTTCTTTTTCTTTTCTTTCCCTTTCTGGTCTGCAGACCAGGCAGGTTTTGAACGTGGGATCCTCCCGCCTCAGCCTCCTAATAGCTGGTATTATGGGCCTATGTTATAATGCCCACTTTCACTTTTCCCCATACTTAGTCTTCATCAAAGTGAAATTTTATTTTGTGCTGTAGTTTGATGTGGGATAACCCTTCAGAAAGCTGTGAATATGTGTTGCTCTCGTTGGTTGGTAAGAAAAGCTGCTTTGGCCTATAGCAAGGCAGAATATAGCTAGGCAGGAAACCCAAGCAGAGGTACAGGGAGAAAAGAGCAGAGTCAGGGCAGATGCCAGCCAGTCGCTGTAAAGGAAGGTAACCGTATACGAAATATGGATTTGGACGGTTAATTAATTAAGGGGAAATCCTTACATGAGGAACCCATGACCCAGATTGGCTCTCTGAAATCCGAACAGAACCAGTGAAAGAGCCAAGTGCCCCTCTCCTCGGATCTTTATCCCACAGGCACACCTTATGTACCTGTGGCCACGCCCATTTGGGCGTGGTCAGCGGTACAGGCGCATAGAGATCTATCCCTACAAGTTGCCAGAGCAGCAAGATGTTATTAGACCACAAGTAAAGCCACGAGCCACGTGGCAAAAACAGAGAAAATTAAAATATAGATTGGAAAATTATATACAAATGAAGTCTAGCAAATCCAAATAAGATAATGTAGAAATTAAGGCAAAAAGCATGAGTAGTTCCCAAATCATTACATAATAATTCATCAAAGAAACAAAACTTATGAGCTCCCATGTTCTCAATGTTGCTTTAATATATATATATATATATATATATATATATATATATATATATATAAAGACTATATATATATAGTCACAATTAGATAAATTTGGTAAGTTCATAAAGACACTTGACAGACCAAGGGATAATGTGATGCTTCTGAGCCATACTAATGCTCTGATCTGTATTCCAAATCAGAAAACATACATCTTTTTCAAACATACAGGAAAACATAAGCACTAGCCAGGTATTTGGTCTCAAAGAAGTCAATGAAGGCTAAAATGAGTGATCTGAATGTAGGACATAAAATGAAAAATCAAAGAAAAGATAATTTGGAAAGACTCCATGGAGCTGTAAGTTAAGAAAAAAACCTGTTACCCAGGTGATAAGAGGAGATCACCATGGAGATAACAACCTATTTACAGCTGGACGATAATGGAAGCCCCATTCATCAAAACTGCTGAGAAAAAGAACATAGGTCAATTTGAAGATAATTGGGTTAGGTGCCAACTCAAAGAGCTAAAGAAAATTGATGAAAGAAAGGTTGAGGACAGATTAAAAAAATAAAAGAATAAAACAGAAAATAGTGGAAATCAATGAAAGCAAAAATCAGATTTTTAAAAATTTATTTTTGTATCTGTGTATCCGGATACACGTGTGTACGTGTGTGGAGGTCAGTGGTCAATCTCAGGTGTAGTTTCTCAGGTGCTGCCTGCCTGGAACTCATCAAGTAGATTAGTCTGGTTGGCCAGTGAGTCCCAGGGATTCCTGTCTCTATCTCCATAAGTACTGCAGTCATAAGCGGGTGCCACCATGCCTAGTTTTTAAAACTAATTCATTTAGTGTGTGGGGGTGCTTTGCTTGCATGTATGACTGTGCACCATGCATAAATAGTACTCTTGGAGATCAATAGAGGGTGTTAGACCTTCTGGGACTGGAGCTACAGATGGCTGGGAATTGAACCGAGATCCTCTGGAAGAGCACCCAGTGCTCTTAACTGCTGATATTTCTTTAGCTTAGTTTTTTTTTTAAAGGTGAGTTCTGGGGATTAAATTTAGGTTCTCATATTTTACTGACTGAGCTATCTTTGCAACTCCCCAAACTTAGTTATTTCTTAAGATCTTAGGCACATGTGAAATTCTGTCTCCTGAGTGTTCTGCCAGAGAAGGAAGGGAGGGAGAGGAATTTATTTCCATTCCTTAGAATGTGTAGTCTGTTATATTCTCACATTGTACAGATGCCATGCTTTCTTTAGCCTTCACTGCCTGCTTGTATTCCAAGAAACAAGAAAATATTGTCTTTTAAAATTCACATGATAATAAATCCCCTAATATATTTTCTAGAGCATGAGAGTCCTGTTATACATTTGAAGCAATTTTTCTTTTTTGTGTGGTGCTGGAGATTGGACAGGAACCTCATGCAAGGCAAGCACCATACCACTGAGTCACTCTCCCAGCCTCCAAAGCAAAAATATCTGTCTAAAATAATAAAAAAAAACCAAACTTCCAGACCTCTATGGTTAGCTAGTGGCAATCTCCATTCTCTGACCCTCAGACAGGCTTTATTTGTATGAGCAAATTATCACCACAGAGGCAAAATTAAGTATAAGTATAAAAGTGTATTAAATTTCTCACAGAAAAGTGGAGTATGCTTTTTTTTTGGACCACCAACCAACTCCTAAATCATGGCACAGAGATTTATTATTAGTTATGAATGCTCACCCTTATGTTTGCCCCATGAGCTCTTATAACTTCAATTAGCCTGTTTCTCTCCATCTACATTTTGCTGCAGGGCTTTTTAACCTTTCTTTCATTCTTTATGTTCTACTCTGTCTGTCTGTCTGTCTGTCTGTCTGTCTGTCTGTCTGTCTGTCTGTTTGTCTGGTGGTACCCTGGTTGGCTGGCCCCAGGCATCTTCCTCTCTTTCTCCCATGTTCCCATGTTCCCTCCTCTCTAGCCTAGATTCCTTCTACTTATTCTCTCTGCCTGCCAGACATGCCTATCCCTCCTCTGCCTAGCTATTGGTCATTCAGCTTTTTATTAGACCAATCAGATGCCTTAGACAGGTAAGGTAAAGCAGCACACATCTTTATGTCATTTAAAATGCAGTGTAAACAAATGTAACACATCTTTACATAGTTAAACAGATGCAGCATCAAGAAATTACATAGTTAAACTAATATTGCACAGCAGGGTAGAAAGCATGTGTGGCAAAACCGGAGTCCCTGCGTAGTGTGAGTGAGGAGTTTGCTTCAAACACACGTGAGATCTGGTGGGTCGTATGTTTCTCTTAAAATTTCAGGGTTTGGACTTCGCTTAGTTTTGGTTTAATGCTCTGCAGCTGTGCCTACTCTTTGATAGTTGAACTCTGTCCATATCCAGGATGGTGCCACCTGTTTTATTAGTTACTCCTGAACTGTTTTCGTAGACTTTTTATTTGAAGCGCTAACAAATGCTAGAGAAAAGCCAGTATTTTATTGAGTAGTTACATTTATATAGCTGCAGTTTCTACTATTTTTATCCTCTATGAAGCTCTAATTTCCTTGTCCAAATTGCTCAAAATAGGTTGTTCTCAAATGCTGTAAAATAAGTAATGAAATGAGTTTTTCAGTCAGATTATGTTGGTAGCCTAATTTAAGGCAATCATCTTAGATGCTAAATCAGGTAGGCTCTGTATCCTTCTCTTCCTTGCTTTGTAGTTAAGGAAAAATAGTGTTATTACTCCAGACTAGTAATGTTTTGTTCTTTTTTCAATTCAAAATGCACACTCTGCCTCTTTTATTAGAATTAGCTTTGCTATCATGGAGCTCCAGTCTTTTTGTCTTCAAGGCCAAGCTGTATTTAAGTCACATTAGTGTAAAATTGGCTTTGGTGATCATCTTTGTCAAAAAGAAGTGGGCAAGACCAGAAATTGTAGGGGATGTTGTCCCTGAGCAGGTGTGGCTACAGCACCCCTACAAGAAATTATGTTTAGTTTAGGGGGTATTTATTGAACATCTAACTATGTTTCTTTTCTTTTTTGATTTTTTGAGACGTTTCTCTGAGTAGACCTCCTGTCCTGGAACTCACTTCACAGACCACGTTGGCTTTAAACTTGGAGATCTGATGCTTCTGCCTACCAAGCACTGGTATTAAAGACATGTGCCACCACCATCTGGCTGTATGTTTCCTTTTGTGAAAAAAATATAGCCAGAAAAGGTATTTTGCCTACTGAAAGCATGAGTGATTGGTGGTGCAAAAGCTAAGAGTCACACTGGACATTTCAACTTTGTCTATAAGAAGTGTTCACAGTGGAAAGGTTAGATTTGATTCATTCACATGACAAACGCGTGGCCAGCACCTATGGCACAGGGTAACTACAAGTGTCAAGAATACACAGGTGTTGGCTGGAGGGATGTCTTAGTAGTTAAAGTCTTATACTGATTTTGTAGAGGACTTTATTTTTCAGTACCCATGTAGGAAGGCTCATGATCTCTTATCAGTCCAGCTCCAGGGTATCTGACTCCCTCTTTTTTTTTTTTTTTTTTTCCGAGACAGGGTCTCTCTGTATTGTTTTGGAGCCTGTCCTTGAACTCTATCTGTAGACCAGGCTGGCCTCAAACTCACAGAGATCCCCCCAAATGCTGGAATTAAAGATGTGAGCCACCACCACCCGGCCTGACTCCCTCTTTTGGTCTCTGCAGGCACCTATACTCATGAGAAAATGCCCACACGCACGCACGCGCGCGCGCGCGCGCACACACACACACACACACACACACAATTAAAAATAAAGTAGTAAATCTTAAATAAAAGTTTTATTGGCTGAGATGTCTCCCAGTCTGCAACTGCTCATCTTTCTAAGGAGACACTGGCAACTCAGTGTCCAGGCCAAGCTTCGTGTCTGTTTCTTTTGCTCTTCCCACCACATCTGCAGCTATTTACTCCACTGAAGTTTGGAAACTCCCCCCCCATACCCCAGCCCATGCATTAGATTTGAAGTCAACTTTTTCCAAAATCCTCATAGTGTTTGGTATCTTGATAACCTCTCATGAATCGCCATCCAGAGTGATAAACTCTTCCCAGAAGAGTGTCAATGGAGACTTTCCAATTCCCTTGGAGTTCACAACCTCTGGCAGCCATAGCCTTACAAAAGACTTAAGTAAGACTTGACAGTCAGAATTTCTTCCTTTCTCGTGGGCTGCAGAATATATGTTGTTGGGTTAGAGATATTCTAACAATGCTAACCTCACTGTGATTCTACATGGGTACTCTCGGAAAACCAGGGTGTATTACCAGTGGTAATACTTCAAAAGGGATCTTGTTTTCTGAGCAGTAGGTATCAACAGTAGGCTTAAAATACCCACTAAACTGTGCTATAAACACACTCAAGTCGCCTGGGGTTTGATGGTCCATTTATAGAGTGGGGCAGAGCGAATCTAGGATTATTCTTAAGGCTGTAGGATTTGGGGGAATGTTAAGTAAGTGTTGGCTTCAACTTGAAGTCACGGCTCCATTCATTCCTTACTAGAAAGTCAAGCTATCCTTTGAAGCGTGGACACCAGCCATTTTATTAACCATTTCCTAGTTAGAATTTGACTTAACTAGTCATTTTTTTTGAAGCCATGAAAGCGCTAGATGGCATCTTCACCCACTGGACAGCTGTTCCATACACTCTGGAATCTGATGGTTGCTGCCGTCACCTTCATCATTCAATTTAGTCAGATCTGGATGCTCGCTGCATTCCTGGCAGCCACATTGGCTGCATTGCCTGCACATACATGCATGTAGACAGACTTTCCCCTTCATCAACCAACTTCTCTTCCGAAGCGTCTTTACCTCCCTCAGCCTTCATACAATTGGAGGGAGTTGGGACCTGGCTCTGTATTTGGCTTGCACTTAAAGGAATGTTGTGGGTGGTCAGATCATCTATCTGGACCACTGAAGTGTTCTCCATATCAGCAGCTGTTTTTGGTTTTCAATCCTTCACATGTTCCCTGGAGACCTGAGGACTTTTCTTTTGCATCTACAACTTGGGTATTAGTACAAGACACCCCATCCCACCCCATCTTTTCGTCTGCTTTCTTCTCAAGCTTAATCATTTTAAATTTTGATTTAGAGGGAGGGAAGTGTGGTGCTTTCTTTACACTTTTACACTTAGAGCCCATTGCAGGGTTATTAATTATCCAGATAACACTTCATTTTTCCTCGTGGAATAGGGGCACCGAGGAGAGGAAAGACCAGGTGACACCAGGCAAGAGGCCCAGACAGGACACACAAATTTTGCCAAGTTTAACATCTCAGACAGATGAGCTTGGTGCTTCCAAAACAACTGTAGTACTCACATCAAAGATTTCGTCTCAGGTTGGCATATTTGCTAGAATAACAATGACAAGAATACTATGGCAATTACCAAATCGTGACACAAAGAGAGCATTGGGAAAATGGTACTGGTAGACTTGTTCGCCTCAATATGTAAAAACCATAATACCTGTGATGTGCATGAAAGCAGACTGCACCAAGTGAAGATACGCCTCTATCAGAAGGAGAAAGATGCAGGCAAGGATCTGAAGAAAGAATGATTGAGAATTTTTCAAAATTAAATATAAGCACTTAACCATAGACCTAGGAAGCTCAGAGAACAGCAAACAGGATAAATACCAAAAATATCTTCTTTGAGGCATCTTAAATTCAAATGGAAAAAGAAAACTCTGAAAACCAAAGATAGAAAACATCTTGAACAAAGTCAGACAAGAAAAAAAAAAAAACCCTAAAACCAACAAGAACCATAAATAGTAAGTAAATAAATAATAAAACCCCAAACCCCTTCATAACCTCAAGTTATTTCTAGAGAAGGCAGTTAGTTGCCCCACCTTTTAGAAACTACAGAGACAAGAAGGCAGTTGAAAGAAATATTTAAAGTGTTGGGGGTGAGAGGGAGGCTGTGAAATTACCCTTTAAAATCAAAGAAGAATTAAAAGATCTCATCAGACAAACTGGGAGAACTTGTAGACATTAGATCTATTTTGTATGAAATTGTAAAATAAAGTCATCGGGAGAAAATGATTTAGATAAGAAACTTGGATGTAGTTAAGCAAAGTATTAGAGAAATTAGCGACATGATTTTGAAAATTTCTTTTCAATCCCAGTTTTCTCATTCTTAGTTGACCAAACAGATCTGATGCCCTCTTCTGCTTTGCATGGGTTCTGCATGTTTATGATGCTCGGATATACTTGGGGATAACACACCCATATTAAGGATAAGTAATGATCCCCCCCCCCCCCCCGCCATGGAAGGCCTCACCCGCCTGGGGGAGCTGAAGGGGGATAGGGTGGGGGCTTGGTGGGGCCTGGGAGGATGAGAGGGAGAGGGATTGATATGTAAAATAAAATTGTTTCTAACTTAAATAAAAAAATCTAGAGAAAAATCAGCCCCCCCCCGCCACCGCCAAAAAATACTAAGTAAACAAAATATTTAGAGATTTAAAAAAAAAAGACAAAAACCAAAAACCTATTATTTCTCTCCATTGTGAGTCTGGTTACCAAGATGTTGTGATGCCAAGCCCAAGAAATGTGCAGTTGGGAAAGAGTTGGGGAGGTTGGATCTGGCAAGGGAGTGCACTTAGTTGAAGAAACATCTTGAAGGCTCATAAAGAAGAAAGATTACAGGCTGATATTTATGTGTTTTTTTTTTTTTTTTTTTTTTTTTTTTTGTCAGAGGTGGGTGAGTCTAAATGGCTTGCATTGTGAAGTTGTCTTGTAGAAGTTTCTGGAATGCACTAAATTCAAGAATATGGGTTTTTGTTTTGTTTTGTTTTTTGCTTTTGACAATTCCCATTGTTTTAACTTGAGAAAAACACCTCTGATTTGTAGAGAACATCATTTGTTCACACTTTCACCCTCACTTTATCAATTCACTGTAATATTGGAATAAAGGGCTTTGGGAAGAACTGAACCTAGGTTTTTGTTGTTGTTTGTTTGTTTTGGTCTGGGTGGCAGGTGGTAGGTAGGTAATCAGAGTCCAAAAGTTCTATTCTGGAGGGTTATCATTGGTCTCTATGAATGTTGCTTCAGGTAAGCCCATTTATTAAGTTGATGTCCACACTTCACAATTTATACCAGGGTCATTCTTCTCATAAATTTACTTCAATTACACAGACACAGTAGTAGTTACTTTTCTCATTGTTGCAACTATGACGTTACAACCGACAAAAAACAACTAAAGGAAGGAGGAACTTATTTTGGCTCTTGTTGAGGGGTGCAGAAGAGGAATTTAAAATTCATTTTATTTAAGATTTATTTTAACTGGGCACGGCTGCACATGCCTTTAATCCCAGCACTGGGGAGGTGGAGCCATGCCAGCCTTGCCTACAGAGCCAGTTCCAGGACAGCCAGGGCTATGCAGAGAAATCCTGTCTGGACCTCCCTCCCACCCCCCCAAAAAAAGGCCTTATTTGTATTTGTTGGTGTGTGTATGTCTAAGGATGTTAAAAAAATTCTGCTCAGGCAGAATGCTATGTGTTCCTTCGGGGGGTAAGCGTGACCCACTGTCTACCACTTTTCACCTTCTGAAGCATAGACAGTTGGACAGTAAATCTCTGAAGGTTCCCTGTCTCAATGTCACCAGGGATGCTGGGATGGAAATCTAGGTATTGTCCCTACCTCAAATGGAGCTGGAGCTGGAGCTGGAGCTGGAGCTGGAGCTGGGGCTGGAGCTGGAGCTGGGGATGAAGTCTTCATACAGTCCCTCCAGGGACAGCGACCTGGGGCTGTTGTCTTGGTGTGCTGGCCCGCTCACTCCCTTTGTCAGATGGCCTTGGTGAGCTGGGCAGAAGTAGCCACCGGGATTGCACAAGAACTGTAGTTGGTACTCTTCCTGGGAAGGATTGGCTGACTCCCTACCTCAGACTGAGGTTTCCAGCTGGGCTAAACCTGGTTTGTCCTCACATCAGATAGCAACAGGGTTTGCACTGGTCAGCCCTGCCCTGGGGAGTTGAAGTAGAAGTGGGCTGTGCCTTAAGTGCAGCCTGAGCTGGGTGTTGGGGTGAAGTCTCAGGCGCTGACCGCTGACCCTGAAGTCTTGATGCTCCTTCCAGCAACCGCAAGTTGGGGAAAGAAGTCCAGGGATCCCAAGCTAGTTGCTGTGACTCTCGGTGTTCTCCTACCCCACATGGCTGCAGATGTGGGCGGGCTCACTAGGTCGCACCCTACCTCAGATGCCACAAGGAGTTTGAGCAGAAGTCTTTTCCAGTTCCCTTTTTTCAGATGGTGGCAGGGTGTTGAGGCTGAATGGTAAGCAGGGTCCCTGCCTCAGATGAAGGTGGAATTGGTGCGAAATCTCAGGGCGCACCCTACCTTGGTTAGTGCGTGGAGTTTGGAGGACCCATGGGCAGATTCTCGACTTCAGATGGTATTGGGGCTGAAGTATGGGCAGGCTCCCTGCCTCAGATGCTACAGGGAGAGCAGAGCGAGTTGGACGTCTCAGTTGGCTTCATACCAGTAGTTTGGGCTCAAAACGTATACCAAATCATTTAAAATCTATTTTATTATTTTTAACTGTGTGTATGTGTCTGTGTGTGAGTGCAGGAACCCACAGAGGCCAAAGTTGTCAGATTCCCCTGGAACTGGTTATGAACCTTCTGACATGGGTGCTGGGAGTCAAACTCAGGACATCTGGAAGACCAGACCGCCGAGCCATCCCTCCAGCCCCAAGCGGATATCAAATTATAAACCATTATGAGTAAGTTGCACACACTGATCTTGAAAAGCAAGTGGACATGCTTTGCACATGGAACTGATTCAGCATTGAGTCAAAGGAGAGGTTACATGGAATAGAGCAGGGATGGATCAGGATGACTACTTTGTGTCTGCTCAAATATCAGACAAAATGTAGCATATGAACAGATTTTTTTTTTCTCGGTGCTAGGAATGAACCCAGGGCCTCATTCGTGCTAGGCAACTGTTCTACCATTGAGTTTTTCCTTCCACCCTTGAATCATTTTTTCCTACAGATAACCATGTAGATAATGCACACTAAACCAGTGGTTCTCAACCTTCCTAATGCTGTGACTCTTTAGTACAGTTCCTCATGTTGTGATGACCACCAACCATACAATTATTTTCATTGCTAATTCATAGCTGTAATTTTGTTAGCTATGAATTGTGATGCAAATATTCGATAGGCAGGATATCTGATATGTGACCCCTGTGAAAAGGTGGTTTGACCCCAAAAGGGTCTCCACCTAAAAAGTTGAGAAGTGCCGCACTAAATACTCTTTAGTTTCTAGAGGTCTTGACATAGGCCAACTGGAAGTTTTTTTTTTTTTTTTTCAAATTCACCATAATTAGGTGAATGACTGAGATTCTAATTATACACATTGACATTTCGTTAATGACATTTCTGCTTGCTTGCACCATTGAGTGTCAGTGAGGAAAACATGGGTACTGGACTTAGCTGCTCCTATAGTAATCCAATGGGTGATTACCAAGCACCTTAGGTCATCTTTCTTCATGTAAACTTAGAGAGTAGTTAGCCAAATATCATCCTACTTTGCATACTAGGAAGCCAATGTATTAAGTGTCACGGTTCAGACCCAGTTTGTAGAGGTAATTAGTGCTGAATGAAATGTCATCCAGAGCTCCTTGCTCCCAAGTCCTTTGCTCTTATGCCATATGGCTTTGCAGAGCAGATCAGGGATGAAATGGGAGAGGAAGGTCTGAGGACTTCAGCACTGTTTTCCTTGCTGCCCCCTCCCCTTGAAACCTCTAAACCTATGGTGAAGAAAATTTGATGACAGAACTAAAGGCTAAGAAATGTTTTTAATGACTCACAGTGGTTATTTGGTATTATTGTGCTTATGAGAGATATGTACTATTTTTTAGTCTTATTACTATCTGGCGCTTTTGCACTAATTTGAGTTATTTTTGCTTTGAATCATTTTCACTTAATTTAGGGACAAGGTTGCCATTACTCATTTTGCTTTGATTCATAAAATTGCTTTCCAGTTTATTTACTTATGCTTTTGTATTGACTGGCATTGACCTATTAAGTCTTAACTTGATCACTAGTTAAGATTATTTGATGGACTATTTTCTAAGAAGCAGGTGACTTACCTGCTAGATTGCCAGGACATAGTACATGAAAGAACTAAATAAATACTTTTTGAATGAATGAATGAATGGAAAATTTAAATATGTTTTATAAATTCCAATTTTCTTTCTTGAAATTGCAGTGCTTATATGTTAAGTTTTCATATTTGTTTTCATGTATATACTCTTTGTTATTTGAAATCCATACTCACCTGAAGTTTTTCAGTGCCGAGTAAATGGTTTGACTTAAATCACCGTCTTCTAGATTCTAAAAGCAGTAACACAAACTAATCTAATTAGATCTAACTAATGCATTGTAATTGAAATGTTGGTATTACTGAAGACAAAAGCCTCAGGCTAATTTATTTATTTTTATCAATGATCTTTAAGTTCTTGAAGCAGGCCCTGAGGGATTGTTAATGAAGAGCAGGTTGTTTTAAGTCCACTCATTACCAGGCCCCTACTTTCTTATTTCTTTTAGAGCACTGTAAGATCAGCAGTTTTAGCACATTAACATTTTACCAATGGGCTGTGGGTGTAAATTCTTTGGATACGTGTGTGTGTGTGTGTGTGTGTGTGTGTGTGTGTGTGTGTGTATGTGTGCGTATGTGTGTATATATGTGTGTGTGTGTGTGTGTGTATGTGTGCGTATGTGTGTATATATGTGTGTGTATGCATATGCATGTGTATGTATATATGTGTGTATATATGTATGGGTGTGTATGTATATATATATTTGTTTGTATGTATGGGTGTGTATGTATATATATATATATGTATTTTTTTTAAGAAAGAAGGACTGTACCTTAGAAACGGGGAGCCTTTGTCAAATTCTGGGTGGTGATTCCTTGATGTTCAGTAGCTGCAGGGCTGAAGAGGCTGTGGCTAGCCTGCCATCTCTCCTCATCCCAATGTTGATATATAGGGGAAAAAGAAGCAGTTCTCTGGTGTTAGCAGCCTAGGATTGCTGGTATCTGGGTTGCTTCCTGGTGGGGTTTGTATGGGATGAGCTGCTAAGTGTGCTGGATCATCTGGCTTCTGTGATTAAGCTGTCCGAGCATCTATCTGGTCTCTGTTTTAAATCTCTCTTGGTAGAAAGTTAATTTTTTTCACTTACTGCTTCACTAGGCAAATACCTACTGGATATCTGCTATGTGACAAACCCCATTCCTGGTTTTGAATTTTAACAGTGAAGAGGTGAAGAATTGTGTTTCAGTTCAGTGACACAGATGAAAAAGAAGCAAAAATGAGCAGTATGCTCTTAAAATATGATGAATGCTGTACAGGAAAAATACAGGAAGTGTATTCTGAAGGGTTTATTTTTAAATTGTGTCATGGGGGTGCTTTTTGGAAAGGGTGACATTTGAGCAAAATCGTGAACAGGTAAGGGATGAGTCACTGAGTTAATTTTTAGCAATTGTCCTCATTAGGTATTTATTAATTTGGGATAATAATTTAGCTTTTAGTCAATTCAGAATATATATGTGACATTTTTCAGGATGATGAAAATGCATTCGAAAATTTCCCAGATGCAGCTCAAAGCCTTAGTGATATGTGTAGAATAAAATCCTGACTGGGGCTTCTGGAAAGCATCTTTGGAGGCAATGCCTCACTAAAAGGAAGCCTTCTCCTTACCCATGTGTTGGGGGATGCTGGGGCCTTGGAAATCAGATACAGTAGATACAGTTAAATACAGTAATTTCCCTCCAAGACTTTTTAATGGTGACATAATTCAGGTACTCATGAAATTGATGGTTTCAATGCCCACTATTTTTTAAAATATTTATTTTTTAAATGTATACAGTGTTCTGCCCGAATGTATGCCTGCACACCAGAAGAAAGCATCAGAACTCATTACAGATGGTTGTGAGCCAACATGTGGGAACTGAACGCAGTACCTCTGGAAGAGCAGCCAGTGCTCTTAACCTCTGAGCCATCTCTCCAGGCCCCCACTATTTTCTGAATGATTTTAATTTTAACATCTTTACTTCAAATGCTAATTAGCCCCCATTATTTTATGTGAAAGGAATAAAAAACACTTATGACATTGTAAAGATGACAGCTAAGCTGGGAAACAGACAGGTCAGTTGGTATAGTGCTTGCTGTGAAACATGAAGATCTCAGTGAATTCTTGTTCTTCACATAAAAAACCCAGGTGTGTTGACGTTAATTTCTAATCCTATCCCTAGGGAAGCAGAGGCAGGGCCTCACTGGCCAGCTAGTCTAGCTGAACAAGGAGCACCAGGGCAGTGAGAGACCCTGTGTCAGAAGATAATATTGATGGCTCCTGAGGTGTGACAGCTGAGGCTGTTCTTTGCCCCTCTTCCCCATACACATGTATGTGTACACACACACACAGTTCCTTCTGCAAGATTGCCTGTAGGAGGTTTTCAATAAAGGCATGTACAAAAGTGTTCATGTTGAACACAAAGGATTGAATTAACATGTCAGTACTCACCTTCACACCTACCACTGCCTATATTTCTTTTTAAAAAATATTTTAAAGATTTATTTATTTATTTATTTATTTATTTATTTATTTATTTATTATATATACTGAGTTCTGTCTGCATGCATTCTTGTATGCCAGAAAGGAGCATTAGTTCTCATTACAGATGGTTGTGAGCCACCATGAAGTTGCTGAGAATTGAACTCAGGACTTCTGGAAGAGCAGCCAGTGCTCCCAACCACTGAGCCATCTCTCCAGCCCACCTATATTTCTTTTAAAAACTATTTTATGTCAGTAAGTGACACAAAGTTCTTTCCAGCCCTGCAGTGTTCATTTTACAGAGGTTTACAGATGATAAACAATAATAAAATAAAAAATTAAATTATCTCCAGGCATGGTGGAACATACCTTTAATCCTGACTCAGGAGGCAGAGTCAGGAGAATCTCTGTGAGTTTGAAGCCAACCTGTCTAAGTAATGTGTTCCAGGTTAGCCAGGGATACATAGTGAGACCCTGTCTCAAAAAAATAGGTTATCTAATAGGGAATAAATATTTATGATTAAGCTATCAAAAAGGCAGAAAAAGGAAGTGAGTGGCATATTTTCAATTTATCTCTAGAAAGTAGAGCGTGTGTATATGTATATATATGTATATATGAAAATATATTTACATTTGTATACAAAGATACATATATAGATACACACATATATTGGCCAACTGATCACATATACATATATGACAACAAAACACACCTATATTGACAATAAAAGATGTAAATCAAATTCAGATCCCCAAAGCATAAAGTTTCTGTGAATCTAGTACTTACATCTGCAGCTTTTTCTCTTCCAAGTTGGATATAATCAACAGAATGTAGACATCGTGTAAACCCCAGGCCTGACTTCAGCGTGCCCCTAGGCAAGGCAGTTTATCCCTCTGAGTTTCAACTTTTGAATCAATAAGATGATTCTATTTGTCATCTGTCTATCTATCTATCATCTATCATCTATCTATCTATCTATCTATCTATCTATCTATCTATCTATCTATCTATCTATTCATCATCTATCTATCATCTATATATATTATTTATTAATATTATTATTATTTTGGTTTTTCAAGACAGGATTTTTCTAGGTAGTCCTGACTATCCTGGAACTCACTCTGTAGACCAGGCTGGCCTTGAATTTAGAGATCCATCTGCCTCTGCCTCCTGAGTGCTGAGATTAAAGATGTGTACCACCACCACCTGGCCGATAGTATCTACTTTTAGGAATTATTGTGAAGATTGTGTGAGCCATTGCCTGGAGTGAGGATCTTCATAATTGCCACCCAATTGATGCTCATATGTATTTTAGAGAGAGAGAGAGAGAGAGAGAGAGAGAGAGAGAGAGAGAGAGAGACAGAGAGAAAGAGAGAGACAGAGAGAGAGACAGAGAGAGAGACAGAGAGAGAGAGAGAGAGAGAGAGAGAGAGAGAGAGAGAGAGAGAAAGAGAAAGAGACAGTGTTTCAAAGAATCTAGTTTGTAGGATGATGTTTCATGTGCTGACATTGAATAGCAAATAAAGCCAAATTTCTCATATTGTGTGTTTCATGAGCTACTCTACAAATGGGCAGGTTTCTAGTAATGGTATGTAGAATATATAAAGCCTGCTAATTTTGTAACCAAATATACTGAACCAGAGAGAGCTTATGCAGTTTCCCACAAGATCAGCTAATTAATGTCAGAATGTGACCTAGCCACTGTGTAATGGTCCTGCACTGGTCCTCGGTTCCTACTGTGATTATTGGAGGATACTGAACATCTTTGCTCATATATTTTGGGATATTCTACCTTTCTTAAGGCATATACAAAAAGCTAAATTCAAGACATTTATGTTCAATATAGATTGGTAATTTATTACTAATTTCATTATGCTAATCTGTCCTTAGGTTAGCTCACTTAGCCGGGAACAATTGTCACAGTAAAACATATTGGTTTTTAGGAGTGAACACTCAGTCATCCTGGCTGTCTTCTATCAGTTATACAGGATGCAGTTAGCTGCCTCTGATAAAGTTGTTATTTGGTGGACTCAGTGATTTATATCACCATTAAAAGCAGACCGTGAGCTCAGCCTGAAGCCTCCAGAATGAGGCAATTCAAAGTTGAGGTAGTCAGGAGACTGCCCAGGACTAAGCAGCCAGGAAAGGAATGGAGAAGAGAACTTGAAGGGCTTCAACTTTCAGTAACCTAACATGTCAGTAATCATATCTGGTGTGACCTTGTAGTCCCACCAGAAACTGAGAAATGATTTGGTAGAAGGACAAAAACAAGTGGAATGTCCTCAAGCAGGAGATTTCCAAAAACAAGCGAAAGCCAAGGAATGGAGCATTTCATTTCCCCTGATTTGATTGATGAATGGGAGGCATGATCTGACGATAGAGAAGTTTTATGAGGGGAAAACTTGATATATACATATGTGCCTTTATTAATATACAATGAAATAAGCAGCATTCCCTTGCTAAAAACCCATTTCTGCACCATTAGCAAATGTTACACAAAAAAGACCTGCTGTGACTCTATTGTCACTCAGAATAAAGACTTTGGATGATCTTTTGCAAAAGGTTAGCTGTTGTCCTAAACTGAATTGATTGAAGGAAGACCACCAAGTACCCACACCCAGAATCTTATTTCTCTTGTGGCCCCTGGGCTTTGTTATGAGTTTCCCCAAACCAGACTTCAACGTTGTAGAAGAATGAACCCCACTCCTGGATAGGGTTTAAAGGGACAGACAAGGCACATGGGTCGCTCTCTCTTGCCTTGTTGCTTTTGGCACGCTCTGGCTTGCTGTTGGCTGGTGTTTATTTATTAATGCTATCCTAACCTTATGGATTCTGTATCAGTTCTTCATTGTTTTAGGGTGTGCCTTGAGCATATATGAGACTTCAAAGCCTGCCTCCCCAGTGACACACTTCCTCTAAGGCCATCATTACTCCAGCAAAGCCACACCTCCTAATAGTGTCATTCCCTATGAGCTAATTGGGGTCAATTATATTCAAACTACCACTGTGTGACACTGAATGTGGATGATTGCTCAAGAGGTGTTCTGGCAACAGCTCCTCACAGACCATCAGACCTGTACTAGGGGACTAAGTTTGTCATGACCTTGAAGTTACTTTCAGTGAACATTTCCCCCCACTATGTCCCATGCTTTGCATTTGGATTCAGGACAATAGTGAATGATCTAGAAACAGCAGAGCTCTCGGCTCAGGTGCCAGCGATGATCACTGAAGGGAGGGAACCATAAGGGGTTCTGTCTTTGAAAGACTGGGATGTGTCGCTTGTTTGGAAAGCCTTGTGGAGATGGCTTTCATGTGCCCTGTGCCTGGCATAGCATCATGTCTTTTAACAAGGTCACTCCTGTGCTTCAGTGATTCTTTGCTGCCTTAATAGTATGATCTGTCTCTTCTGTCTTTGGTGGTAAAGCCATGTTTTCAGCTTCTGGATAACCATTTCGAGCAAAGTGGTCTATACAATAGCTTTCTCTGAAGCCTTATGGGAATGAAGAATAGAAAGAGTATAGAAGGACACGCGCAATTTTGAGTAATTTTTAGCAAGATGACTCCATTATACCTGTTCTTGGTCTTGAGATTGATTCCCAGGCTGTGTCTGTAGTGACACGTTTTCTGTTTAGTTTCCTTTGATCCTATCTGTTTTATACCTAGGCTCTCAGCAGGACTTCTGTGGGCATTTACTTATGGCTGAGACTGTTAATTTATAGTTGTTGGGCTCTTATCTGGCTGCTTGCTTCAGTTGTTGTCAGTTGCTCATTAAATATCCTGTGAGGAAAACAAAACCCATCAGATTCTCCCTCTCTCTGAAATGTTTCCCCAATAAAGCTAAAGATGACTTCTGCTTAAGAATTTTCCCAGTGCCATGACACACACAAACATATTATGTATTACACCATGTTCACTTGAGTTTGGGTGTGTGGGTTGGGGAGTATCTTATTTTTTTTAACCTTAAACTCCCTGAGAACAGGGAGCTTTATTTTGCTTTCTGTCTCCTGTAATGCCCAGAACAGCTCACAGACTGGAGAGATTTCACCAAGAAAAACAACCCAGTTAAATATCCTGTGAGGAAAACAAAACCCATCAGATTCTCCCTCTCTCTGAAATGTTATTAGAAAATACCAATTAGAAAATACCAATATGAGCAGCATGGTATGGAAAACTAACTGGCATGGGATCACTGGCTGAAGCAAAGCTAAAGAAACAGTTAAGAGATACTGTGATTTGTTTTACTGTTTGCTGGGTTTTCAGAAGGTGATGAGTCTGAGGACACACAAACACCAATTAACTAATTGTCAAGGTGCAATTTATCATGAAACCCCAGCCTACTAGAGTTAACACGAGAAAGCATTTCCTGAGTGGGCTATAGGTCCAGGCCTTGTGCAGATTGGGCAGAGTCCTGCTGAGTGGCACTAAAGACAGGTGACTGGCACGGCTGGCATGTGCCATGTCAAGTGCCCAGTGTACAGTAAATGCTGGCTCTTATTGAGCACCAATAACTATGAAGGTGATGTCCAAGCAAGCAGAGAAATTAAAGGTAATGGAGACTCTTCCTAAGCTAGGAACTCTGATGGTCACCACATGATTTAATCTTTGACTCCAGACATTATCAAACATCCTTCAATTTGCCACCAACTTAACTTCTGTATTCTTTGTTTGCTTTAGTTGCTAAAGCCACCCAGATGCAGACTCTACGTTGAGTAGTGTGTCTGTTTGGCTGAGGCTATGATTTTCTCTAAACAGGAAACCGTAGTGTTAACTTTGAGATAAATCTTAGGGAAGGCATTGAAAAAGTCACAGAAGTCATTTTGGTGTGTGGTAGGAAGTATGTGATAAAATTTATTTATTTTTGCTTGCATGTGGATGTCTACTTGTTCTAGCATCATTTGTTGAAAATACTATTTTCCTTCATTGTTGGTGGTCTTCCTTTGCTTTATGAATGTATTTCTGGCCTTTCTATGGTGTTCTCTTGGTCTGTTTGCTTATTCATTTGCTGATAGCACACTGCCCTGTTTGCAGTAGCTTTTAGTAAGTCTTAAGTTGACTGGTTGAGTAGTTCCACTCTTCTAGCTGTGTTCTCACTGAGCACAGGCAGATATTCTAGGTTGTTTGCTTTTCCATATGAGCTTAAGAATCTGTTTGTTAGTGCTCACGAATTATGGAGTTTTTACTGCTTCTGCGAGTGATAACACAGCAGTAAACTGAGCAGAAGAGGTGACAGATGTGTACTGGTGTTGAGCTGAATGTTCAGCTCAAAGTGGCTGCATGGATATACTTAAACCATTACAAGGCGGAGATCATTGGTATGACATGTATATTACTCTATCTATCCATCTATCTATCTATCTATCTATCTATCTATCTATCTATCTATCTATCTATCCATCCATCCATCCATCCATCCATCCATCCATCCATCCATCCATCTATCTATCTATCTATCTATCTATCTATCTATCTATCTATCTATCTATCTATCTATCTATCTGATCTATCCATCCATCTATCTATCTATCTATCTATCTATCTATCTATCTATCTATCTATCTATCTGATCTATCCATCTATCTATCTATCCATCCACTACTTATAATCTGTCAGTCATATGTTTATTTCTCACCTATCACCTATCTATCTGTCTACTTATCCATCTTATCTATTATCTATCTCTTTCATAACTCACCTATCTCTTTCTATTATCTTTTTATCATCTCTTTATCATTTTTATCACCATCATCTATTTCTATATATTTATCACCTATAAATTATCTGCCAATCAGTGTCTGTCATCTTTCTATCCATCTACACTCTATCATCTATCTGCCTATCTTTCCGTCTACCTACCTATCATCTGTGTCTACTTATCTACCTACCTATTAATCATCATGTATTTATAAAATCTCCCATTCATTTTGCTTCACCAGAAAGTCTTGATCAATACAGGGAGTATTCCTGGAAAATCATTGTCTTATAAAAGTGGCTGTGGTGGTCAATAAGTACTTAAAGTTAGGAAACGTGTGAAGAACTCAAAAATAATTATCACAGTAAAATCTGAGATTGGAGAAAGTAGCACTTTGTTTTATAAGGTATATTATTCAAGATAAATGTTCAAGTAATGAGTCAAACACTTTTATATTAGGTTTTGGTATTTATATATATTTTTGGGGGTTTTGCAGATATTTAATCAGGCCTTTAGTCTCTTTTTTGTTGTGTACAATCTCACTTGAATGTTGAAAGATGTATTTATATTTTTGGTTGTTTTATGCTCACCATCTAGACTGGTCAAATTGTCCTCTAGAATGGTGTCATCACCTCAGTTGCTGCCATCCAGTTTCTACCTCAATAAGCCCAACTTAAAACAACTGTTTTTGGTCTGCCATCATCATTCTTGCATTTCCAAGACATCACTAAGGTTTTGCCAAGGTATGTTAGCTCATGGTAGGAAGTCTGAGAATCAGCTTTCCCCCATCTGTGGATACTTCTGGTAAATGCTCAGAAAGCTGACCATTGATAATCCATGTCTACTTTACACTCTCTCAAGGCATCGTTTCCATAGGAAACTGGGGATATTGGTGCCCTTTACTTGTATCTGTCTCCTCAACTTTCTCTCCTGGTATCCATATGTCCCTAATATGTACTTACTTCCCACTCTCTATCCAGTCAACCTTGCCAGTAAGTTTGTCTTTTTTCAAAGACTGGGAAATCATTAAGGACAGCAGTTGTAGCTTCCATTATTATATATTATTAACTTTGCATGTAACAAAGTTGATGCTCAACTAGTACTGACTTGTTGATGGCTATACCACAGTGGTGGGAGGCAAGCATGGAGATAATACATTACAGAGCTCAAACATAAGGCAGTCAAATGGTTTGTTGGTGAGGTGGTAAAAGGTGATGACTGAAATGAGCAAGACTCCTTTTTTGATTTGGTTATTAATCAAATCAGGCGAGTACAGTTACCATTGGGGGAAAATTCCAAGAAAGTGAGATTAAAATTATCTCTCTGTTTCCATCAATGGTTTCCAACTTGGGATGCACACTGAAATAAGATGTTTAAAAAACTCCATGACTCTTTCCTTGGCAACACTTCTACTCATAATTCTTTCTAAAGAATATTTATTATGGCTAGTATTCTTTTTGATTGATACCACAACTGTATGCATTTTCTCCTGCAATTATTTTGTAATTTAGTATTGGGTCATGGCTCTGGAATATTTTAAATGTGTCCTGCTGTCTGTTGACAGAAGCTGGGGCTAAGGATCTTGGGTTTTAATGCTCAGTGCGGCAGCTCTTCTCATGCTTCTCTGTCATGCCCTGAGCACAGAATCAGCTAATAAGAGGACCCAGGAGCTCCTTATGCCAAGGAAGCTATCCTGGTTTATAAGGATGGTTTAGGAGTCCAATGACTTAAAAAGTACATTCAATATAATCATCATTTTATTTTATTTTTTAAAAGATTTATTTATTATGTACACAGTGTTCTGATTGCATGTATGTCTGCAGACCAGAAGAGGGCACCAGATTTCACTACAGATGGTTGAGAGCCACCATGTGGTTGCTGGGAATTGAACTCAGGACTTTTGGAAGAGCAGGCAGCGCTCTTAACCAGTGAGTCATCACTCCAGCCTCCAGCAGTTTATTTTTGAAAGAGAAAATTTACATTGTTTGTGTAACTGAAACCATGAAAAAAATTAAATAACTCGTAGGAAATAGAAAATGGCTTTTTTTCCCAATGCAGGTGTGTTCCCTGTGTGTGTGCACATGTGTGTGTGTGTGTGTGTGTGTGTGTGAGAAAGAGAGAGAGAGAGAGAGAGAGAGAGAGAGAGAGAGAGAGAGAGAGAGAGAATGATCATCAAAGACATCAAAGACAGCAGCTGTTCCAGAGGTTGTAGGAGGCTCTTAGAAGAGTGTGTGCTTTTTGTCTGGTGTCCTTGTTATCCTAAGTGTCATCATTAAGTTTCCCACAGCACATGTTGTAAGGACTTCTCTCTTCTTCCATTAGCATACAAGGTCATGGAAGGGATGGCAGTGTGTCACCATCTATTTATCCCTGTGTTTTATAGCCAGTGGCCCTCAGTAGGGTTTGTTTGTGAAAAGCAAGAGTGATGCTAAGTAAGTAATGAAATACTGATTCAGCTAGAACATGAAGCCAATGAAGCCATAGATGTGAGCTCAGGCTGAACCACTTCCAGATGGTCACTCAGAGCTGTTGTCTCATGACCATGAAGCTGCTCCCCAGCCTCAGACAGATGCTGTGCATATGGTGTTGCCTCAGGGAGAAGCAGCTCAGGGGGTAAGCTCCAGCAATGCTGGGTGCAGCAGCGTGGGGCATGAGGGCTAACTTCATTTTCTTCTGCTCTGGAGACTGCAGATTACACTGCTCCTTGGGTGGAGAGTAAGTTTCCTTCATTTCACTTGAAGGAGAGGAAATTCACAATGGTGTTGACATTTGGACGGAAACAGGAAGTTAGGTCTCAGCCATAGCTGGGTTTCTGTTGTCTCCTCTCATATCAAAGATAAAGTAAAGGTCAGGGGAGGTAAGATGCTCACCAGTTCTCTGGCTGCCCATCACTGAGCATTCACGTTCTCTCTCAGCACACGAGTGCTGTCATCAGAACTCGTGACTCCACATTTGTTTATGTATTTACACATCTCAGTGTCAACGACACTATGCTCCAAAGTGCAGTAGAAATTACATTATTATTTGTGTGTGCATGTGTATGTTTGTGTATATGTGAGTGTGGGCATACAAGTGCCACAGGGCACATGTGGAGGTCAAAGGATCTCTTTAGGTCTTCATTCTTGCCTTCTGCTATGAGACAAGGTCTCTTGTTTTGCTGCTTGCACCCCAGGCTAGGTGGCTTGTGAACTTCTGGGGATTTTCCTGCTTCTGCGTCCCATCCAGCCACAGAAGTGCTAGATATACAAATGATTGGTACTGCCCCTTGCCTTACGTGGGAGCCAGGGCTCTGAACTGGGTCATCACACTGTGACAAACACTTTACTGACGGAGTCATTTCTTCCAGTCTACTAGATATTATTTTTTTTCCTACCAAAAATCTCTCCAGTATTTGTTCAAGGAATTGATATCAGCTTAATTAATTCTTTAATTTTAATGTATTTACTGATGCCTGCTTTCCAGAGATTCAAAGTAGATTAAGTATAATGCTCATTAATTAATTTATTCATTCATTTATTATGGATATCTTCTTTTCATTGAAAGTAATTATTATAAAGTTTTATATCTGGCCATGAGATCCGTAGTTTCCTTTTTTAAAAATTTTGTCCCCTATTGTACCTGTCTTAGGCCAATTTTTTTTCAGATGGCAGATTGCTGTCAGTGAGTATTTAAAATAGTCTCTGCTATGTAAAAGTGAGACTTGAACAGAAGTAAACATATTAAACATATTTACCAAAAATGTAAAAGTTCATTCTTTGGAAGACTATGACCTGAAGGTCTGTTAAGTGTGACTCTCACCACTGACAGCGCCACTGACACCCCAATTGTCCCCTACTCTTTTGTTCATTTCTCTTCCCTCCCTACTGTGGGCCCATCTCCATGTTTACTCTGTGTAGACCTTATTACCAAACACATTTGACTTTCAAGGTCGCTTACTCTCCACTTCTACCCTTTACCAGGTTGATACCAAGGTCTGTTGCAGGTGTGGAACCTGACCCCAGCTTCTTGACCTTTTTCCCCTCCCATATCCTATAGCTGGTAGGGCCAATGGTTTACCTCCTCCATTTTGATTCCATCTAGCCTGGAGAGTAGCTGCTACCCTGTCGACAACTTTGCCACTGTGTTCTTTGAGCCCCTGCCTATGAATGAATCTCCAGTGAGCCTACAGAACTATCCGGTTGCCTCGACAGGTTCCCCAACACAATTGCTTCCTAACTCCAAGGTGAGCCTCACTCCTATCTCCATGAATCCCCACCATCAACTGTGCTCTCTCCAAACCCACATATTGAACTCACAGTTACTGAAGAGATGAAAATTGTAATGTGAGGTTCTTTGTCCTGGCTGGTCCCTCCGCCCTTCAGCCCCAAATGAACACACAAAGACTTATATTAATTATGAAACTGTTGGCTGGTGGCTTGGGCTCTTCTTATTGGCTAGCTCTGTCTTAATTATTAACCCATTTCTATTAATCTATGTATTTCTACATGGCATTATCTTACTGGAGAGCGCCTGGTACGTCCTATCCTCCTGGTCTTTACATGGCAACTCCGTCTGCCTGTATTTCCCAGAATCCTTCTCATCTCTTAGCCCAGCCTATACTTCCTACCTGGCCAATCAGCCAATCAGTATTTTATTCATCAACCAAAAAAGAGAAACATATACACAGAAGGACATTCCCCCATCAGAGAATGGTTATTGTGCAACCAAATCACCTCTCTACAGTTAAATTCCTAGGGCACCTCCATTCCCAGAGCTCTTTTCTGCCTCCATGACCCTTGACATCTCCCACTGCTGCCTACGGTCAGGTTCATCCTTCACTTGACGAAGCCCTGGTAAATTTCCCATGCTAGCTCTTCAGGTCTCTGCTCCCAATCACAAGCTCATCTGAAGACTACTGTAGCTGGGTGGGAACGATAGTGTGTTGTTGTTGTTTTAGTTTCCTAGACTTCCTAGCTGTAGTACCAAGCAGACTAAGTTGGGGGTTCTAGTGTTACATCACAGTATGTCACCTCAGAGCTGCCAGGGATGACCCAGTGTCACTTGGTGCCTGTCTGATAATTTATTCTGTCCCCTTTTGTAACTGTCCTAGACCAATATTTTTCAGACAGCAGATGTGTTAGTATTTTAAAATATTTCAGTCTCCGCTGTGTAAAAGTGAGATTCAAATAGAAGTAAGCACATTAAACATATGTAGTAAAAATGTAAAATCTGTCCTTTCTTTTGGAAGACTGATCTGAAGGCTCCATAAAAGGGAAAATAGAAAAGGAGATATGGTTTAGGGCAGCTTGCACTTCTATTTCTCAGCTTTTCTGAGAATTTGCCTTGCTGTATTGTGATTATAGGGTGCATTTTCCGAGTAAAACAGTCTAGCAATTGTGGGAAAATATAAGAAGATCCTTCTTCCTCTCCCTGAAGCACCAATATTCTTTTTAAAAACAGGATCTGCCCTTCCACTCTTCCCACAGTTATTATCCTGATGTCAACAACAGAGAAAGTTAAAAGGTCTTTTCTCACTGGGACCTTGAAACACTAATTTGCAGCATTTATGGAAAAAAGCCCTGCTGCTAGCCTTTTTTGGCACATGTATTTCCACTCTCTGACCTTTTAGAATTGGCCTTTAAGAGGGAACAGTTGTCAGGAATGGGAAGTAATACGGACAATCCAAAAATTTTACCATTTTCTATTAAAAAACTAACGTCTTGATCATTTCTCTGAAGACTTCTGATGATGGCCAGCCACCTAAGGGAATTACAGCTGCCAGAGTTTCCTGCAGACAGTGCCTAGAAAGTGTACTGTACTCAGTCTCACCTCCCCCAGTACATGTTACATGTTACATGTTACATTAAGCAATTCACACACACTGCGGGGGGCGGGGGGCAGAGAGACAGAGTTAGAGAGACTGAGAGAATCTCTAAGGTTTCATTCATTTTCTGATTCTGTATTCCTTTCCCAAGTTGGACTCCCAGGAGCTGGTGGTTATTAGTCACCCAAATGTTGGTGGTGGGAACTAAACTCAGGTTCTCTACAAGAGCAGTATGCACTCTTAATTAAGCCATCTCTCTAGTGGCTTAGATGGAATGTTTAGAATAAACAGAACAAATCAAGTGTCTCGGCAAACCTTATTGTTTATCTTCAGGGGTTACCTTGCTTATGAGATTCTGTTCAGGTTACCCCACTGGTAAATTCTGGGTCCTCTAAGATAATTTAAAATGGAAGAAAGGAGACAAAGTTATAAAAAATTTGCAGATTATTTGAAAAAGTTAATGTCTGAAGTACATTATTACAAATGAAATATATTTATGCATAAATTCATTTGGCAATAATTTCAAGAGTTTAAGTGGAAGGCTTCTTGTACAGGTGAAGTTCAGAATACTGATGCTCTTGTAGCAGTCCCTCCACCCAGCAGCTGACTTCATACAGCACTAGAGGGGCAGCACTTTACTTTGCACATTGGTACTTGGATCTCAACTCATGCTGTTACACAACAAAGTGAGATTTTAGAAATAATGTTATACAGTAAATGGTGAAAATAATCCCAGGACAAGAGCTGTACAGAAGACTCAAGTGCTAGGCTTGTGTAAACGAGGCAGGTCCTGGCCCCTTGTGCACCTAGTAGTACTTCTCACTTACCAAATGTCTGACTTTATTCTCTGGGCAATCAGATGCTTAAAGACTTGTCAGGGGTTTCCTTCCTTTCTTTCTTCCTTCCTTCCTTCCTTCCTTCCTTCCTTCCTTCCTTCCTTCCTTCCTTCCCTTTCCTTTGCCACAGTCAGATTCGAGGCAGGAAGTTTCAGTCTCCTCCAATAACTAGACATTTAATGGACCTACTTAAGATTGTGGATGGATGGAGAGTCAGCTGGATTTTGTGTGGGTTGCATGGATTTTGTGTATCCTAAGAAAAGATGATAAGATGGTAGTTAGGAAGTATACCTGGCTTATGGAAGTTACTTTAGGTGATTAGACTACATACATTAAAGTAACTATGAATTTTTTTGATGTCTGGTAGCCAGAAGAGACAGGAGTGCAGCCTTTGGGTTGGGATTTAAATGGGAGTCATAGCAGCAGCAGGCCTAATGCAGGCAGGCCTGGACCACATCAGGGGCCTGGTGCTTCCCACACAGGGCAGCTAATTGTGTTGGATGACAACTTTCTAGTAAAACACTGTGTTCCAGGAAGCCAATTTTCCATTAAACACCTTCTCCAAGCCTTCCCCATGACTGAGCCTGCAAGGCTTCCAACCAAGTGACAAGGGGAGACTGAGGCAATACGGAAGACATCACACAACTCTTCAACAGGTCCTGATTGAAAAGAAGATAAAGTAAAAATTAATGGATGCATCTTAAATCAACAAGGATTGTTAATCATTTTGTAAAACTCTATTTTTAGTTTTTACTCGCTCAGGAAACCTGGATTTTTATAGGCTACTTGGAGGAAAAAAACCTTTCCATCTCAGCAATGAGTGCATGTGTTTATTTCTATTTTTTTTATAGTTTTCAGTAATAGCTAAGAACTTGAAAAAGGATGACAATAAGTATTTTAGTTGATATGTGAAATTCATATGTGTTAATGTTAAAAACCAATGTGGGGAGACTCAATGGGGAAGTTGGATCTGATTTCCCCATCTTCTTCAGAAAGTAGCTTGACTAAATGTCTGGAGGCACAGGATAGGAAAGTAGCCTGACTAAGTGGGCTTTGATAGGAAAGTAGTTTAAGGGGCTGGAGGCTGTATTTTTTTTTAACTCTTTGGGGGCCCACCTCCAGTTCCCAAATAAATGCACAGAAAATTATTCATGCTTATGAATGTCCTGCCCTAGCTGGGCTTGTTTCTAGCCAGCTTTTCTAGCTTAAATTATTCCATTTCACTTTACATTTTGCCTCTGGGCTTTTTACCTTTCTATATTTTATATATCTTTTTTTCCTTCTTATTCCATGGTTGGTTGTGTGGCTGAGTGGCTGGTCCCTAGAGTCCTCCTCCTTTACGGGATTCCTGCCTGGGTCCTGTCGTGGCTTTTGCCCCCAGATAAGACACAGAGAGAGACTCTGTTAGTTATAATGCTGCTGGCTAATGTCAAAGGCTTCTTATTGGCTAGCTCTGTCTTAAGTATTAATCCATAACTGCATATATATATATTTTACAAGGTCTTATCTTACTGAGAATGCCAGACTCTTGTGTCGTCTCTTCCCAGGATCACATGGTGACCTCCTACTACATTTCCCAGAATCCTCCTTCTCCCCTAGTCCCACCTATCTTGCTTCCCTATTGGCCAACAGTGTTTCATTTACCAACCAATAGGAAAGACACATACACAGAAGGACTTCTGCCATCACTCTTCTCCTCCTTTTCTCACTCCTTGCTCTCTTCCCTAGACTTCTCCTTCTGTTTATTCTCACTGCCTGACAACCCCACCTATTTCTCTCTCCTGCATAGCTCTTGGCCATTCAGCTCTTTGTTGGACCAATCAGATGTTGCAGATAGTCAGGGTAACATAGTTTT
This sequence comes from Cricetulus griseus, assembly GCF_003668045.3. NCBI lineage: Eukaryota > Metazoa > Chordata > Mammalia > Rodentia > Cricetidae > Cricetulus > Cricetulus griseus. The sequence continues at coordinate 1,808,930 of NW_023276806.1, forward strand.
ATAGAGTTAAACAGATGCAACATAAAACAATACAACACATCTTTGTATCATTAAACAAATATTCTACAGCATAAACAAACGTCACACATCTTCAACTAATATTCCACAACTGGACAGAAAAGTAGTCTGACTAAGTGCCTTGGAGACACTGGATAGGAAAGTAGTCTGGCTAAGTGCCTTGGAGACACTAGATAGGAAAGTAGCCTAACTAAGTGTCTTAGGGGCATCTTTAAGAGTCACTGTAGACACTTCTCATGTCCTCATGTTACAGAAGGAAGTGAACCAGCACCAGTACACCCTGAGCCACCACAGTCCTGTGCTTCTCAGCTTCTCCTGGGTCTTCACCTCAGATAAGTCTTTGTGATTTCTTAAGCCCAAGTCTTCTTAAACATCTCCTTTAGCTTTAATATTTAATTATAGTCTCGTAGGTGTTTTTTTTCATTCACATCTTACAGTATTTTTCCAATAGTTTAGAGGAAATAATTTAAAGATATACTTTTTATCTCTTTTAGAAATTTAAGAATAGAGCATATAAATTTAATTTGTGTAGGGATATATAGCCAGGATCTTTGTAATGTATGGTCTGCAATCTCATAATTACCAGGCTGACTGGATTCCCCTTAGATGAAAGAGACAACTTAGATTCAAGGTCAGGACATTCTGTTCCCCAAAACTATCAGGAAGAATAAGGCTGAAAGATGGGCTAAAATAACTTGAGAACATTTCTTGAGCATGTTTCAGGATATATTGGATTTCTGCCTAAAATATGAATTTTAAACAAAGTTGAAAATCTGTAAAATAACCCTGAAAGAGATAGTCTGCAAATACACAGAGGAGTTCAAGAACTCTTACAGAAATGGGAGAGTTGCAAATAATTTCAGATCAAAGAGCAGAGTCATATATACCTGTGAGACTCTAGGCCAGGTCTGAGGAAGATGAACTACACCCATTGCAAAGGAATGTTTTCTGCTCATTGTATTTAGAGAAATGATGTGCAACTCTTAAGAACCACACCCGGTTTATTTAGGAAGTTACACCCCACTACCACCGATCAAAGTCTTTAAATCATGGCACAGAGAATGCCCTAACATTTTGTGCACTTTTTTTTTTGTTTTTTGTTTTTTTTTTGAGACAGAGTTTCTCTGTGGCTTTTGGAGGCTGTCCTGGAACTAGCTCTTGTCCTAGACCTCTGTCCTGGACCAGGCTGGTCTCAAACTCACAGAGATCCACCTGCCTCTGCCTCCTGAGTGCTGGGATTAACGGTGTGTGCCACCAACACCCGGCCATTCTGTTCACTTTTAAATAGAAGAAGGATCAAGAATTTCAATAAGTTAAAAATATTATTCTTTGAGGTCTGCTCATGGGATCCAAACTCTGCCAGCGGACTCCAGCATACCCAGAGACTGCCAAGGAGGCCCTGGTAACAGTCCTGCCTCTATCCACTGGCCCAGGTAGGACAGGGGCTGCTTCCGGTTCCGGTTCCCCTGCCCTACTTGTGGACGCCAGAGGTCTGCTCATGGGATCCGAATTCGGCTGGCAGGATCCAGCACACCCAGAGACTGCCAAGGCCCCAGTAACAGTTCTGCCTCCATCCAGGAGAAGAGGACAGACATCAGAGTATTGGATCTGTTTATATCTACCAGAAGGGAACCTTGGTCCCATACCCACCAGGAGAGGAAGAGACTCCTGCTACACCCACCAGAAGAAAGGATGGGAAGAAGACAATATAAAAGCACATTCGACAACAGAAAAAACAATATGACAACACCAGAGACTAGGGACCATACACCAACAAGACCAGAACATCACAATGCAGTTGAAGCAGAAGAGAATGACCTTAAAAACATCTTCATGAAAATGATAAGAGGGCAACAAAGAGGATTTGAGAAAATCCTTTAATGAAATGGAAGTAAAAAACAAACCAAAAAATACAAGATATCAACAAATCTTTCAAGGAAACACTTCAAGACCTAAAAACTGAAATAGAGATAATAAAGAAAGCACAATCTGAGGGAATGCTGGAAATAGAAAAGCTGGATAAACAATCATGAACTACAGATGTAAACATAACCAACAGAATACAAGAGATGGAAGAGAGAATCTCAGGAGTTGAAGATACATTAGGAGAAATAGACTCATCAACCAAAGAAAATCTTAAGTCCAACAAATCCCTAACACAAAATATCCAGGAAATATGGGATACCATGAAAAACCAAACCTAAGAATAATAGGTATAGAAGAAAGTGAAGAAATCCAACTCAAAGGCGCAGAAAATGTATTCAACAAAATCATAGAAGAAAACTTTCCCAACTTAAAGAAAGACATGTCAATGAAAGTACAAGAAGCCTACAGAACACCAAATAGACTGGACCAAAAGAAAAGGTCTCCTTGCCACATAATAATCAAACCCCCAAACATACAGAATAAAGAGAAAATATTAAGAGCAGCAAAGGAAAAAGGTCAAGTGACATATAAAGGCAAACCTATCAGAATTACACCTGACTTTTCCACAGAAACTCTGAAAGCCAGAAGGTCCTGGATCGATATTCTACCTATACTAAGAGACCACAGATGCCAGTCCAGACTACTATACCCAGCAAAGCTTTCAATCAATATAGATGGAGAAAACAAGACATATTCCATGACAAAACCAGATTCAAACAATACATATCCACCAATCCAGCCCTACAGAAAGTTCTGGAAGGAAAACTGCATCCCAAGGAAGTTAACTACCACCAGAAATATATAGGCAATAGGTAATCCCACTTTGCCAACAGCCAAAAGAAGAAAGGTATGGAAACCCACACATAATTTCACCACCACCACCAAATCCAAAATAAACAAGAATGAACAATCAATGGTCATTAATATCCATCAACATTAATGGTCTTAACTTGCCCATAAAAAAAACACAGGTTAGCAGAATGGATAAGAAGACAGAATCCATCCTTCTGCTGCATACAAGAAACTCACCTCAACTTCAAAGACATATGGTATCTAAGAATTAAAGGTTGGAAAAAGATTTTTCCAATCAAATGTACCCAAGAAACAAGCTGGTGTAGCAATCCTAATATCCAACAAATTGGGCATTAAACTAAAATCAATCAAAAGAGATGAAGGAAGTCATTTTCTACTCATCACAGGAGAAATCAATCAGGATGAAGTTTCACTTCTGAACATTTATGCCCCAAATACAAAGGCATTCACGTTTATAAAAGAAACATTACTAAAACTCAAATTACACATAAAACTGCACAACACGTATACTGGGAGACTTCAATGCCCCACTCTCACCACTGGACAGAAACACCAGACAGAAACTTAACAAAGAAACAAAGGAACTAATAGAAGTTATGGCCCAATTGGACTTAACAGACATCTATAGAACATTCCATCCAAATACAAAAGAATATAACTTCTTCTCAGCGCCACATGTAACCTTCTCTAAAATCGACCACATACTTGGCAACAAGGCAAACCTCAATAGGTACAAAAAATTTAAAATAACCCCCTGTATCTTATCAGACCACCATGCTTTAAAGTTAGAATTCAACAACAACACAAATTGCAGAAAACCTACAAACTCATGGAAATTAAATAACGCCCAGTTGCACAATTCCTGGGTCGAGGAAGAAATAAAAAAGAAATGAAATATTTCCTAGAATTCAATGAGAATGCAGACACAAAATACCCAAGGTTATGGGACACTTTGAAAGCAGTGCTAAGAGGAAAGTCGATAGCACTAAGTGTCCACATGAAGAAACAGGAGAATAATCACACAAGAGAATTAACAGCACAACTAAAAGCTCTAGAACACAAAGAAGGCAATACACCCTGGAGGAGTAGATGCCAGAAAATAATTAAACTGAGGGCTGAAATCAATAAAGTGGAAACTAGGAAAGCAATACAAAGAATCAATGAAACAAAGAGTTGGCTCTTTGAGAAGATTAGCAAGATAAACAAACCTTTATCCAAACTTACCAAACCGCATAGAGTGAACATGCAAATTAATAAAATCAGGAATGAAAAGGGGGACATAACAACAGACACAGAGGAAATCCAGAGAATCATCAGGCCATAATTCGAAAACCTGTATTCCTCACAGTTTGAAAATCTAAAGGAAATGGACAATTTTCTGGACAGATTTCACTTACCAAAATTAAATCAAGAACAGATAAGCAACTTAAATAGACCTATAACCCCCAATGAAATAGCAGCAGTCATCAAAAGTCTCCCAACCAAAAAAAGCTCAGGACCAGATGGCTTCAGTGCAGAATTCTTCCAGAAATTCAAGGCACACCTAACACCAGTTCTCCTCAAAGTATTCCACACAATAGAAGCAGAAGGGTCATTGTCAAACTCTTTTTACGATACTTCAGTAACCTTGATAACCAAGCCATACAAAGGCACAACTAAGAAAGAGAACTACTGATCAATATCCCTCATGAACATTGATGCAAAAATACTCAATAAAATACTGGTAAATCAAATCCAAGAACATATCATAGAAATCATCCACCATTATCAAGTAGGTTTCATCCCAGGGATGCAAGGATGGTTCAACATACAAAAATCCATCAATGTAATCCACCATATAAACAGACTGAAGAAAAAAAAAAAAACCATGATCATCTCACTAGATGCTGAAAAAGCCTTTGACAAAATCCAACAGTCCTTCATGATAACGGTCTTGGAGAGATCAGGAATAACAGGAACATACCTTAACATAATAAAAGCAATATACAGCAAGCCAACAGCCAACATCAAATTAAATGGAGAGAAACTCAATGCAATTCCTCTAAAATTGGGGACAATACAAGGCTGTCCACTCTCCCCATACCTCTTCAATATTGTCCTTGAAGTTCTAGCTAGAGCAATAAGACAACAAAAGGAGATCAAGGGGATACAAATCGGAAAGGAAGAAGTCAAACTTTCACTATTTGCAGATAATATGATAGTCTACATAAGTGACCCGAAAAACTCTACCAGGGAACTCCTACATCTGATAAACACCTTCAGCAAAGTGGCAGGATACAAGATTAACTCAAAAAATCTGTAGCCCTACTATATACAGATGATACCTTTGTGGAGAAAGAAATCAGAGAAACATCACCCTTTACAATTGCCACAAACCACATGAAATACCTTGGGGTAATGCTAACCAAAAAAGTGAAAGACCTGTACCATAAGAATTTTGAATCTCTAAAGAATGAAATTAAAGAAGATACTGGAAAATGGAAGGATCTCTGTTACGATAAATCTTTTCGCCAAAAGCCGCCCGAGTCCCACCGCCACATGGGCGGTCTCTGTCAGCCGCCTGAGCTCTGCCCGACATGTGGATGGACAAAATAATACAGAGACATATTAGGTACAAAGCTGCTTGGCCAATGACTAGGACTTCTCATCTGCTAGCTCAGTCTTAATTATCATAAATCTATATATGTTATAAGACTTATCTTTATAGAGGATGCCTTTTGCTGGCACCCTCTCTTGCTGGTGGCTCACATCCTGCCGCTGGAGGAGGCGAAGGGGAAAAAGGGGGACATTTCCTCTTTCTCCTTGCTTAAGAGTCTCCTTGCTATGTCACTTCTGGCCTGGATCACCACTTCTCTACTACATTTCCCAGAATCCTCTTTGACTCCTAGTCCTGTCTAACTTGCTGTTTCATTGGCCAAACATAACTTTATTAAATGATCAATAAGGTAAACATACACAGAAGTACTTTCCCCATCAGCTCTCCCATGTTCTTGGATAGGTAGGATCAATATAGTAAAAATGGCAATCTTGCCAAAAGCAATCTACAGATTCAATGCAATCCCCCTCAAAATTCCAACACAATTCTTCACAGACCTTGGAAGAACAATTCTCAACTTCATATAGAAAAACAAAAGACCCAGGATAGCCAAAACAACCCTGTACAATAAAGGAACTTCTGGAGGCGTCACCATCCCTGACTTCAAGCTCTATTACAAAGCTATAATCCTGAAAACAGCTTGGTATTGGCACGAAAATAGACAAGTAGACCAATGGAATAGAGTTGAAAACCCTGATATTAACCCACACATCTACGATGAATACTTGATTTTTGACAAAGAAGCTAAATTTATATGATGGAATAAAGAAAGCATTTTCAACAAATGGTGCTGGCATAACTGGATGCTGGAATGTAGAAGACTGCAGCCATGTCTATAGCCATGCACAAAACTTCAATCCAAATGGATCAAAGACCTCAACATAAACCCAGCCACACTGAACTTATTAGAAGACAAAGTGGGAAATACCCTTGAATTAAATGGTACAGCAGACTGCTTCCTGAATATTACACCAGTAGCACAGAAACTGAGATCAACAATTGATAAATGGGACCTCCTGAAACTGAGAAGCTTCTGTAAGGCTAAGGTCACAGTTACTAAGACAAATGGCAGCCCACAGAATGGGAAAAGATATTCACCAATCCCACATCTGACAGAGGGCTGATCTCCAAAATAGACAAAGAACTCAGGAAGCTAGTCTCCAAAACACCAAACAATCCAATTAAAAAGTGGGGTACAGAACTAAATAGACAATTCTCAATAGAGGAATCTAAAATGGCTGAAAGACACATCCTTAGCCATCAGGGAAATGCAAATCAAAACAACTCTGAGATACCATCTTACTCCTGTTAGAATGGCTAGAATCAAAAATGCCAATGATAGTTTGTGCTGGAGAGGATGTGGAGAAAGGGGAACACTCCTTCACTGCTGGTGGGAGTGCCAACTTGTACAGCCACTTTGGAAATCAGTATGGCGACTCTTCAGGAAAATGGGAATCAATCTACCACAAGATCCAGCAATTCTACTCTTATATATCCAAAAGATGCACATTCATACAACAAGGACATCTGTTCAATGATGTTCATAGCAGCACTATTTGTAATAGCCAGAACCTGGAAGCAACCTAGATGCCCCTCAACTGAAGAATGGATAGAGAAAATGTGGTACATTTACACAATGGAGTACTACTCAGCAGAAAAAAAAAAAAACAATGGAATCTTGAAATTTGCAGGAAAACAGATGTAACTAGAAGAAACCATTCTAGAGTGAGGTAACCCAGTCACAAAAAGACAAACATGGTATGTACTCATTCATATGTGGATTTTAGACATAGAGTAAAACAATAACAGCCTACAATCCACACTGCTAGAGAAGCTAGTAAACAAGGAGGACCCTAAGAGAGACATACATGGTCCTCTGGAGAAGGGGAAAGGGACAAGATCTGCTGAGCAAATCTCCTCCAAGGGAGGAGGGGGAGGGAGGTAGGAGAAAGAGAAGGGGAGAAGAAGAGGGGTGAGGAGGACATGATGGGGCAGGGAGGTTGAGTCAGGGGAAGAATAGAAGAAAACAAGAAAGGAGATACCATAATAGAGAAAGGCAGTTTAGGTCTACAGACAAATCAGGCACTAGGGAAAGGTCTGGAGATCTACAAAGATAACACCAACTAACAATCTAAGAAACAGAGGAGAGGCTAATTTAAATGCCCTCCCCTGATAATGAGATTGATGACTGTCTTATGTGCCATCCTATAGCCTTCATCCAGCAGGTGGTGGAAGTAGAAGCAGACACCCACAACTAATCACTGAACTGAACTGGAATCCAGTTGCAGAGAAGAATGAATGATGGGCAAAGTGGACAAGTCTAGGCTGGTGAAACCTGTAGAAACTGCTGACATGAACAAGGGGGAGCTCTTGGTCCCCAGACTGATAGCTGGGATACCAGCATGAAACTGATCCAGACCTCAGGAACGTGGGTCCTGCATGTCCAGTTTATATAGCGACAAACAGTCCAGGCAAGAGCAGTTTCTTGCTCAAATGGCTAATCTTGCCATGTTGAAAGCAAACTCCATAACGAGTTTCTTCGATGCCCATTCTCCTTTCTGACATAATTGGTGTGCCAGGAGCAGTTGTGTCTCACTTTGAAGAAAAACCCTAAACCATTTAAATGCCATAAATTCTATACATCTTTGAAATGTTTGAAGAATACCTATCCATCTCAAATACATCTCTGTATATCTAGAAAACCTAACTAACCTAATTATAAGTTCTGACTATCATACGTGACTATATTACCTGTATTTAATTATGCATATCATTTTAAAAGATCTGTATAAACACAATACCTAAACAAGAGGAGACATATACGTATCACAAAATTGACCTTAAAGTTGTATCAATAAATGAAAATCCATACCAATGCAAAGTATTCATTCCTATAGACGTGTAAAACAATCTTATTTCTAATTTAAATAAAAAATGGAAGAAGAAAAAAAACTTAATGTACTATTGTTTTCAATTTTCCCCTCCATCTTTGGAATTTGCTCTTTCTCTATTGGTCTTGCCTGCTGATGATGCTTTCTGGTGTGTTTTCACCTGATGGATTAATTAATTCTTTCATTCCTGTTTGATTCCTTTCCACTGTCTCAGCAACCAAATATCTTCAGGTTAAAAATAAATGTGTTTCAATGGTGACCTTGTGCACTTTTGTGTTGTACATATTTGGGGGAGGAAGAAAAGATACAGATTGGACTGAAATAGTGTGTGTGTGTGTGTGTGTGTGTGTGTGTGTGTGTGTGTGTGTCTGTCTGTCTGTCTGTCTGTCTGTCTGTCTGTCTGTCTGTCTTTGGGAAGAAAGAACACTGGGAAGGGATCAGATAAGTGAAAATAGTGAGGGTACACTTTTTTTTTTTTTGCTTTTTCGAGACAGGTTTTCTCTGTGGCTTTGGAGGCTGTCCTGTCTAGCTCTTGTAGACCAGGCTGGTCTCTAACTCACAGAGATCCGCCTGCCTCTGCCTCCTGAGTGCTGAGATTAAAGTCAACGCCTGGCGAGGATGCACTTTTACTCTTGCCCTTTGTATAGGATTATTTTCCACCTGGACTTGGGCATTTTTTCTCATATGTACCAAGGTGAGCGGGACTTGGGGAAGTTTTTAGAGTTGCAATCCCCCTAGTGTTACAGAAAGACTCAGCATGGTGTGGGAATGGCAACATCTGAATTTCATTAGTCTTCCGTGCAGATGGGATCACACGGCTGCACTTGAGGCTGACTCATTAGTGTTCTGTCCTCTGCAAATGGGCTCTAAATTTAATAGTGGTGTTGTGTAATCAATCAGATGGGTCTTGTCAGGTGGAGAAGACAGTGGATGCTGTGCTCTGCCTGTATCCAAAGGGACTTCCGAGCTTTGCAACTCATCATGGCTGCTTGAAGGCAGGGGAAATAACGGAACTAAGGACCTATGTGAGCTGCAACTTCAGAGGCAATTTCCATTTCTTCTTCGAGGACAATGCATTGTGCCCTTACCTCACCACACAAGTCTTTCCCTCAGATCCTGACTCTGAACTCCATTTTCACTGCTCAGCCTCACACCATAGATAGCTGTTTCTCTCTCTGGGCTCAAAATTACACCCTTTCAGTAAGCCTCAAAACACCATGCAGCCAGGAAGAAAATCATGATCCTATTTCTAGAAACAGAAAGACATAGAAAATTAATGCTGATGACATATTTTGAATTACTGTTAGACCTTTAAATCCCAGTATCTATATCTTTTTAATGTGATGTTGTTTCCTAGAACCTGAAGAACCATTCAAATTAAGTTTTGAGTATTAAGAGCTAGAACCATAATTAGAATACTGTAGAGAAGATCCCCACATTGACTACGCTGTTGAAGAGTACACAGTTAATATTATGTTTGCGTATATATTTGATACCCAAGAAATTTCCAACTAAGTACTGTAAACTTTATGTGCATTGGGGATTTTATTTGCTGAGTAAGATGAATTTGAGGAATTGTGCTCCTCAGACTACACACTGTGAGACTTAATTTTATATCAGAATGCTAATGACCAAAGAGTAGGTATGGCATGAATAAAAGTTATTAAAAGTATTATTGGCAGGCTATGGTGATACAGTCCCATAATCTCAGCATTTGGGAAGCTTATGTAGGAAGAACTCCATGGTTTTGAGGTTAACTCAGGCTACATAGTGAGAACTTGTCTCAAATGCCAATAATATAGATTGATGGATGGATGGATGGATGATTCTTTGATTGATGAAAAGGGACCAATTAGGCTAACACAAAAACCTGTATGGAAATGCTCAAAGCACTTTTGTTTAGGATCACTAAAAATTGCAAATATCTCAACCGATCAACGGAAAACCAATAGTTACATCCATATACAAACTTCTCAGCAATAAAAGGAGAACCCCTGACTGACTTATGCCGCAATCTGGGAGACCCTATGGTGTGTAATACTGATCACATGACTTTCTGAATGAAGCAAGTCGTATGTACAAAGGGCAGACTGGTGGTTTCTAGAACTGGGACATGGTTGACCATGAAGTGGCACTTGTAGGGTGATGAACCTTTTCTCTATCTGGATGGTAGTGTAGCCACAAAACTGTCTATTTCTCCATGTTCAGAGCTTGTATCAAGGAGAGTGAATTCTGTTGTGTATTAAATTAAAAAAATTTAATTACTAAGAAGTTAATGTTATTTTAAGATTATGAAATCTGTGTTTTGTCAGTATGGTAATTTCTTGCATCTTTGAAGTAGCTAATTATATATTTCCAAATCCATAATAATGCTTATGGCTTTTTATCCAATAATTTTATTTGTTAAAATTTATTTTAAGAAAAATCACAAAGTAAGTAAAAAAAAAAACTATACAAAGCCCCCCCCAGAAGCACTATTTTCTACCTTATTAATAGGCAAGGTGCCTCCTTGATTTCTTTTTGCCTCTTTGTTTTTATTTGCACTTACTGTGTTTGTTTACAAAACCATAGTCTTTCTGTTAGTCAATTTTGTGAGAGAAATAAGATTAGTATCCTATATTGGTTGAAGAATAGCAGATTTTCTATTCTTTTCTCGAGAGACACACAAAGTCATATGTTTCTGTGACCTCTTTAGAAATAGCTTGAGATTGAGTAAAACCAGAATTTCTATTGCTATAATAAGTAAGCAAATTGAAATGAAAAATATGGTTGCTAGGCAGACCATTCAGTGAGATTTGGCTTAAAAATCTCTTAGTGCACTTTACCGTTGGATTCTACTCCAGATTTTCATGCTATTAATCCAGTCCTGACCTAGAATGTTCACATGTTTAAAGTCAGAATGTGGAAAGCTAGAACTTCAGATTTTGCACATTCTTTTTTTTTTTTTTGGAAACATAAAGTTTTTAAGTCAAACAAAACTTCATTCTTTTGGGTTGATTTGATTTTGGCAAAATGCTCTTCTTAGTTCACAAAACTCTTAAGCTTTCAAACTCTCCATTAGGCTCTGCAAAACAATATTTGGCTCATTAAAGATAGATGAATGTCAACCATAAGAAACTTTCTTAAAAAATATACAGCCAAGTATCTTTAAAAAATAATCAACTGGGAGGGCACTACAAACTGTGCCAGGATGAGGTGAGAAGGGGAATGTTTGTGGGTGAGATTATTTGTGACAAAATTTATAGATTCAGGGGTCTTCATTTGTTAGCACACTATGTTTGGGAGCATCTCTTGTAGATGGTGCTCAGAATAGTGGTGTATTTGCAAACAAGATCAATACTTACTTCTTTTGTCATAGACTTACATTTATGCTTAATTACAAACTGGTCTACAGAGGGAGTTCCAGGACAGGCTCCAAAGCTACACACAGAAACCCTGTCTCAAAAAGTGAAACCAAAAAAAGAAAGAAAGAAAAAAAAAAAGAAAGAAAGAAACTGAATCAGGTGGAGTTCATCCTAGGGTATTTTAGTCTGTTCTATAGGGGCAGATCGAGTGACTTAGTGAAGTTAATGATATGGGAAATTATTGAAATTCAGATCCTAGTATCTTTCCCTAGTCAGTTTGTCTCCGACATAGAGAGGACTGTTTTCTTGTCCTCAATTATTTTGTCTTTCCCCATAGGTCCACAGTAGGAAACCTTGCTTCTGATCCAAACAATCTTCTAATGCCCCAAACACAAAATCTATGAACTTGCCACCTTCCCTCTCTGTACCCTCTCTCAGTCCCTCATTTTGGGTCCTGGGTTCGGGCCCCCTTGCCTGTTACGTGCATACTCTTGAATTACCCACTGCCATTCCCGAGTACTGAGTTTTCCCCTTGCATAAACACACAGTATTTATAAACGTGCATAAGATGCCATCCCACAGTGCACTTATTCCTTCCAGCTAAGATCCCATGGCTCCTCCTTTTATGGAAATCTTGAAGAAGTTATTTATAGAGTCTATGCACCCCTTGCCTCCCAATCTCTCTTGGAGTCATTTTGCTTAACAACTCTTATTGAGATTACCAAAGACCTTCATGTTGCCCAAGTTAATGTCAATATCCAGTTCTCAATGTCCCAAATGAGCACTGTGGTTGACACTAGACTTTGCTGCATAGTCTTGCTTCTTAATTTTTGAAAGTAAAATATAATTACATAGCTTTTCACCCTCCTTCCCTTCCTCCAACCCTTCACACACACCTAAATATAAAAATACCACCTCTTCAGTCTGCATCATGTTACTTGTATGTGTATGTTTTTATGGCTGACTACTTGGCATTAGATAACCCAGTTGGTGTGCTCTTCCTTGGGGGAGACTATTCTTCCATTCGTGGCCTTCCTTAGTTGCCTGTGGTTCTGTGTCTAGGGCTGAGATTTCCCATTCCATGTTAGTGTGTCTGTTGGTGTCGTCCTTGTTCAGGTCCTGCTTAGGCAGCTATGTTGATGAGGTTTCCTGGGAATAGCTTCTCTGACATTTCTAGAAGATATCCTCTCACCATGAACTTCCTGTTTGTTGGTTTCTACAATCTTTCTTCTGCTGTGATCCCGCTACTGAGCCTTAGGTGCAGGAGATGTATCAGTCAGGGCCAGACAACACGAGATCATTTGTTCTCTGAATTTCGATCAGTTGTGGTTTTCTATCATGGTCTCCATCTGCTGCAAAGAGAAATTTCCTTGATGTGTGGTGATAACTACACTCATCTGTGGGTGTAAGGATAAATATTTATAATGTAATTAGGACTTACACTATTTGACAGTTGTAGTTTCTTCTCCATGATCCATAGCTTCATTAATCCTGGGTAATTAGCTAGGTTTCTTATACCTGAATTAATTTAACTCTTGTTGAGTAGGTCTTAAGTTCAATTAGAGATCTGTTGGCCTCTGCCAAATAGTGAATGCCACTATTGCATCCATAGGGTTATCATGCCATTCCGGTTGCTATTTTAATTCATAAGCATCATAGCTGGGTATGACTATTGTTTTCTTCCTCTCTTAGAAGCTTGCATGATGATTTCTGTTATTGTGAAGGCTATTCCTCAGGGAGGAGGCTTTCAGGTCAGAGCCAGCTCAGGCAACCTGGGTCCTGTGTCTAAAGTACCTAGTGTCTTCAGGAATAGGGACTTACCTTCTACCTATGGGGAGCAACCAAGAGTAATAGCAATAGTCTGTAATGTTTTGGGTGACTCTTGGACAAACCTGACCAATGACTCGAACAGAGGCTTCTTATGTCTGTTGTTGGGGCTTTAGTTAGGTGATCTTTGACTCTGAGAGAGAATTTTTCAGTCCAGATGGAGAGATTTCACTTAAACTGTGTATGTGGGGGGCTGGAGAGATGGCTCAGCGGTTAAGAGCACTGAGTGTTCTTCCAGAGGTTCTGAGTTCAATTCCTGACAACTACATGGTGGCTCACAACCACCTTGAATAAGATCTGGTGCCCTCTGCTGGCATGCAGGCAGAAGACTGTATACATAATAAATAAATAAAATCTTTAAAAAAACTGTATATGTATATGATGTATATATAGACATATACATTATTTGCAATTTTAGCTAACTAGATAATGATTCCTTATGACTTTTCTGTATGCTCTTATGTTATTTTACCCTTTTACCTCATCCTTCTGTACTAACCTTCCTTCCTTCCCCAAGTAAAGGCCCCTCTTTTTTTCCCATTTTCTCCTTCAAATCATTTGTGCTCTGCTATTCCCCTCTGTGTTGTTTTCCCACCCACCCATGCTGGCAGTGGTCCTGTTTATCTGTTCTGGTTTCTGCAGTTACTGAAGGTTTTGTGCTCACATCTGAAGACTTGGATCCTCAGATGAGAGAGAACATGTGACATTTGTCTTTCTGGGTCAGGTTGCCTCACTTAATATGACCTTTTCTAGTTCCATCAATTGACCAAGCTAGACTCTGGGGCAGGGTGTGCAGGATCTGGGTGGGCAGAGAGGTTGGAATATTGTTTAAAAGGAGCCAGAAGGTTGGTATGCTTTCACTCTTTAAGACTCTTAAATTTTGGAGGACTCAGGACTCAGTTCCAAATCTCTTCTATTTTTCCTGTCTGTATTCATTCAAGATTTTAATAGCATCCGCATGATACTTATACTTCCAAGGTGTGATCTGATATCTGTCTCACAGATAACCTCACACAAAATACCTAAATGTGAGTTTTTAATCTCTCAGTCTCCTCTAATTCTATTCCCCACCATAACAAATAACATTCAGTTCACTGAGTTGCTCAAAAGTCTTGGCATAATTTCTCACACCTCTTGTTCTTTGGCACCCCAGACTCAGTCAATTAACAACTGATACCCTGCAGCTGTCCATTTCTCACTTCTTACAGCCCAATTGTCACCTCTACTTCAATTGTCCCCTGTGTGCCTGCCTTCCCACTAGGCTTCTTGCTTTTATACCAGGCTGTGCCCACCCACTGGCTTCACGTGTAACTGTACTCAAAGTTTTACTATTACTTACAGCATTCTGGCTCCTGACCTCTAACCTCATTTGCTAACATGGCTCACTGAATAATTATTAATCTTCACCCAGCCCCTGAATGACTGCCAGATTATAATTCTCTAGTGCCATTACACATTCTGTTGAATATGCCTGGAATACCTCTTCCTCAGTCATTTTTCTGGGCGGGGGAGGGGTGTGTGTGTGGCTGCTCTGTGGTGTGGATGGGAGGTGTATATCATCTCCTGCTTTATGAAATCCAGCTGCCCTGTTTGTGCAGCTTACTTAAGTTTGTTTATGTTATGAATCTATGTCTGACGTATCATTTACCAGTCATGAAGTTCTGTAGGTAAACCACGTTGTCTCTAAGACATGGGCTTACTGTGTTTGGATCATAACTGTATTCTGAGGGTCCGTTACATAGAAAGGCTCCCAATATGTATTGTCTGAAATGCCAGATGTATCAATAAAATCAAATGTGCCTACTTAAAATTTAGATCAATGGCAAATAACATTTTTTAGTGTAAATGTGTCCCAAACATTGCCCAAATTTTATCTGTCAGTTTTATAAATTATTCACCACCAACCTGGAACAGTGGTGAACTATCTCAGATGCATTCAGCATTTGTGGCTACAGCAACACAGATATCCCGGAGAGTTTGCTTTCAAATGCTTGGCCACTAATCAAACTTGGAAATGAACACCCACTGTGCTTTCAGAGCAAATCATAAGAGCTGGAGATCTTTCAGTTTGGCGTATATTTTTAAGGAGTGCAATAATTAACTTTCCATGAAGAATGTTAGAGGCAGCATCTACAGCTCCCATGACTAAAAAGGTCACAATATAGAAAGGTTTGGGCCACTTAATTGATTATGAACATCTGGGCTGAGTTATCTGAAGGTGAGGGCACTCATCTGTATATATTATGTACAGATCAAGTGAGTGTGAATGAATTAAATTTTGCTCATTAATAATTTAAGAGAGACAGTGAGAACCACAGGTGGCCCTGCCAGCTGGTAGTGTGTGTGGAGTCACCGTGGTGCTGTTGCCATGGTTACCTATAGATTGAGACGTGGAGGTACAATTTGGATTAATGACTGACTGATCTTGGGGAAATGAATATCCACATGTCATCATTCCATTTATTGGAGCTTACCATTTATACAAAAGTCAAGGGTTTACTTCTTGTGACTTCAGCATGTTTGGGGAATGAAATAAGCCTACAATGGGCCAGGCTATTGTGGATATTATAAGATGAAGCTCACAGCTTTCCCACGAGATAAAGTTGCATGGAGCATGGGATGAGAGGGTTTCAGAAGCACACTCAAATTAGGTAACTGAACATTCTAGGAAAAGAAAAGGTACAGTGAAAGCAGATGATTAGTAAGATGAGGAGAGGTGTGGAAGGTTGCTAGTTATAGGTGGATACAACTTTGATGTTGGATTGATTCTCTGTTAGTTCTCTAAAAGTCAAAGTTGTCTGTGAGCTGAGTTTGTGGGAAATGCTGAAAAAAGACAGGAAATCAGAGACCAAATGAGAGGCCAATAGCCTGAAATGTTGACTGCAGGGGATGCTGTAGCCGTGCCTGTTTAGGGGCTGGCTACAGGTGTACCCTACAGTTGACTGTAACCCAATATCTGAAAATGGCAAGAGGACACACTGATGAACAGAGTGTTTCAGGATCAAGGAGCTCAAGCAGGCTGATGTCAAAATACTGCATGTTGCTAAGAGTTCACATGGGGTGTTGCAGAGTGGCTGATGAAGTCTTGAGGCCCCAAGCCTCAAGGAAAGCCACCAACACCGAGCATAGCTCAAGGATGCAGTTGTTTCATGTGCAACATCTTTCACTTTAATAGCCCATATTGAACTTGTAGAAGTACTTGGAAACTGTCTTCAAGTGTGCCTTTTCTCAGCCAGCAAAGCTTTGGTCTTGCTCCGTGTCAGGTCCTAGGTTTCATTTCCAGGAACTCTGGTCTCACTTTTCATTCTCAGATAAGTTAGCTGCAATGCTATGTCCTCCAGGCTGTTGTACTCACCGAGGAGAGTCAACCGGAGCCACAGCACCTGTTAGCAGAGAACTGCAGCTATCTTGACTGTAAAAGTGTCAGGATCCAAAGGCCAGGGGTGGCAACCACAACAGGGTGGACACCACCAGGACAGTTAACAAGATACTCCTAGCGATGATTCTCCCGTGGGACTTCTGCTGAGACAACTAGTAGATTCACTGTTTGCACTCACCACTCTGGTTTGGTGTGACTCTATTTTTCCTCATGAGGTCCTAAATATTAGGCCATCTGCGTGTTACCTGATAGACTATGTCTGCACTGTCTCAAACAACATCCAGTCCTAGTGGGTACACACAATAAATATAGTACACCCAGAAATATAGGCTAAATCTAAGATCTCTTCTTTCCTGTAGATATCTTAGAAATTTCATTTTTTGTACCATAGTTTTTCCAAATCTTTATAGCCAGAGACAACAAACATTGGTAGTCTCAACACAGTACATGCTTATTCATAAGTGGATATTAGATGTAAAGCAAAGGATAACCAGGGTAAAATCCACAGCCCCAGAGAAGCTTGGTAACAAGGAGGACCCTAAGAGAGATGCATGGATCCCCCTAGGAAGGGGAAATAGATGAGATCTCCTGAGTGACCTGGGAGTGGGAGTAGAGGGGAGGGGAGGGGGATGAAAACATGAGGGAATGGGAAGGGCAAATTGGGGAGGGGCAGAGAGGGAGAACAATGAAAGAGATAATGACAGAGGGAACCATTAAGGGGTCAGGGTGAAACCTGGCGCTAGGGGAATTCCCAGGAATCCACAAGGATGACCCCAGCTAAGACTCCTAGCAACAGTGGAGGGGGTGCCTGAACTGGCCGTCTCCCCTAATTGTCATCATAGAGCCTCCTAACTGGAGGGAAGCAGATGCAGAGATCCACAGCCAAGCACTGGGCCTACCTCCAGGAGTCTAGTTGAAGAGAGGGAGGAGGGATTACATGAGCAAGGGGGAGTGAACACCATGATGGGGAAACCCAGAGACAGCTGGCCTGAGCTCCTGGGACTTCATGGACTCTGGGAATCTGCATGTGGGTGACAGTTGTGTGGCTTGGTCTGTTTGCGGGGCCCCTGGCAGTGGGACCATGGTGCATGAGCTGGCTGGCCTTTGGAGCCCATTCCCTATGGTGGGATCCTTGCTCAGTCTTTATGGGGGGGGGTTGGTACTGCCTCAAGTTGATATGCCAAGTTTCTTTGACTCCCTACGGGAGGCCTTACACTTTCTGGGGAGTGGAGGAATAGGTGGGGGGGGGAGGTGGGGGAGTGGAAGAAGTGGGAGGAAGGGAGGAGGGGAACTGTGGTTAGTATGTAAAATGAATACAAAATTTAACAATAAACAAACAAATATTGTTAGTCTCACACTGTCACTGCAGCAAGTATGTTGCATTGTTGCAGTGGGTGAAAGTAGTTCAGGACTTTTCATAAGATTGCTGTAGGAGCTGACCTGAGCAAGGGGGAGCTCTTGGTCCCCAGACTGACAGCTGGGAAACCAGCATGGGACTGATCCAGACCCTATGAATGTGGGTGTCCATGAGGAGGCCTCGGAAATCTGTGGGGCCTCTGGTAGTAGATCAGTATTTATGCCTAGAATGCAAATGGACTTTGGGAGCCCTCTCCACACAGAGGGATACTCTCTCAGCCTAGACACACAGGAGAGGGCCTAGGCCCTATCCCATAGGATATGACAGACATTGAAGATCCCCCATGGAAGGCCTCACCCTCTCTGGGGAGCAGAAAGGGTATGGGATAGGGTGTTAGTGGGAGGCAGGGGAGGAGGGGAGGGAGAGGGAATTGGGAATGACATAAAAAACAATCTTGTTTCTAATTTAAATGAAAAAATGGGGAAAAAGATTGCTATAGGAGTAGGCAGAGGCTGCAGCCACCTGAAGTTTAAGCTGGGTGAGAAGTTTTGCTCCAAGATGGTGACTCACATGGCTATTTTCAGGAGGCCTCAGTTCCAAGTCAGTGAGTCTCTGTAGTTTTCATCAGTGTTGTTATGGCATGGCTGCTGATCCATCCCCTGAACAAGTGATAAGGGACATAGGCAGAGATATAGAGGACACACAGGCCCAGTCACAGAAACAGAGACGCAGAAACAGAGACCATGTCACAGAGACAGGGGGACTGACCCAGTGAGGCACACAGAGAACAGAGAGAAAGTGGGCCCCAATGAGTCCTACAACAGCCTGGTCTCGAAGTCTGACATTATTGTACCATGGTCTACTAATGTACAACCACATATTACCCACAAGGTGAGAGGAATTTAGACTCTACTTTTGAAGACAGGAACTCTAAATTATTTCTTCATTTTTTTTTCATGAAATATATTTCAATCATGCTTCCCCCTCTCCCAAGCCCTACCCACCCAACATTATGTTCTCTCTCTTTTTCAAAACCAATCCCCAAACTTCACAAAAATAAAAATCAAAGCAATCAAAAGACCAATAAGACAACAACAACAAAAGCCCAAGCCAAAACAAAATGAAACCAAAAGTCCATAAAGTCCAAAAATAAAACCATGAATTTTGTTCCAGGTTGGCCAACTGCTTGTGGGCATGAGGCCTGTCCTGAGGTGTGGTTAATATATACAGTGAAACTATATTAGAGAAAACTGATTTTACCTTTGCCAGTGGGAACCAGTTATAGTTTCTTGGTTAGGGGTGGGACTCTCATCCGCTTCCTCCTCTCAGTGTTGGGACTCTGTCTGGCTTGAACTATGCATGCTGCTGTAGCCTCTGTGAGTTCATG
Source organism: Cricetulus griseus (assembly GCF_003668045.3). Lineage (NCBI taxonomy): Eukaryota > Metazoa > Chordata > Mammalia > Rodentia > Cricetidae > Cricetulus > Cricetulus griseus. Next base: position 1,828,468 of record NW_023276806.1, read on the forward strand.
TTCTGTGTGTGTCAGTTCTGTTGTATCTGGAAGACATCATTTCCTCTGTCTATTATAATATTTCTTCCTCCTCTTCTGCATAGATCCCGAGCTATGAGAGGGCGGCTTTGATAAAAACATCCAATTTAGGACTGAATACGCCAACATCTCAGATTCTCTTTATTGTGGTGATATTTCATTTGTGCTTTAACAAATAAAGGTTGCCTGAAGATCAGAGTGCGGAGCTAGCTACTAGTTAGCCATAGAGGCCAGGCAGTGGTGGCACATACCTTTAATCCCGGCACTTGGGAGGCAAAGGCAGATAGATCTCTGTAAGTTCAAGGCCACCCTGGACTACACGAGATTGATCCAGTCTAAAAGAGAAACACAGCCAGGCAGTGGTGGCTCACACGTTTAATCCCAGTACTTGAGAGTCAAATTTCTTTAACCCCAGTACCGGGGAGGTAGAGACAAGAAGGGGTATGGCTGGGTGGAGAGAGGAATATAAGTCAGGAGGAGACAGGAGCTCATGGCATTCAGTCTGAGGATTTCTAGGGGCAGGATTGCCCCTTTTGTCTGAGGAGTCTGTAGAGCTAAGAGGTCTGTTTTGCGGCTGGCTCCTTTACTTCTCTGACCTTTAGCATTTACACCAATATCTGACTCTGGGTTTTTATCATTCAGACCTACTAAAACTTGGGCTACACTTAATGTATTGTCCACTGTGGATCTCTGTGTTAATTACAAAAAGGAACTTACCTGATGAGGGCCGAACAAAGCACTGATCTATGGGTATAGCGGAATGTTATTAGGAGTCATTTTGTAACAATAGTATGTGGTTTTCCCCTGGGCTCATTACCTAACCAGTCTCAGGTTCTTAGATACTATAGCAGTGTCATATATGGGCTCCATGTAATGGATTGGGCCTTGTATCCAATGAAAAGATGGTTGGGTCTTCCCATAACAAATATGGCCACGACTGTACCAGTATATCTTGCAGGCACGTCACTGTTGTAGGTCTCAGGGTTGTAGCTGGTTGATGTTGGTCATTATATGTGTTTAAATGATTTTAAGACGTATTTGAAAACTGACATACTGTTGAAGCATGTTTTCCATTTCTTTCTTGAGCTTCCATCAGATGCCTCTACAACTCTTTCCTTTGCAGTCACAGCCAATAATGATGGGAGAAACGATATGTCCAGCCAAAGTATCAATCTTTCACCTCTGTTGAGTTCAGATTGGTCATAGGTTAAAGGTGTAGGAAGCTGTGACGTCAGAGGCTGTAGACCCTGTGATGTGTCTGTCCTTTCCTTCCTCTGCTCTTCAGCACTCGAACATGGTGGGGTGTTGGTGGAGGCGCGCTCTCGGGAGAGCTGAACCATGAATGATCTTGAGAAAGTGAGGAAGAAACACAGAGACCATAGAATGTAATAAGTGTTGGGTGAGGAGCCACCAAACAAGCTTTCAGCAAGCTGCCTCTTCTGTTCTATTTGCCCTAGTGAGATATAGAGTCAAACCAATACCAGTACACATGGCCCTGAACAAATGATTTGAGTTGCTTTGGTTTGTTTGTCTTTCCTGGGAAATTGTCCTCTCCTTAGCAATGCAGGGACAGAGATTCCTGGGGTTGTGTTCCTGGGCTGGGGACTCCTGTTGCCATTTCCAAGCACATTTCTCTGATCTCTCCTTCCTTCACCACCAGCTTTGCGTCTTCTTCCATCTAGCGTCCCTTCCATCACCAGTGGTTACGTTTTACAGGTCACTTGGAACAGCTGTCTTATCCTCTAAGGGTCATAATTAACAACACTGTCAAAGTATCTTTTGTTATAGTAACAGCGCAAGAACCAGGGATTAGGTTATGAGACAATTACTCAGCTTACAGAACTTGGTTTTATGTTTTGCCTTTCACAATAACACATCATTTAGATTGACTACACAAATGTGTTTATTCCCAGGCGGTGGTGGCACACGCCTTTATTCCCAGCGTTCGGGAGGCAGAAGCAGGTGGATCTCTGTGAGTTCAAGACCAGCCTGGTCTACAAGAGCTAGTCCCAGGACAGCCTCCAAAGCCACAGAGAAACCCTGTCTCAAAAAACCAAAAACCAACCAACCAAACAAACAAACAAACAACACAAAAAACCCCAAATGTGCTTATGTTGTCCTTTTTTTCTCATTTAAAAATGATTATTCCTCTCTCCCATATCCCTCTCTCTCTCTCTCTCTCTCTCTCTCTCTCTCTCTCTCTCTCTGTGCGCGCGCACACACACACACACACACACACACACACGCACGCACGCACGCACGCACGTGCACGTGCAGGGGTGCTTTTTGTGCCCATGGAGGCCAGAGGACTACTTTCCGCTGTGTGCCAGGGATCATTCTCAGGTAGTCAGAGCTTCTGCGACATGCACCTTTACCCACTGAGCAGTCTCCTGGGACCTGTGAAGTAGACTCAAATAGGATGTTTGAAAGGAAGTGGTTTGGAAAATGGAGCACAAGACCTGAAATCACTGACCTGGAACACAGACAGCACCTCTTCTCTGTGAAGGCTGCTGCAGGAGCCGCAGACTCCCTCAAAGGCATTTGGAAAACTTCCCCTGTGCAGTTGATCAGATCCTTTGACTACCCACCCTGACTTGAGTAAAAAGTATCTATTTGTTTCTCTTCTGTCTGAAAGATTGATAAAACACAGGACTCAAGATGGAGAGGGAGCAGAGGCGAGCTTGGACTCTAAGGCTCTCTAATAAGCTCCCTAGGGACCAGGAGCTGGGCGGATGCAATTCCTTCCCTGTGCAGTGAAGCTCACTTTGTTCCTGGGGCCTTGTTTCCTTGTTTCTAAGAGGGCCCTGGGGCCTCCCTTAGTCAGAGCTTGGGATTTCCAGGGTTAGCAGCTCATCTTCTCAGCTGCAGTGGCTCCTGTGACTATGAGGTTTATGTCTCAGCTGGGCTGGACTGTGTCGTGACAAACAAGCTTCGTGGTCAGCCCGATAACATCGAATCTCTTACAAACCATTTATTCTGTGGTGTTTCTGAACTCCGTGCAAAACATGGATAATGCCATTGCTAACTGTAGAAGGTGGTGAATGAGACACAATGAGGGCTGTGTATTGTGAGTGCCCACTCTTTCCTTTTGGCACCTAGCAGCCTTTTCACTGACAGATAATGCATGTCATGCATCATTCTGAAGGGAAAGGAGAAAGACGTGGTGACCAATGAGTGAGCAGTTTAGGGCATATGGTGGAATCCCTAGGTTGGGAGGTACAAAGTTGTGCAGCCGTTGCTCTGGACTGACACACTCTATCTCCTGGAGGAAAGAGAGATCGTGTAACTTATGGAGCTCAGGAGCCCAGAAAGCCACAAACCCATGATTATATAAGCAGTGACAGTGGCTGGCAGAATTTCGCTGTTCAAGCTTCCTACAAGTTGTGTACAGAGCTCTGGGGAGATACAACTTTTGTGCGCTGTTGCCCATGCTGGGGGGGGCTTTCTGGTAATGCAACTGCCTTTGGGTCACTCGAGGTCCTGTAAGTAGTTCCTCACCTGTGCTCCTAATAAATGCCCTGGGTTATTAAGCCAGACTTGAGTGGAACTGTATCTCTGGCCTGCCAGGGGTGTTCTATCTGCATAAACTAAACCTTTCTTCCTGTCTCCTTAAGAGTCAAAGTCACACGTCCTGGACTAACAAATATCTTGTATATTACAACTTTGATAAGAAGTTTTATAACTGGACTTTAAAAATTTATAATCATTGAATTGTGTGGGGAGGGGCATTAGGATGGCTTCCGGGATTCCATCCTCTTCACCATGTGGTTTTCTGGCATCGAACTCCACTGGAGGTTTGGTGGCAAGCACTTTTACCTGTTGATCTGTCTTACCTGTCCTGAACCTCTCTCTCTCTCTCTCTCTCTCTCTCTCTCTCTCTCTCTCTCTGTGTCTCTCTCTGTCTCTGTCTCTGTCTCTCTCTCTCTCTCTCTCACACACACACACACACACACACTTGTCATAAAATCTGAGAGAGGGGATTCCTACATCTAGATTGTAAATCAATATCGCTTCTACTTACCTAGAGCATTTAATCATTTGCTTGTTTGAGACAGGGTCTCTCTTTGTAGTCCTGGAACTCTCTGTAGTCCAGGCTGTACTTGATCTCACAGAGATCCTCCTGCTTCTGCCTCCCAAGTGCTGGGGTTAAAGGTGTGTGCTACCATGCCCTACTAGTATTTTAATCTTAATTCAACCACTTTTGCTCACCCCATTTTTCTCATTAACAACGATCAATTTAAAAGTGCTCACGTTCTAAACAGAAGCACTCAAAATATTACATAAGCCAGATAGGAACACTGGGGATGTGATGAGAAAGCGTTGAACACGGTAACTAGGTTGTGTGTGTGAATTCACACCACGCCATTGTATTTATTGCTAATCTAACAATATCTCTAGGTTTATACAGAATACCACAGGTGCCATTTCTTTCCCTACATGACATCTCTTGTTTCTGTATACAAAGAAAATCTAGCTTTAGTGCACCAGTAGCCACGGTGCCAGTCTCAGGGAGATATGACTGAAAAGCTTCATTTAAAATGAGATTGGGATCTTCTCTAAACGGTTGCATCATCACGGTACAGAGATAAAGAGTGGATCCAATCAAAGATTTGTTTGTTATCGGAACTCTTAATCCTGACTGGAAACAAGTATGCGTCTGAAAGGCCAATGCTTTCCATTTAACCCCTAAGCAAGATGGTCTGGTGATGTATTGAGAGATTTACCAGAGGTACCTGTGGCACTGACCACGTGGGCGTGGTCACAGGTGAGTATACAAGAGCGGGTGGGATTTGGTCTGGGGTCTGGGACAGGCTTGCTCTCTCTTGGTTCCAGTGGGGTTACGGAGAGCAACTGGGCGTGGATCCTCGGAGCTGGAACTTGAGGGTTATCGGTTTCTCATGTAAGTGACTTCTCCCGGAATAAAATGAATTTATATTACCCTAGTCCCGTGTATCTTAATCTGTACATCCACAGTGATGTGGCCTCTCTTCTGTCTCAACCAAAAGTTACCAAGCAGCTTGGATCGGACCACTCTGCATCTGCTGCCCCCTTTCCCTCGTTTGTTACCTAGTATTTGGGTCTTGGCAGCCTTCTGCTTATCACACAGGGTCAAGGAGCAAAGAAGATTCCAGGAGGAGAAACCAGTGGAGGGATGGGAGGAGGAGGAGGAGGAGGAGGAGGAGGAGGAGGAGGAGGAGGAGGAGGAGGAGGAGAAGGAGGAGGGAAGACCTGGTAGCAGGCATAGCACCATGTTCCTAGAGCTCACGCAGCTGTGTGTCACTCACAATCTTACCCTTTTACATTTTGTAGCTTCTTTAATTTCTTTGTCTAAAATATTGGTACTCTGGGAGAACAAAAACCTTAAGATATGATCCATCTTTCCCATAGTGTAAACCATTCATCATTGTTCATTAGTTATTAATAACTTACAGTTGACTGCTATTACTAAGACTAGGGCAAACATCTAGCAAATACAACTCTCACAGCAGAGTTTTGGAATTTTTTTTTTTTTTGAAATAGTGATTTGTTGTATAGTTGGGCTCACAAATGTGGGCCATCCTCTTTTGTTTTGTTTTGCTATTTTTTCAAGGCAGGTTTTCTCTGTGTAGCCCTGGCCATCCTGGAACTCAACTCTGTACACCAGGCTGGCCTGGAACTCAGAGATTCACCTACCTCTGCCTCCTGAGTGTGGGATTAAAGGCATGGGCCACCACCACCACCCAGGCATGTGCCAGCCTCTTCATCTTCATAAGTACAATTCTTGATCTATTAGATCTTGATCTATTAGATTCTAGCTTACTAGGTAGCTTCCTGACTGACTTTGAACTCAGTAGGTAGACCAGGGTGGCTTCAAACTCAAAGAAACCCTCCTGTCTCAGATTCCTGCTGGGGTTACAGACATCAGCCTCAGTGTCCAGCCTGAATTTCACATATATGATCCAGGTTAGGCACAGAAAATTGAAGTTTTAATGACTTATGTAACCAGCATCTTCAGAATGAATCTTTCCCTCAGCACCCAGTTAAAAACTGATCCCATGGCCACACCCAAATTCTTTTCACCTTATCTGTTCCCCCAACTATTAAATTCACACATTATTTGTTTATCTTGTTGATTGTTTACATTATTGCTAGACTTCAATAAGAAAACATACATTATCCTGTTTATTAGTCTATATTCTTAGCACTGGTGTTTGTTGAAAACATGAATAAATGAAGGAATGAATGAATTATTCTTTGTGAAGCAGTCCATCAAGTGTCAGACCTGTCCACTGCCTTTATATTTCTTGAGAGTGTCCTCATTATATACAGTGAAAAACCATTAAAGAGAGTAAGATCCTTGTTTAAGTCAGCATAGTAGCGATAGAGACAAGTTTAGGTCAGGTCTGTCCTCTTGACTTGACTCTATGTAGTGTGTAAATAAAATAGTGGCTTACAGAAATGGTGATGAGTTGTGACTGGTCACTGCCCCACCCTAATGTTCATTTGATTGATAATAGTATAGACCCGCAGCAGAATTTGGTTGAGGAAACAATCAAAATGGCTTACTCCCCTAGATTATTCTTGCTCCATGTCTTTCTTTCTGCCAGATTTTTTTTTTTTTTGATTGGGATACTGAAATGCATCTAGGATGTGCACTGGAGGAATGCACTCCTTATCAAGACTTGGGCTCAGGTATCTGGAATGAAGAAGAATATCCTCCTTTTAAATGAATCCTCCCAAACAGATAGTAAATCAGGAAGGAAATGTCTGTAGTTTGCACTCCCTAATTGGTGTTAAAACATCTATGGGCGGTGGATGCTGCCCTCAGGTTCTGAAAGGCCTCTTGTCCCCATCAAAATGACAGAATACAGTTTATAATAGGCTGACAAACTGTGAATGCCTCAAGCCCAGGATAGCTGTGACCCTGCCCCCACCAAACCCCAAGACACGGGATGGTTTTAAAACAAGTTATATGATATAAAACAGATAAGAATAGTATCTGTGTGTATACATAGAACCTGTAAAATATTAAAAATGGTAGATTCTCACATGAAATCTTACTCCAAGGAGAACACAGAGAGGGTGCACATATACCTTGGAAATGGCTATTGACAGAACAGCCATGAAGCTGCCTGTGCCCAGTAAATGCCATACTTGATGCTTGACAAATAATTTCAGGAATAATAGCTTCTAGTGTCTTTGCATGCCACTTCATTTTCTTCCCCAGATTTTGAATCCCAATGCTCTGACACAAATAGAGCTGTGTATTTTCTCACCACAGTGCTTCAATCCATAGACTCTATGATTATGTGGAAATTTCATAGGTATTTTTATAGAGACTGCAACAAAAACAGTAGAGTGTGATCGGAAAAAAAATATGTCTGACAGACAGAGGTGGGGTCATCCAGAACAGCCCCGGCACTTGGTTGCTGTTTTCCATGTGGGCAAACAGAGGCTCCTTCTCCCAGTCCTGGCCTGGAAGGAGAAGGCACAGGGCCAGGCAGGTTCCATTTGAATGCAAGGGAAAGAGCAAGAAAGTCAGCAGCCCAAGAAGACCCACTGTAGGTACAATTTTAGAAGTAGGTAACAGGGCTGTTCTGAATCTGGGAGCCAGGCCAGGAGATACCATGCAGACACGCCTAGGCCAGGGTAGCTGAAAGTGGGTGAAATTGAAAGTGAGTCAGCCATATTTCAGGGCACTTTCTTCAAGACATTTTTCAGGTTAAATGCTCTTTTAGATGCCTGGTTCTTTCTCTTAGTTAACACTACATACTTGCTGGAAACTAAGAGATTAAATTTAACAAAATGAGTTTGAGGCCTTCTTGATTCCTGGAGATTTCATCTTCTTTTATCTTTGTTGTGGTGAGTTTAGGGATGGTGACACCTCATTTAATTCTATGTCAGTACAATTCAATGCCATTCTCTCACAAGGTGGAATGTCACCCAGCTGTAGGTAATGAATAAATCTCACTTTTGAATATTTTTCATCTCTTTGTACTACATCAAAGCATAATCTCTCTCTCTCTCTCTCCCTCCCCCTCTCTCTCTCCCTCTTCCCCCCTCTCTCTCTGTCTCATGAGCAAGTCATACAAACTTACAATAGTTTGCAGTAACCTATAATGGTTTGGAAATGTCTTACACAGAGGCTGTCTTGAATGCTTGGTTCCAGCTGTTGGTGCTATTTTGGAAAATCCTAGAAAAATTTGGAGGTGGACTTTTGTTAGTGAATGTGTACCACTAGAGGTTATTCTGGTCCTGGCTACTCGGTAGCTTTTTCCCATCTGCCATGAGACCAGTGACCTCCTTTGCCACACACTCCTACTGCCACCACCACAAAGATCTTCCCAAATACTTGATCCATGGATCCATCAATTGAATCCTCTGAAACTGAGTCAAAACCAGTCATTCCTTGCACCACAGGTTTGTTTGCCACAGCAGTTCCTAAGGCTAACATCCACACCAGTGGGGAGAAGATGTGATCAGCTTACCAAGTCACAAGGAGAAAGGTGGACCCCTATAACACGTTGAGAAAGAAGGACTGGCAGGAGATCTATTCCACCACATCTGCTTTCTCTCAGTGCTCCATGCCTTATCCATTTTAGTTATCTCTTGCTCTCAGATTCCAGAGAGAGCTAAGGAATAGCGGAAGAAGACAGAATCCCAGATAAGACAAGCATGCTTAAACTCAGTCTTTTGATGAGAAGAAGGTGACAGACAATGTTTCAAGAGGTTCTGGTCACATGTCATAGGAGCCTTGTCTACCCTTGCAGGGAGAATGCCCCAAGTGTGTCTTAAATGCAGGCACACAACTTTCACTGACGACTCAGTGAAATGCGGCCAACCCAATGTAAGTTATTTGTGAGGATTATCATAAATATTATCCTATAAAAAAATCCTTGGGTGTTTATAAAGGACCTGAAATTTAGAAAGGTTAAATGTTTCCACAAACACTGGGGAAGACTAATTGTTCTGTAGCCCTGACAACTGCTGGTCAGCTGACCTGGGTTTAAGTCCAGTTACTTGAACAGTTGCCGAGTGACATGTTTTGAGAACCAACTGATCGGGAAAAGCCTTTCCTTTCCAACAGCCAATCAGGACTCACTCCAACAAACACATCTGAGTTCCACCAGTCATCATCATCATCGCTTCATCGCCAACCACCATTTTTCTGCATATATGTTTGCTCACCTCTACCTGTGTCCATGCTTCCTAGAGTTCTGCCCAAGGCCAGTAGAACTTGTGACTTCCCTTGTTGCACCGAGTGACATGAGGAGTGTTGTCAGACATTCCACGATGGATCTATTGTCCTCTGACTGCAGCTTGACTTGTTGCACACAGCGGGGGATTGTAGGGCAGCGTTGATCATGTGATGCATGTAGCCATGTCTGACTAAGCCAGCACATTTCCTCACTCTGCGATTGTCAGACTGGTGGCCTAAGGTGGGGGCGGCTCTTTCCCTGGAAGCTTTCTTCTCTGCTGGTGCTGCAACGCTTGAGTGGCTACTTAGCTTTGCATATTTTTCCTCTCGCTAACAACTTGTAGGATCATTTGAATCTTACATTTTCTTATTCCCATGGTGACAAATTCATTATCTCTTTATTAATTTAAGAAGTACTCATTTCATTTTTCCTGAGTGCCTGGATACTAAGACAATGAAGAGATTAGGAAAATTTAACCTGGAAGGACTGGAAGTCTGGGAAGAGAGACATTGTGAAGTGTGGGGCTCAGGGAACTGGTGAGAAAACAGGTTTCTAAGCGCCACTGGCTGTGGCACTGACCAAATGACAAACAACTGATATTTAACGCCTTTGAAAATTGTTTGGGGGGGGTGTAGAGAGATGGCTCAGTGGTTAAGAGCACTGGCTGCTCTTTCAGAGGACCTGGCTTCTGTAACTCCTGTCTCTGACAATCTGACTCCTTCTGGTCCATGAGGTACCAGACACGCATGTGGTGCACATATGTACACAATGGTATCAGATCTCCTAAAACTGGAGTTGCAGCCAGTTGTGGGTTGCCATGAGAGTGCTGGAATTCCTACCTGGCTCCTCTAAACCCACATTTACTCCTTAAAGCAATCATCTTTTTTTTTTTTTTTAACTGTCAGGAAAAAATGTCCGTAAATTTGCTAACATTAATCAAACACCAAATATTGAATAGGAATTGTGCTAGCCTGGATCCGTGTTATTTAGAAAGCCATATTACTACAATGTAGTTTAAAAACTTCTTTTAGGGGGAAAATGTACAGCTCCATACAGAACAAGTTTTTTTTAAAAAAGAAACATACAACTAGAAAAACCCCACAAAACTTCTTTTAGATTTAATTTTTGTGAATTCTGTTCATGTATATGCCATAGGTCATGAGCATATGCATCCAGCACCCCTCTTGTACCCCTCCCACTTACACCTGCTTAACTGGCCACTGTTGACTTAACTTGCCCCCATCATGCGTTATTTTTGCTGCTGTTGTTGCAAGTCTTGTGTAGGTGGCCACAGTTGCTGTGTGTTCATTACATCAGCCAGAAGGCAGCATCTCAGAGGTGTCTTTCCCACCCTCCAGGTCTCACAGTGTCTCTGCCTCCTCTTGTGTGTGTTCCTCGAGCCTCAGCGGAGGTGATACTGAGGCCCCACTTGAGGCTGAGCAGTCAAGGTCTCTTATTCTCAGTTTTCTGACGAGCTACAAGTCTGTATTGACTGAGGGACACTGTGGGAAGAAGCTGCTCTAGCCACGAGAGCAATCACCAGTCTAAGGTATAAAACACACATCTAGGATGCATTTTGGCCAAACAGCTTATTAAATAAGAGAAGTTGCATATAAGAAATGTTGTGGGGCTGGAGAGATGGCTCAGGGCTTAAGAGCACTGACTGTTCTTCCAGAGGTTCTGAGTTTAATTCCCAGCAACCACATTGTGGCTCACAACCATCTGTAATGTGATCTGGTGGCCTCTTCTGGTGTGCACTGTATACATGATAAATAAATAAATAAATAAATAAATCTTTTTTTTTTAAATGTTGTTTTCCATTTCTAGCACCAGAAAATTTAGTTCTCATTTTTCTTAGCAAGTGCACTTTCGGTTGCCCCAAATAGTATATCACAGGTTTCCAAAAACTGATACAAGGATGGTAAAACAGGAACTTTGGTGAAACAGGAGCTGGCTTAGCAAGAAGGCGATGGCTGATGTTGACTGACAACTTGACAGGATCTGGAATCATCTTGGAGACAGGCTCCAGCCACACATGAGGGATGATGTAGCATAGACTAGCCTCTGGGCAGTGTTGGTCAGGCTAAATGAGGTGATAAAACTAACTGATCAAAACATCTCCTGCTGCCTCTTGGCTTTGGATGCAGTGTGACCAGCTGCTTTAAGCTCCTGCCTACAGGGTGGACAGACTGCCTCCCTGGAACTCTGCACCCAAATGAACTCTTTCTCCCTTAGGTTGCCTTTGTCTCAGCAAGGAGAAAAGTAAGACAGAGGCAAAACTTTCCTCAATCTCATTTAGATGGATTCTTATTTATTTATTTATTTATTTATTTATTGTATGACTGTCTTTCTGAGTTATTTCACCCTTCTTTTTTATTTTCACTTTTAAAATGTAAATTAGAAACAAGCTTGTTTTACATGTCAATCTCAGTTCCCTCTCCCTCCTCTCCTCCCCTGCCCCTGACCACCAACCAACCCCTATCCTGTCCCCTTTCTGCTCCACATGGAGGGTGAGGCATTCCACGGGGATCTTCAAAGTCTGTCACATCATTTGAAGCAGGGCCTACGCCCCCATGTATATAGGCTGAGAGAGTATCCCTCTATGTGGAGTGGGCTCCCAAAGTCCATTTGTACACTAGGGATAAATACCGATTCATTACCAGGGGCCCCATAGATCACCCAGGCCATGTTCAGGGGGTCTGAATCAGTCCTATGCTGGTTTCCCAGCTATCAGTCTGGGGTCCATGAGCTCCCCCTTGTTCAGGTCAGCTGTTTCTGTGGGTTTCTCCAGCCTGGTCTTGACCCCTTTGCTCATCACTCCTCCCTCTCTGCATCTGGATTGGAGGAGGTCTGCTCAGTGTCTAGCAGTGGGTGTCTGGTTCTTCTTCCATCAGCTACTGGATGAAAGCTTGAGGAAGGCATACAAGGTAGTCATCAATCTCATTATAGGGGAAGGGAATTTAAGGTAGCCTCTCCACTATTGCTTAAATTGTTAGTTGGGGTCAAACTCGTAGATCTCTGGACATTTCCCTAGTGCCAGATTTCTCTTTAAACTTATAATGGCTCCTTCTATTCTGGTATCTCTTTTCTTGCTACGTAAGTCCAAATGGATCAAAGACCTCAACATAAACCCAGCCACACTGAACCTCTTAGAAAAGAAAGTGGGAGGTACCCTTGAATGAATTGGTACAGTAGACTGCTTCCTGAGCATAACACCAATAGTACAGACACTGAGATAGACAATTAATAAATGGGACCTCCTGAAACTTAGAAGCTTCTGTAAGGCAAAGGACAGAGTCAGCAAGAAAAAATGGCAGCCCACAGAATGGCAAAACATATTCACCAACCCCACATCTGACAGAGGGCTGATTTAAAAAATATACAAAGAACTCAAGAAGCTAGTCACCAAAACACCAAATAATTCAATTAAAAAGTGGGGTACAGAACTAAACAGAATTCTCAATAGAGCAATCTAAAATGGTTGAAAGACATAAGAAAGTGTTCAACATCCTTAGCCGTCAGGAAAAAGCAAATCAAAACAACTCTGAGATATCTATTTTTGTTTGTTTGTTTGTTTTTCAAGATAGGGTTTCTCTGTGGCTTTGGAGGCTGTCCTGGAACTAGCTCTGTTAGACCAGGTTGGTCTCAAACTCACAGAGATAAGTCTGCCTCTGCCTCCCGAGTGCTGGGATTAAAGGTGTGTGCCACCACCGTTTGGCCCTGGCTAAAATAAAAACCACCAATGATAGTTTATGCTGTAGAGGATGTGGAGAAAGGGGAACACTCCTCCACTGCTAGTGGGAATGCAAACTCATTCAGCCACTTTGGAAATCAGTATGGAGGTTCCTCAGGAAAATGGGAATCAGTTTAGCTCAAGATCCAGCAATTACATGGAGGGATACTCCCTGAGCCTAGACACAAGGGGGTTGGCCTAGGTCCTATCCCAAAGAATAAGACAGAATTTAAAGACCCCTTATGGAAGGCCTCACCCTCCCTTGGGAGCAGAAAGGGTATGGGATAGGTAGGGTGTTAGTTGAGGGGAGGGCAGGGGAGAAAGGGAAGGGAAGGGACCTGGGATTTTCATGTAAAATAATTTTCTTTCTAAAAAAAAAAAAATCCAGCAGTTCCACTCTTAGGCATATACCCAAAAGATGCACATTCATACAACAAGGACATCTGTTCAACTATGTTCATAGCAGCATTATTTGTAATAGCCAGAACCTGGAAGCAACCTAGATGCCCCTCAATGGAGGAATGGATAAAGAAAATGTGGTACATTTACACAATGGAGTACTACTCAGGGGGAAAGAAACAATGGAATCTTGAAATTCTCAGGCAAATGGATGGAACTGTAAGAAACCATCCTGATTGAGGTAACCCAGTCACAAAAAGACAAACATGGTATGTACTCATGCATCTATGGATTTTAGATATAGAACAAAGGATTATACACTGCCTACAATCCACACTGCCAGAGAATCTAGGAAACAAAGAGGACCCTGAGAGAGACAGAGAAGGCAAAGGGACATGTAGGGGGGAATCCTGGCCATGCCTGCTTTCGTGTGGGAAAGTTTTAAGTAGTTAGGGGCACACACGTGGGGCCCTTTCTCTCGTTCCCTGTTGCCTGGCTGAGTACTTGTGTGAGTACTATTTCTTTTTTTATTTATTATTTATATTTATTCTGCTTCCATGAATATCTGCACACCAGAAGAGGGCACCAGATCTCATAACGGATGGTTGTGAGCCACCATGTGGTTGCTGGGAATTGATCTCAGGACTTCTGGAAGAGCAGTCAGTGCTCCTAACCTCTGAGCCATCTCTCCATCCCCGAGTACTATTTCTTAATAAACTACCTGATATCAACCTAAACCTGACTCCACATTGCATTCCCCTTTAGGATAAGATCTCCTGAGCTAATTGGGAGCATGGAGGGAGGGGAGAGGGAGTTAGGAGAAAGAGAAGGGGAGAAGAGGAGGGGGGAGGAGGACATGAGGGAGCAGGAAGGTTTAGTCGGGGAAAGAATAGAGCAAGAAAAGAGATTTCATAATATTTTGCCCCTCTTTCCTTGGCGCTCTTTACTAGTTTTGAAACATGATGTTTTGTGCATCAGGAAAACTATCTGTAGTTTATACAGAAGCCGCCTGAGTTTCAGACACAGAAGCAGTGTTATCATCAACTCTTGATTAATGGCTGGACAGGGACTTAGATTTTAGTACTTTTCTTGCTTTTCCAAAAACAATCCTGACCTTTGCTGTTACAGCTTTTGGCTGAACTAAGAGCTGCTGCAGGACAGTCACTTCTGCTTCGTGGAGAGCCAGCTTCGTGTCCAGCCACGTTGGCTGGACATCTGCTTAGTTACCACCACCAGCGCCTGAAGACCGGGAAGTATGTCTTAAAGGCTCACCTCACAATGGAAAAGCCACCGAGGGCCGTTTGCCAGACACTCTCTTCTCCGTGTCATGGCTGTGAGTCAGTCTGCCCAGCTACAGGTGAAGGTCATGGCACTGCTTGCTGTCTGCCCAGGGCCCTGTGCAGCAGACACACTGTGTATGTCCACGGTGTGGTGTGCACCGACCCCCTTGTTCCCATTCCCATTTCTACTGTGTGACTGGTGACAGATTTAGCTTTTAACTGGTCCACCCTCATGGCAACCCCTACACCAACTCCAAACATGATTAATTTCCCTGCCCAGTCCAGGTTGTCTCCTGATTGGGAACTTCCATTGGAACCTCCTCTCACATGAGCTACCACGTAGATCTTCCCAGTGACGGTAGCTAACATTCTAGGTTTTGTTCTTTGTGTTCCTTATACCAGCTCCTTCATTCTGCAACAACTCTATGAAGCAGCTGTCAATATCACCCCCAGTGTGCCCATGACCGTCAGAGACTCAGAAGTGCTCATCCACTTAGTCAAATGACAAGTGGTTAGCTGGAATTCAAACCCAGACAGGCCGGCTCCAGAGACCATATTCTGAGGATCTCTCTCTTCTCCTTCTGTGTCTAGGCCTAATATCTTTATGCTCATTTCTCATCACCCTCAGTTTTTGTTTATTTACTCTTGTTTTAGTGCAAGTCCAGACAAAACCAATGCCTGGGTACTCAATATTGGGGACCTCGAAAGTAAATAAACCATCTGACAGCAGTGTGGTCAGCTGCATTCCCAGACACCAGTAGGCTTTGAAATGCATCTGGAAGGAGGAATTAGCTTATGCAAAAGAGCAGAGGTGGGGCAGGCCAGTATGTGTGAGCAGAATACTATCCAGGCTGCTGGGCTGACTGGGCAAAGGGATTGAGACAACATAGATACAGTGCAGGCTGCCATGAAGTGAAGGAGTCTTGGGAAGAGCTTGAGGTCTGAGAGCCAGAGGGAGGCAGTGGTGGGATGTGATGTGTGAAGTCCACACCAGTTTTCGGAAGCAGTGTTTTGGTGCTCTGAGACTATGTGTGAAGTGAAGCCATTAACTGATGCTCTTTTTCAAGATGAATAGGGTGTGTAGACAATCAGGCAGGAGCCATCCTATCACAGAGCTGGAATGGCCCGAGCACCCCCAGAGAACTGCTAACAAGTCTGCTCACATACATAGGAAAAACATAAAATCAGTATTTACAACACATCAGTTTCTTTTCCAAATTAAAAAACATTTTTAGCCAGGCGTTGGTGGTGCACACCTTTAATCCCAGCACTCGGGAGGCAGAGGCAGGCGGATCTCTGTGAGTTCGAGGCCAGCCTGGTCTACAACGTGAATTCCAGGACTGTTACACAGAAAAACTCTGTCTCAAAAAAATATTTTAAATTAACACATAAGAAGAAAAGTATTCATTTTAATGAGGGAACCACTGACATACTTTGATATGTCATAACTGGGTCCTGGTTAAAGCCACTTAACATGGTCAACTCCTTCAAATGTAAATGACTTCCTATGACTAAACACTGAAAAGTCTAGATTATTGAGGTATAGTACGTAAATGTTACTTACATTCACTCACTGTGCAGCAAAATTCCAGAGCTTTTTGCGCCTACCTAACTTCAACTTGGCACCATCAATCAAGTTCTTCCAGTCCTGTCTTTGCTCTGGTGACAGTGACTCCACTTCAGTTTCTATGCGATTAACTTTTTTAGGGTTTTTGTGTGAGATAATGTGATAATCGAGTTTTGGTTTCTGTCTTATTTCATTTGTCATCATGATCTCCCTCTATTGTTAGAAAGTCAAGATTTGCCTCTGTCTTATGGTTTAATGATATCCCAGAGTGTTTAAACACCACACTTCATCTATTCATCATCTGATGTATGTTTGGGTTGGCCCAAATCTGGGCGATTGCCTCACAAGTATTTTTAAATCATATCCAGGTGTTTCATACAATATCTTGCATTCTAATGCCCTCATCTCACTGTGTGTTTTCCAACTCCTACTGCAGCATCTGCCCACCCAATACATTTCAGTTATGGTTATGTGCTGCAGAATTACGTCCATCCAGTGACAGACCAAGCACAGGACAGTGGTCCATGAAATCACAGTACCTACTGACATCATAATCGTTTTAGTTTGTCTGAGTGCCCCATAATATTCACACAATGACAAAACTCCCAGTAACAATTTCTCAGTACATTCCCCTGTGGGTAGGTAACTCATGACTCCACAATTTTTTTCCAGACCCAAGATTCCATTTTGCTCTTTTATCTCTCTACTGGGACTTTCTAATCCCTTATTTGTTTTCAATAAGCTTATATTTGGGTACTGACATAGTTTGTCTATGTTCTAAATCATTGTCAGACAATTCTTCCTTGTCTGTCATCTTGGTATTGGAATCTAAAGATTGTCTTCTTCCTCCCATTCATTTGAGATCTGTTTCTTCTTTTATTGGAAAACTAGAAATAGCTTTCCCTTTTAAAATCTGTAACCTCTGAATCTTGTTTAAAACTTGTGCTGTACGGGCCTCTCTTGCAACCATGGAATGGGTATTGCAACATTTTCAGACAGAGGCTCCTCCCCAGACCTTCCATGAGCCCAAGAAGAGGCTCTTGTGCTTACATTGTGTACAGCCTGTGCACAGGTTTCCTGTGCTGTCTCTGGCTGCAGTGGAACATTTATGCTTCTAAAAATTTCCCTCGATCTTGGCAGCCCATTCTCTAGTAGTTTAACTAGAAAGAGTGAGCTCCATTTCTTGTTTGTCTTCTGTTTCCACACATTTATAGGTTTCAAGCCTTTGCAACTCCAGGTGTGGGGTACATTAGGTGTGTGAAGATTAAAATTCATTATCAACTTAAGGGAACTTAGGATTTCCCAGGAGAATGTAAGGCAAGCCTTTACGTATGCCAGTGGTGTGTTTGCAGATATGGCTAGCTTGAGTCTGGAAGGCTCACCCTGAGTATTCACAGTAAAAGAGGAGAAAGAAGATAACCCACCCTGATGGCTGTGCCCCTTTCTTTTCTCCTGTATGTGGTGACTCTCTCCACGATACCAGACTCGGCTTGTGATGTTCCGACACCTTGAACCTTCGAGCCAGTGTAAGTCCTTCCTCCTTCTAAATTGTTTATTATGGCCACAGGGAAAATAAAGCTAATTAATAATAAAAGCAAGAAGAAAACTTAGGAGCTGGCCAGTGAGATGACTCACTGGTGGGTAGAGGTTCTTGCCACTGAGCCTGATGACCTGGGCCTGATTCCTGGAATCCACATGAAAGGAGAGGATCAACTCCCACAAGCTGTCTCCCCCCCCCACCTCACCCCCCCCGTCTCAATATAACAATCTTTTTAAAACCTTTTTAAAATTAGAAACAAGCTTCTTTTACATGTCAATCCCTCTCCCTCCCCTCCTCCCCTGCCTCCCCCATCAAGGTGAGGTCTTCTATCAGGGATCTTTAAAGTCTGTCACATCATTTGGAGCAGGGCCTAGGCCCTCCCCCATGTGTATAGGCTGAGAGAGTATCCCTCTATGTGGAGTGGGCTCCCAAAGTCAGTTCGTGTGCTAGGGATAAATACCACTACCAGAGGCCCCATAGAGTGCCCAGGCCTCCTAACTGATATCCTTGCTCAGGGGGTCTGGAACAATCCTATGCTGGTTTCCCAGCTGTCAGTCTGGGGTCCATGAGCTCCCCCTTGTTCAGGTCAGCTGTTTCTGTGGGTTTTTCCAGCCTGGTCTTGACCCCTTTGCTCATCACTCCTCCCTCTCTGCAACTGGATTCGAGGAGGTCTGCTCAGTGTCTAGCAGTGGGTATCTGGTTCTGCTTCCATCAGCTGCTGGATGAAGGCTCTAGGATGGCATATAAGGTAGTCATCAATCTCCTTATAGGGGAAGGGAATTTAAGGTAGCCTCTCCACTATTGCTTAAATTGTTAGTTTGGGTCAAACTCGTAGATCTCTGGACATTTCCCTAGTGCCAGATTTCCTTTAAATCTGCAATGGCTCCCTCTATTGTGGTATCCCTTTTCTTGATCTCCTCAATTCTTCCCCTGACTAAATCTTCCTGCTCTCTCATGTCCTCCTCTCCCCTCCTCTTCTCCCCCTCTCTTTCTTCTAGCTCCTTCTTCCCTCGCCCCCCCCCATGCTCCCAATTAGCTCAGGAGATCTTGTCCCTTTCTGCTTCTCTGGGGGACCATGCAAGTCTCTCTTAGGGTCCTCCCTGTTTCCTAGCTTCTCTGGCAGTGTGGGTTGAAGGCTGGTAATCTTTGCTCTGTGTACCGAGAGGTGGTAGGTTAAGATATCTTTATTCAAATAATGCCGGCCAAGCACAAGCCAGAGCGTGCCCAGAGGCAGCAAGCTAGGGAGGCCAGAGAGAGGGATCCCACGTGTCTGCCACACCTCGTCATCCTGAACCCCCCCTGACCACACCCTGACAGGCGTGGTTAAACACACCTGTAGCCAGCCCTTAGGAAGTGTGGTTATGGTATCTCCCTACAATTCCCCTTTTAGTTTAAAAGAGGATTAAAACTTAATAGTGTAAAACATCCAAAATTAACAACCATAAAGGTGAAATATAAGAAGATATAATAATCTGCTATTGCAGGTCCTAACTATGTCTATTCCAGCTAAGCCCTAAAGTCATCTGAAAGGGGTGTCCAACCTGAACATCTCCTTCCAATCCCAACCCTAAACGATAAGAAAGTTATTCCTAACTAGGCTTTCACCACCCTACTAGACAATAATGGGGAACGGGGGCATAGCATCTTCCAAGTTACTTCCTGCTGAAATGGGACGATGGTAGCCTTGTGGGATCCTGTGGGAAGAAAATGTTAGTATAATGAAAGTCTCTAATGGGTTATCTCCAGTACATGTTAGGTGGGATTTGCTTGATTGAAGATCTAGGTTGAAATCCTCAACTTGATTGAAGCCAGTACTCGAAGCTCTGGTAGGAGTGTCAGTTGAAACTGAGTAAGTTGAATCCAGTGCAGACCAGGAGGTATGGGCCAATTCCTTTTTTTGGAGCGTCCAGGGATTGTTGCAGGCAGGTCTTCATTGGCTGTATGGGACTCAAACGTAAGTGTTAGCAGAGAAATCTTTGCTTGCATATGTATGTGTGCTGGGAAAGGCAACCATGGGAAAACAACAATTATGAGAGTGTGTATGCCTTGAAAGAAAGAGCCAAGAAAAGACAAAAGATAGTCCTCAAATTCTTTATTTATTTTGTATTACATCAATTGGCTTCTTGATATAATACAGAAATTCTAAAGTTTAGTTAAACCACATGCTTGGATTTTAGGGGAGGAAAGCCAAACCCAACTCTAAATCTAGTGTTGATTTACTTGAGTAGGGACTAGGAAATGAAGAGAAATAGAGTAATTTGAGAAACAGCTGTAAAGTTTACCATATGGCATGTTCCTTTTGTTTGATGGCTATAGCTACCTTCTTTTCTTAAGTATCTACTCATGTAGTGTTCTTGAACTTCTGGAGATGAATTTTCCTGTGAAGATAAAAACAAAGCACTTCCCTTTCCTTTGGGAGGCTTTTATTTAGTTTATGAGATATACCTCAGTAAATACCTGTCAGTTGTCCTTGTCGAGAGGGTTGTCTTTTTTAACTCAAATCTTGATCAGTTTTGATGGCATCCAAAATTTTTCGTTTCCTGTGGAAACAAATCTAAACCCCCTACCCCAGCGTAACACATGTCCGGGTTTCCATACCAAGGTCAGTACATCTTTGAAGTACACTGGTTGATTTAGATCAGTATATTTTTTTCCGTAGTCCCAGTGTCTTTTCGCAGCTGTTTGTCCTTTGTCATTGGCATTAAGAAAGTCTAATGTCAATAAAGCATTATGTAACCTATGTTTGGGGTTTTTGACTTACCAGCTTGCCTATGGAGCATCTCCTTAAGCGTCCTATTAGATCTTTCAACAACTGCTTGTCCTGTAGGAATGTGTGGTATACCTGTGACATGCTTTATGTTATAATATTTGAAGAACTGTTCCATTTTTGTGGAGACATATGCTGGAGCATTGTCTGTTTTTATCTGTGCAGGTATGCCCATAACTGCCATCACCTCTAACAGGTGTATAATAACAGAATCAGCTTTATCAGAGTTGAGAGCAGTAGTGATGGGGAATGTACTACTGTGTATTTTTATCTTATAGATTATTGAATAAAATACTGTTTGGCCAATGAGACAACAAGTTAGACGAAACTAGGAGTCAAAGAGGATTCTGGGAAATGTAGTAGAGAAGTGCTGATCCAGGCAGGAAGTGACATAGCATGGAGACTCATATTTAAGTGAAAGAGAAACAGGAAGGGCCTTCTCTTTTCCCCTTGGCTCCTGCTCCAGCAGCACGATGTGATCCACCAGCTAGGAGGGACGCCAATAAGGCGTCCAATAAGATAAGTCTTATAAAATATATAGATGTATGATAATTGAGACTGAACTAACAGATGAAAATCCTAGTCATTGGCCAAGCAGCTTTGTAACTAATACAGTTCTCTCTGTGTATTCATTTGGGCCTAACTCGGGCAGGCGGCTGGCATAAAGCTCACATGTGGCAGTGGGGCTCAGGCAGCTTTTGGTGGAAAGATTTATAGTAACACAGTAGCCCATTGGAAACCTGAGAATGTGTCAATAGTATGATGCACATATTTTGAATTTCCAAATTCTGTAAAGTGAAAGACATCCATCTGCCAGATCTCATTCCTCCAGTTGCCTTTAGGATTACAGCCTGCTGGCAGTGGAGTTTGGTTATAAAAGGAACAAGTAGGACAGTTTCTCACCATCTCCTTGGCTTGTTGCCAAGTGATGGAGAAGTCCTTTTTTAAACCTTTGCTATTTACATGATGTTTTTTTTTTTAATGAAATCCTGAGGTTTCTAGCACAGTGCCAATTAATAAATGATCAATCTCATCATTGCCTTGTGCTAGTGGGCCTGGCAGACCCGTATGGGATCTGATATGTGTAATGTATAGAGGATTACTTCTGTTTCTGATAGTTTCTTGTAATTGTAAGAACAATGAGGTTAATTCAGTATTATCAGGGACGAATTCTGCAGTCTCTATGTGTAAGACGACTCTCTCTGCATATTGGGAATCAGTAACTATGTTAAGAGGTTCTGTGAAATCCATAAGCACCATGAGAATTGTATATAATTCTGCCTTCTGTACATATGTGTACGGACTTTGAACTACTTTACTTACCTCACCTGCTTTATAACCAGCCTTACCTGATTTGTTAGCATCAGTGTGGAAGGTAAGAACTCCAGAAATGGGAGTTTGTCTTACAATGCGTGGAAGAATCCAGACTTGTCTTTTTTATGAATTTAATTCTGTCGGTTTTGGGGTAGTTGTTGCTAATTGCTCC
This sequence comes from Cricetulus griseus, assembly GCF_003668045.3. Taxonomy (NCBI): domain Eukaryota; kingdom Metazoa; phylum Chordata; class Mammalia; order Rodentia; family Cricetidae; genus Cricetulus; species Cricetulus griseus. The sequence continues at coordinate 1,850,437 of NW_023276806.1, forward strand.
CAAAAATTCAGTAAGAACGATTTACCAATATTCATTATCCTTCCATAAGGAGGAAATTTCATCATTAGTTAAAGGTATTATAATTTCTGCTGGATCTTTTCCAGTCAGCTGACGAAGTCTTAATTTGCCCTTTAAAATCAAATCAGAAATCTTTTCTATATGCGTCTTTAACTTTTTATTCTGTTTATGTGGCAGAAATATCCATTCTAATATAGTGTCTTCCCTCTGCATCAGAATTCCAGAAGGGTATTCTCTGGATGGCAAGGTGACCAGAATGCAGTCTAAATCAAGGTTTATCCGATCTACATGCGCATCCAATATTCTGTTTTCTACCCATTGTAGTTCTTTTGCTGCCTTGGCAGATAATATTCGTGGACTGTTTAGGTCCTTATCACCTTATCAGCACCATTTTTAAATGTTTTAAGTCATGACCTTCTACCCCAATAATGTCTGTAATTGAGAAATTACTCCTAGTAGCTTTTGAAGACTATTAAGAGTTTGATAACAATCCCTTCTAATTTGCACCTTCTGTGGCTTAATTCTTTGTAAGTCTATCTTATAACCTAAATATTTAATAGAATCTCCTCTTTGTATCTTTTCCAGGGCTATCTGTAACTGCCATCTAGGCAGAACTGGGTGGAGATACCGCGTAGGTTTCATTTGGGTGTCTGGTGTACCGAGAGGTTGTAGGTCAAGATATCTTTATTCAAATAACACCGGCCAAGCACAAGCCAGAGTGGGCCCAGAGGCAGCAAGCTAGGGAGGCCAGAGAGAGAGATCCCACGTGTCTGCTGCATCTTAGAACTTCCCCTGCATCATCCTGACTCTCCCCTGACCACGCCCTGACAGGCGTGGTTAAGCACACCTGTAGCCAGCCCTTATTAGGAAGGGTGGTTAATTATGGTGTCTCCCTACAGCTCTATGTCTAAAATCCATATATGTGTGAGTACATACCATTTTTTGTCTTTTTGTGACTGGGTTATCTCACTCAGGATGGTTTCTTCTAGTTCCATCCATTTGCCTGTAAATTTCAAGATTTCATTGTTTTTTTTTTTTTTTTTCTTCTGAGTAGTACTCCATTGTGTAAATGTACCACATTTTCTCTATCCATTCTTCGGTTGAGGGGCATCTAGGCTGCTTCCAGTTTCTGGCTATTACAAATAATGCTGCTATGAACATGGTTGAACAGATGTCCTTGTTGTATGAATGTGCTTCTTTTGGGTATATGCCTAGGAGTAGAATTGCTGGATCTTGTGGTAGACTCATTCCCATTTTCTTGAGGAGTCGCCATACTGATTTCCAAAGTGGCTGCACAAGATGGCACTCCCACCAGCAGTGGAGGAGTGTTCCTCTTTCTCTGCATCCTATCCAGCATAAACTGTCATTGGTATTTTTGATTTTAGCCATTCTGACAGGAGTAAGATGGTATCTCAGAGTTGTTTTGATTTGCATTTCTCTGATGGCTAACGATGTTGAACACTTTCTTATGTGTCTTTCAGCCATTTTAGATTCTTCTATTGAGAATTGTCTATTTAGTTCTGTACTCCATTTTTTAATTGGATTGTTTGGTGTTTTCGAGAATAGCTTCCTGAGTTCTTTGTCTATTTTGGAGATCAGCCCTCTGTCAGATGTGGAGTTGGTGAATATCTTTTCCCAGTCTGTGGGCTGTCGTTTTGTCTTGCTGACTATGTCCTTTGCCTTACAGAAGCTTCTCAGTTTCAGGAGGTCCCATTTATTAATTGTTGATCTCAGTGTCTGTGCTACTGGTGTTATGTTCAGGAATTGGTCTCCTGTACCAAATAATTCAAGGGTACTTTATCTTCTAGTAGGTTCAGTGTGGCTGGGTTTATGTTGAGGTCTTTGATCCATTTTGACTTAAGTTTTGTGCAGGGCTAAAGGCTTGGGTCTATCTGTAGTCTCCTACATGTTTGCATCCAGTTATGCCAGCACCATTTGTTGAAGATGTTCTCTTTGTTCCAGCGAATATATTTGGATTGTTTGTCAAAAATCAGGTGTTCGTAGGTGTGTGGGTTAATTTCAGAGTTTTCAACTCTATTCCATTGGTCCACCTGTCTATTTTTGTGCCAATACCAAGATGTTTTCAGGAGTATTGCTCTGTAATAGAGCTTAAAGTTAGGGATGGTGATGCCTCCAGAAGTTCCTCTATTGTACAGGGTTATTTTAGCTATCCTGGGTCTTTTGTTTCTCCATATAAAGTTGAGAATTGTTCTTTCAAGGTCAGTGAAGAAATGTATTGGGATTTTGATGGGGATTGCATTGAATCTGTAGATTGCTTTTGGCAAGATTGCCATTTTTACTATGTTGATCCTGCCTATCCAAAGCATGGGAGATCTTTCCATTTTCAGGTATCTTCTTTAATTTCTTTCTTTAGAGACTCAAAATTCTTATGGTACAGGTCTTTCACTTTTTTGGTTAGTGTTACTCCAAGGTATGTTATGTTGTTTGTGGCAATTGTAAAGGGTGATGCTTCTCTGATTTCTTTCTCCACCAATGTGTCATCCATGTATAGTAGGGCTACAGATTTTTTGAGTTAATCTTGTATCCTGCCACTTTGCTGAAGGTGTTTATCCCTGGTTGAGTTTTTCGGGTCACTTATGTAGACTATCATATCATCTGCAAATAGTGAAAGTTTGACTTCTTCCTTTCCAATTTGTATTCCCTTGATCTCCTTTTTGTTGTCTTATTGCTCTTGCTAGAACTTCAAGGACAATATTGAAGAGATATGGAGAGAGAGGACAGCCTTGTCTTGTACCCGATTTTAGAGGAATTGCATTGAGTTTCTCTCCATTTAATTTGATGTTGGCTGTTGGCTTGCTGTATATTGCTTTTATTATGTTAAGGTATGTTTCTGTTATCCCTGATTTCTCCAGGACCTTTATTATGAAGAGATGTTGGATTTTGTCAAAGGCTTTTTCGGCATCTAGTGAGATGATCATGTGATTTTTTTTCCTCAGTCTGTTTATATGGTGGATTACATTGATGGATTTTTGTATGTTGAACCATCCTTGCATCCCTGGGATGAAGCCTACTTGTTCGGATTGGATGATTTCTCTGATGTGTTCTTGGATTCGATTTGCCAATATTTTATTGAGAATTTTTGCATCAATGTTCATGAGGGATATTGGTCTGTAGTTCTCTTTCTTAGTTGTGTCTTTGTGTGGCTTGGGTATCAAGGTTATTGTGGCCTCATAAAAAGAGTTTGGTAATGACCCTTCTGCTTCTATTGTGTGGAATACTTTGAGGAGAATTGGTATTAGCTGTACTTTGAATTTCTGGTAGAATTCTGCACTGAAGCCATCTGGCCCTGGGCTTTTTTTGGTTGGGAGACTTCTAATGACTGCTTCAATTTCATTAGAGGTTATAGGTCTATTTAAGTTGCTTATCTGTTCTTGATTTAATTTTGCAAAGTGAAATCTGTCCAGAAAATTGTCCATTTCCTTTAGATTTTCAAATTTTGAGGAATATAGGTTTTCAAAGTATGACCTGATGATTCTCTGGATTTCCTCTGTGTCTGTTGTTATGACCCCCTTTTCATTCCTGATTTTATTAATTTGCATGTTCACTCTTTGTTGTTTGGTAAGTTTGGATAAAGGTTTGTCTATCTTGTTGATTTTCTCGAAGATCCAACTTTTTGTTATATTGATTCTTTGTATTATTCTCCTAGTTTCCATTTTATTGATTTCAGCCCTCAATTTGATTATTTCCTAGCATCTGCTCCTCCAGGGTGTATTGGCTTCTTTGTTTTCTAAAGCTTTCAGTGGTGCTGTTAATTCTCCAGTGTGATTATTCTCTTGTTTCTTCATGTGGGCATTTAGCGCTATGAAGTTTCCTCTTATCACTGCTTTCAGAGTATCCCATAGGTTTGGATATGTTGTGTCCTCATTCTCATTGAATTCTAGGAAATCTTTAATTTCCTTTTTTATTTCTTCCTGGACCCATGAATTGTGCAATTGGGTGTTACTTGATTTCCATGAGTTTGTAGGTTTTCTGTAGTTCTTGTTGTTGTTGAATTCTAATTTTAAAGCATGGTAGTCTGATAAGACACAGGGGGTTATTTCAATTTTTTTGGACTTATTGATGTTTGCTATGTTGCCAAGTATGTGGTCGATTTTAGAGAAGGTTCCATGTGGCGCTGAGAAGAAGGTAAATTGTTTTGTATTTGGATGGAATGCTCTATAGATATCTGTAAAGTCCAATTGTGCCATAACTTCTATTAGTTTTTTTGTTTCTTTGTTAAGTTTCTGTCTGGCGTTCCTGTCCAGTGGTAAGAGTGGGGTGTTGAAATCTCCCACTGTAAGTGTGTGAGGTTTTATGTGTGATTTGAGTTTTAGTAAAGTTTCTTTTACAAACATGGGTGCCTTTGCATTTGGGGCATAAATGTTCAGAATTGAGACTTCATCCTGATGGATTTCTCCTGTGATGAGTAGGAAGTGACCTTCTTCATCTCTTTTGATTGGTTTCAGTTTAAAGTCCAATTTGTTGGATATTAGGATTGCTACCCCTGCTTGTTTCTTGGGTCCATTTGATTGGAAGATCTTTCCCCAACCTTTAATTCTTAGGTACCGTCTGTCTTTGAGGTTGAGGTGAGTTTCTTGTATGCAGCAGAAGGATGGATTCTGTCTTCTTATCCATTCTGATAATCTGTGTCTTTTTATAGGGGAGTTAAGACCAGTAATGTTGATGGATATTAATGACCATTGATTATTGTTCATTCTTGTTTGTTTTTGATTTGGTGATGGTGGCAAGATTATGTGTAGGATTCTATCCCTTTTTTCTTTTGACTGTTGGTAAGTTGGGATTATCTATTGCCTATGAATTTTCTGGTTGTAGTTAACTTCCCTGGATTGCAGTTTACCTTCCAGTACAATCCAGTAGGGCTGGATTGGTGGATATGTATTGTTTGAATCTGGTTTTATCATGGAATATCTTGTTTTCTCCATCTATAATGATTGAAAGCTTTGCTCGGTATAGTAGTCTGGGCTGGCATCCATGGTCTCTTAGTGTAGGTATAATATCGATCCAGGACCTCTGGCTTTCAGAGTTTCCAAGGAAAAGTCAGGTGTGATTCTGATAGGTTTGCCTTTATAGGTTACTTGACCTTTTTCCTTTGCTGCTCTTAATATTTTCTCTTTGTTGTGTATGCTTGGTGTTTTGATTATTATGTGGCGAGGTGACCTTTTTTTTTTTTTTGGTCCAGTCTATTTGGTGTTCTGTAGGCTTCTTGTATTTTCATTGGCATGTCTTTCTTTAGGTTGGGAAAGTTTTCTTCTATGATTTTGTTGAATATGTTTTCTGCGCCTTTGAATTGGATTTCTTCACCTTCTTCTATACCTATTATTCTTAGGTTTGGTCTTTTCACAGTATCCCATATTTCCTGGATATTTTGTGTTAGGGATTTGTTGGGCTTAAGATTTTCTTTGGTTGATGAATCTATTTCCACTAGTGTGTCTTCAACTCCTGAGATTCTCTCTTCCATCTCTTGTATTCTGTTGGGTATGTTTACATCTGTAGTTCCTGATCGTTTACCCAGCTTTTCTATTTCCAGCATTGCCTCAGGTTGTGCTTTCTTTATTGTCTCTATTTCAGTTTTTAGGTCTTGAACTGTTTCTTGTATTTTTTGGTTTGTTTTGTCTTCAATTTCTTTAAGGGATTTTCTTATGTCCTCTTTGAGGTCCTCTATCATTTTCCTGAAGATGTTTTTAAGGTCATTCTCTTCTGGTTTATCTGTATCGTGATGTTCAGGTCTTACTGGTGTATGGTTTCTAGTCTCCGGTGGTGTCATATTGGGTTTTCTGTTGTTGGATGTGCTTTTACCTTGTCCTCTTCTCATCCTTTCTTCTGGTGGGTGTAACAAGTGTTTCTTGTTCTCCTGGTGGGTGTGGCACCACGGTTCCGTTCTGGTAGATGCAAACAGATCCAATACTCTGATGTCAGTCCTCTTCTCGTGGATGGAGGTGTCACTGTTACCGGGGTGTCGGCAATGTCCGGCGTGCTGGGTCCCAATGGGCTGGCAGTTGGAGGCAGAGCTGTCACCGGGCCTCGGGGTGTCGGATCCTGCTGCCGAACTCTGTATGGTCACTTGTGTCAGATGACTCTGAGCAGCGACGACGAGCAGGAGCCGGAAACAACCCCTGGCATAGCTTGGCCTGTGGATGGAGGCCGGGCTGCCTCTGGGTGTTCGGTGTTGGCAACCCGCCACCGTTGAACTGGGTCTGGCACGTTGGTCCCTTGCCTCAGATGACTCTGAGCAGCAATGACAAACTGGAACTGGAAACAGTTCCTGGCGTACCTGGGCCGGCGGATGGAGGCTAGGCTGCCTCTGGGTGTTCGGTGTTTGGAACCCACCACCACCAAACTGGGTCCAATCTTTTAAGGAAAGCCAGGCACTCCCCATAAAGACATTCATTAGGTTGAGATGTGTGTAGGTTTTTGGAGGCCTGTGTGCCTTTTTTTGTACAATGACCAACTTTACTAAGGTGGAATAGGGAAGAGCATAGGTGATCTAGTTCTCCAGAAGTAGAAGCATCAGGCTGCTAATAGAAACTTTGGTTACTCATCAAACTTATGGAATAGAGGTTATCTTAAGCCTGGGCTGGGTCCAGTTTGGACTTACTGAGCCTTCTTCATATCACCTAGCAGAGGATGGGCTGGAGGAGGGATCTGGGGTTGAGACAGGTAAAGACTATTTCTCGTGCAAAAACTCAGCTTCCATGTTAGCTAATGAAAATGGAGTTTCAGGTGCTCCACTTTCAGGTTGTCACAGACACTGCGGGATCAGGTGATTCAAGAAATGAAGTTTTGAGAAATTCTCTAATTTTTTTTCATGCCCAGCTTTTTCTTCATCAGTGGCTGTTTATTCCTTTCCTGGGTCTTTAGCTGATCTTTGCTGGTTATACACTTCCACAAAGGACAGTCAGAAGCGACTTCAGTGATGCTGAATCTCCTCCAACACTGTCAGGGTTCAATTAGTTCATGAAGGTGGAGTCTTGAGTTTCTTATTAAAGTTGGAGCTCAGGCTCTGTGCTCTCAGTGCAGAAACAGTGATGGAGCACTTCTGTAGGTGGGCACTTCTTCAGGTGAGCACTTCTGCAGGTGAGCACTTCTTCAGGGGAGCACTTCTGCAGGTGAGCACTTCTGCAGGTGAGCACTTCTGCAAGGGAGCACTTCTGCAGGGGAGCAACTCCCCTTTAACAATAATCAGCATGTTCATGGCTCAAATGTGGTTCACAGAGCTATCTGATGGCTTGAAAGAATGGAAAGTGATGCTCTCTTCCCCAGCAGGCTGTAGTGTTTTGGTGTTTAATTACTTGACTGCCAGTCATGACTATCATGCTAACCTGGGTTATTATTGTAATTATTTATGGAATCTCCAGTGAGCTTCTCAAAAGGATCCCAGAAATGACAGAAACATTGTCTTAACTGGAGAGAGCAAGGCTAAAAAACCAAAAAAAATTTTTTTAGAATGTATTAGTGAAAATAAATTGTTGTGGGGAAACTCTAACATAGCAAATTGTTCTTGGCAGAAAGTGATCAATAGTATGTCATTGCCCGAGTCAGTTATCTATAGATCATACTCAAACTAGCAGATCAAAGTTCTTGTCAAGTGATAGGGAGGAAAATAGCAAAGTCAGGTTTTGTCACTTTGACAGTCTGAACATTGAAAACATACACACCAGAAATGGAATAATGACATATATGTCTTTGTTATTTTATATTTTTCTGAAAAATAGCCAGGGCATAATATAAGTGTTGCTTGGAAAATGCATTTTTTTTTCTGACTGGATTTTCTGGGCAGACTGAGTGACAAGGATTAGCACAAGTCAACAGGCTGTCTGTAGTTCAGATAGCGCTCTCTTAGTCATGATTTCCCTAGTATATTCATGGGACAGCCAGTGTCTCTCACGACACATTGTAGTCTAGATTGAAAACAAATACATTACATTACTTACACATCGCATGCGTTTGCTAAGGCCCTTATTGCTGTGCCCTGTCTCCATATATCTTCCCAGGAATGTCTGCACCGTTATGTTGACCTACTCCTGAAACCACCCATCATACAACCTTACATTTATCTCTTATATATGTGGTTATTTGTCTGTTCATGTATCAATCCATCTTTAGAAAGGCTCTCTAGTTGTGGTCATCCAACTCTTCGACATCTTGGATGCTTACAGATGGGAAAGTAACAGTGTTTCGAATAAAAGGATGGTGCAGAGAATTGTGCAAAGAAAATGTCTGACTGTCTAACTCCTGAAAAAATACATGCCCCAGACTCATGTTTGCATCAAAAGGAGAAGTTTGTCTGTGTTAATGATCATCTCACTATGATAAAGCCCAAGAGAAGTGGGTGAGGCAGACACAGCAGACAACACCATCCTTTGCTTCAGCCAAGTTGAACAGATGGTTAAACCTTCCTTTGCTTGAATAAGAAACTCTTAACATTTACTTTAATTTTGAATTTAATATGTGCTATAGATATTTTGTAGATTGGGGCACATATAATTTGTCTTTTTAGTTGTAGTCACAGACACATGGACTGGCCTGTCAAAAGATCATAGAAGGGCTAGGGCTGTGGCTCAGTGGTAAAGTACTTGCCTCACATATGAGGCTCTGGTCTTGATTTACAGTACCAGGAGGTGGCTGGTAGAGAGCCCATTATCTGAAACTGTACACTTTGAATCTTCATGAGATTTTACATATTTTCTGCCTTAAGGAAGAGAGTGATTTCTATATAAGGTATGGTGTTTAGGCTGGAAATCTGTAAGGGAACTCAAAATTTTGATGACAGTAGACCCTGCAGACAGCACTGTCCTCTTAACTGCTAAGCCATGGTTCTTCTAGTTAGAACTGTTTGAAGGCTTGGTGAAACCAACATATTATATCAGTCACGATTGTAACACCTATAGCTATGATTCATCCCTTTTCTTTTTCTTTTTCTTTTTCATTTTTATTTTATTTTATTTTATTTTATTGGTTTTTCGAGACAGGGTTTCTCTGTGTAGCTTTGGATCCTATCCTGGCACTCGCTCTGGAGACCAGGCTGGCCTCGAACTCACAGAGATCCACCTGCCTCTGCCTCCCAAGTGATGGGATTAAAGGCGTGCGACACCAACGCCGACCATCCCTTTTCTTACTTTGCATAGCTGAACAGATTGGCCGTTCAGATTTTATGCATCACAATGGGTAAAAGCATTCAATGTAGGATCGGAAATCTTTGAATTGTGATTAGACTCAGATCTTGGGTGTAATTATGTATCTCAGACTGATAACTCATGGTGAAATACTAAGATCTGCCCATAGGATTGATAGAATTAGAGTGTCTGGCACAAAGGAAGAGTTAGTAAGTGCCAGCAGGTGCACTTATTTGTGGAATATTGTTAAAGTCCTGAGGTCACATTTAGAGGGCATAACATACCTTCCTGTCTGATATCTTCATGAAAATTTTTGTCCATGAGTTTTCATTCTCTTTGTTCCAGAAAAGCTCTTTAATGTCACCTCTGTTCTTTAAACAGATTTTCACACTCAAGTTGTTTTTGTATATATGGAAAACTCCAGCGTCTTAGTTTCTCTGGGACCTACAGACTAAGGAAACACAAACCACGCTTAGGTGTCTGTCTGTCTGAGACACCTTATGATGGTAGTGGTGTCTCACTGCTGATTTGCACACCTATCTTATGATGGCGGTGGTGTCTCACTGCTGATTTGCACACCTATCTTATGATGGTGGTGGTGTCTCACTGCTGATTTGGACACCTATCTTATGATGGTGGTGGTGTCTCACTGCTGATTTGGACACCTATCTTATGATGGTGGTGGTGTCTCACTGCTGATTTGCACACCTATCTCATGATGGTGGTGGTGTCCCACTGCTGATTTGCACACCTATCTTATGATGATGATGGTGGTGTCTCACTGCTGATTTGCACACCTATCTTATGATGGTGGTGGTATCTCACTGCTGATTTGCACACCTATCTCATGATGGTGGTGGTGTCTCACTGCTGATTTGCACACCTATCTCATGATGGCGGTGGTGTCCCACTGCTGATTTGCACACCTATCTCATGATGGCGGTGGTGTCCCACTGCTGATTTGCACACCTATCTCATGATGGCGGTGGTGTCCCACTGCTGATTTGCACACCTATCTCATGATGGCGGTGGTGTCCCACTGCTGATTTGCACACCTATCTTATGATGGCGGTGGTGTCTCATTGCTGATTTGCACACCTATCTTACGATGGCGGTGGTGTCTCACTGCTGATTTGCACACCTATCTTATGATGGTGATGGTGTCTCACTGCTGATTGGCAGTGGAGCCTCTTCATCCTTTCGGGGCCTTCCCAGCAACTCACCTCTTCACTGACCGTCTCCTCATTGCTCTGAGTAAAGGAACTTGCATTTCTCTAAATTAAAGAAATTCCTGCTTTGTATAAAATAATTTACTATATGGAATTTATGAAAGGAAATGCCTTCTTAGATTCCAGTTCCCATCAGAAATACAGATTTGGGAAAGGACACCCTCAGTGCGGATGGAAGTGAACCCACAATCATGTTGGTAGATATAATCTGTAGTCACAGAACCTTACAACACCAAGTCAGAGTGCAATAAAAATTCCTTAAGTGTATTTACATGTGCATTTTCAGTGAAACTGAGTATCATTTTAAGTGAAACAGTATTAACCCATTACATAACTTATTTTCAATATACATGAAATTTAATATTCTCACAGGACTTCACCCTCTGGAGTAGGTTGTGGTTTACTGGCCAGTTCTGTGTTGGCTTTGGATATTTGGGATCATGGAACAAAACATGATTCAAGGCAGATTAAACCAAAACATCAAGTCATAAATGCCAGTGTGATTTGTGCATTGTAATTTTTAAGTGTGTGAATCAGATTTGACATCACATTGGTTGCTTCTGTATCACTGTGACTAAAATACCCAACAGAAAAAGCTTAATGGAGCAGAGGTTCATTCTGAGTTTCAGCCCTTTGGAGAGGGTAAGGCGTAGTGGAGTTCATACTGCTGGAGCACACAGGACCAACCCAGGAGCAGGAGTACCCTTCAAAGCACCACGTCTGGTGACTCACTTCAGCATCACGGCTCCACCTCCTAGAGGATCCACAGTCCTCGAAATAGCTCTGTGTAGAACTGGGAATCAAGCCCTTAAAACACGAGCCTGTGGGAGGCGTTCTGGATCACAACCACGGCAGTCCTGCCTCAATTCCTTCATCTTTTTGAATGCTCATACTTATCGGATCATTTTTATTTCAGTTTTATTTTCAGCTCCTTGTTATTTTAGCTCGTCTACTTTGATTTCAATTTATACTTATTCTTTGTCTCGTTTCTTGAGTAGCAGTGCAGGTGACTGAATGTTGACCCTTCCAAGTTTTAATAAGTGAATTTAGTGCTATCAGGGATCTCTAAGCCCTACGTTACCCACATACCACAAACATTCATTATTGAGTTTTTGTTATCATTCTTTTAAAATATCCCCTAGTCTCATTTGTGAGTTCTTCTTTGGCATGCAACTTACTTATAAATAGTGTGCTTTAATTTTCAAGAATTTGGGATTGCTCCAGACATCTTTGTGTTATTAATTTCTAGTTTAATTCTATTATGATCAAAGTGCATATTTGTGTGATTTAAATAGGCCATGTCAATGTGGTTTGATTTATTTTCTAAATGTGATCTATGATGCTGGACATCCTGTGTGGATGTGAACTGTATCTTCTGTGGCTTTGGGGTGGCAAGTTCTATAAATGGCAATCAGGTCAAGTTGATTTTCTCTGTCATCCAGTGTTCCACCTCCTTTCTGATTTTTCCGTCTTCCTGTTTTATAAATGATTTGGAGACAAGTGCTGAAGTTGCTAACCCTAAGTACAGATTTGTCTGCCTTTCCTTTCATTTTTCTGGCTTTGCTTTGCACATCTGGAACTTTCTCTCAGGGACTTGTATGTTTAGGACTGTCACATCCACAACTGTGTGGTGGCCTTGTCCTCTCTAGTGATATTCTTTGTTCTGAACTGCATAAACCAGGTAATAATACAATAATTCTAGTTTTTATTAGTGTGTGCATGGTGTATTTCTTAGTATAATTTATTTTCAGTCTAAGCCTTTGTACTTGGAATTGAACTTTTTTTCTTTTTGGGATTATAATATAATTATATTATTTCCCCCTTCCTTTTCCTCCATACAAACCCTCTCATACATCCCATCTTGCTCTCTTTCAAATTCATGGCCTCTTGTTTTATTAATTGTCATTACATGCATACATGCATATGCAAATGGAGTCCTAACTATAACCCGCTCAGTCTGTATAATGTTACTTGTATGTCCGTTTTCAGGGCTGACCATTGGTATTGGATTACCGATTGGTGTGCTCTTCTCTGTGCTTTCTCCCACTCTCAGCACTCCTTAAGTGCCCGAAGTTCTTTGTGTAGGGTTGAGGCCTTGTGGTTTTTTCTGTTTCTACTTTGGCATATCTATCATCCTCCTTGTTAACTCATGTTTGGGCAGTCATGTGACAGTACTAGGAAACAATCCTACAGCAGACTCCCTGGTCCTTAGCTCTTACGGTCTTTCTGCCCCTTCTTCCTCGAGTTGTCTCAACCTCAGGTGTGGGAATGTGTTGCAGATGTATCCATGGGGATTGGGCTCCACCACTTTGCATTTTGGCTGGTTGTGGTGTTCTGAAGTGGTTTCTGTCCCTTGCAAAGGAAAGTTTCCTTGACAAGGGGTGAAGACTGCATGTATATGTGTGTATAAGGGTAGATGTTTATAGATTGTTATTAGGGACCATGCTGTTTTTAATAAATTAGTGGCTGTAGATTGTACTCCAATAATCACGACCTCACTAGTACTGGGTAGTTAGCTGGGTTTCCAGCACCAGGCATGGTTTCCCTCTTGTCGAGTGAGGTTTTTTTTTTTTTTGTTGTTGTTGTTGTTTGTTGTTTTTTTTGTTTTTTTGAGACAGGGTTTCTCCGTGTAGCTTTAAAGCCTATCCTGGCACTCACTCTGGAGACCAGGCTGGCCTCGAACTCACAGAGATCCGCCTGCCTCTGCATCCTGAGTGTTGGGATTAAAGGCGTGCGCCACCAACGCCTGGCTTTGTCAAGTGAGTCTTAAATCCAACGAGAGAGCTGTTGGTTACTGCCAAGATGTGTGTGCCACTCCTGAAGTTTTAGGGTTATTGTGCACTCTGGTCACGATAGGAATCACAGCTTTTGATTGCTTATCTCCTTTGGAAGCTTTTGAGGTGCTTTCTGGTACCATAAAGGATAGTCCCCAGGGAGGAAGCATTAAAATAAATGTTTATAGGAAGTGTGGTTATACTTCTTTCAGCAAGGTCTGACTGCGTAGCCTTGGACTTGGAATTTGCAGAGATCTGCCTGCAGCCTGCACCACCATGCTTATTAGTTTTGTCTGTTTGTTTTGTTATTCTTAATTTTTAATTATGAGTTATTTTATTTGTATGGGTATTTTGCTGAATGCTTGTCTGTGAACCATGTGTATGCATGGTGTCTGCAGAGTGCCAGAAATGGACACTGGATCCACTGGAACAGGAGTTAAAGACAGTTGTGAGCTGTCATATGGGTTCTGGGAACTGAACCCAGGTCCTCTGGAAGAGCATCCAGTGCTACTAATTCCAGTGCCAGAGCCATCTCTCCAGACCCTAGCCCTTCTTCCTTAAAAAATTAAAAGTAGATTTCTTATACAGTATATTCTGATTATGATTCCCCTCCCTCATTTCCTCTTAGATCCTCCCCATCCTCCTATTCATCCAACACCACGACTTCTTTCTCTCTCCCTTTGGAATGAAAACAGGCAAATGGAACAAACAAGAATAGAATAAAACAGAGAAAATGAAAAACAAAATGAAGAAAAAGCACTAGAAGTGAGCGAGCGCGCGCACGCACGCGCACACACACACACACACACACACACACACACAGAGAGAGAGAGAGAGAGAGAGAGAGAGAGAGAGAGAGAGAGAGAGAGAAAGCCAGTAAAAATACAAAATCAGAAACCAAAATGTATAAGCAAAAGACTACTAAAATGAAAAATGCCCAAAGAATTACGAGAAAAAAATCTCAAAAATACCACTGAATTCTTTTTGAATTGGCTTTCTAGAGCTGGACGTGATCCTGTCCTTAACTGTGGTTTGTATACCCAGTGAGACTCCATTGGAGAAACCTAAGTTTTTCTTTATGAAGGGTTGGTTAGTTAGAGGCAGTTTCTTGGTTAAGAACAGGGGATCGTGTCTGCTTCTCCAACTCAGCTTTGGGACCCCATGTACTTGGATCTGTGCAGACCCTATGCATGCTGCTACCATCTCTGTGAGTTTATGTGTGTGTCAGTCTAGTTGTGTCTGGAGGGTATAGCGTGCTTGAAGACGATCCATAGTCCGTAAGGCTAGGATTTCTTTATTCAGATAAACACCAGCCAAACACAAGCCAGAGCGTGCAGCAAGCTAGCGAGGCCAGAGAGAAGGGGTTCTCCACGTGTCCTCGGCCCATCCTCCACCTCCCTTGACCATGCCATCACAGGCGTGGCCAAGCTCTCCTGTAGAGGCTACTAGGAGGCGGGGCTACAGTGTCTCCCTAGAGGAGGGCCTTGTTTCCTTGGGGTTTTCCATTCCCACTGGCTCTTACAGTTTTTCTGCCTCCTCTTCCACCAAGAGACTGGTTTGATGAAGATAGCCCGTTTAGGACCGAGTATTCCAATGTCCCTCATTCTCTGCACAATGTCCAGTTGTGGATCTCTATATTTGTTCCCACCTACTGCAGGTGGAAGCCTCTCTGTTCGTGGCTGAACAAGACACTGATCTATAGGGCATAGCAGAATGTAACTAGGAGTCATTATAGTGCTACCGTCCTTTAGCAGAACAGTAATATTTGGTTTTACCCAATGTCCACGGCCTATCTAGTCTCAGATTCTTGATTAGGCATGGGTTCCATCTCACAGAGTGGCCTTTAAATCCAATAAAATAGTGTTTGATTCTTCCTCCTACAACTTTTGTGCCACTATTGCATCTGCCTATCATTTAGGTATGTCACCATTGTAGACTGAAGGGTTTATAACTGGGTTGGTGTTTATTTTCCTAGCATGCAGCATACCTTCAAGTGCCATGAACACTAGTGAGTAAGGGTGAAGGTTCTAGACAGGCACCAGCCTGACTTCTGCTGTGTTAGATATGTAGGTGTTATCTTCTGCAGTCGGGCCTTGCTATCAGTCTACGGAGAACAGCCTTGGCCTTTAGTCTGAATTGTTTGGAAGTTTTCATGGGGCCCTTTTGGCCAACAACTTGATTAGATGTAACTCATTCCAAGCATTGGAGGTTTCACTTGGTATCAAGAGATGTCTATTTGGGCTTTCCATCCCCATTATTTGGTGATTCCATTTAGAGTTCTCTCATTTATGTTTACATGTGAAGAAGTTTCTACTATAGTAGGTTTCTGTATGACCCCCTCAGATAACCCTTAGCTGTCTCTCCCCATATTCCCTCCCATACCCTCTCTTCCCTCCCCCTATCCGTTTAATCTTCCCATTCCAGGCCCTACCCCCTGTTTCTCCATGACTTTCTATTCTGTTTCCTCTATATTTGGAGCAACCCGCCTCAGTCCCTTACTCTGTGAATAATCTTTGTGATTATTCTGATAGTAGCATGCTTACCAAAGGTTTAAAATTTCTGTGCAGATGTTAGCTTTTTCTTTTGGGGGCTGAGTTACCTCACTCAGGATAGTTTTTTCTAACTCCATCCATTTACCTGAGACTTTCATTAAAAAAAAAAACAGATGAGTAATAACTCTATTGTGTAAATATAACACATTTTCATTACCCATTGGTAGACTTTTAGGCTATTTCTACTTTCTGCTATTGTGTGTAGGGAAGCAATGAATATGGATGAGGGAGTGTCTCTGTAGCAGTTTGGTGTGTATATGTTTGTCTTATTGGTTGATAAATAAAGCACTGTTGGCCCATAGGGAAGCAAGATAGGTGGGGCTAGGAATCAAGGAGGATTCTGGGAACTGTGGTAAAGAGGAAGGTCACCATGTGATCCCAGGAAGAGAAGACACATGAGGCTGGCATCTTCGATAAGATAAGTCCTTATAAAATATGTAGATTAATAGTTATGGTTGAAACTAAAGACAGAGCTAGCAAATAAGAAATCTTGGTCATTGACCAGCAGCATTGCAACTAATATTAAGTCTCTCTGTGTTATTTAGGGGCCCTGAAGCAGTGGCAGAACTCAGGCAGCTGGCGGAAAGAGTTATCATTACAGTTTGGTTATTAATATAATCTGACAATGTCTGGTGGTTTTAACTTTTGTGTTCAGAGCACATACCTACTTACACGATGCTTGTATTTTTGTTTGTTTGCTTGCTTGTTTTTGAGACAGAGTTTCTCTATGTAATTCTGGATGCTCTGGAGCTATCTATATACACCAGGCTAACTTTGAACTCAGAGAGTTCTGACTGGCTCTACCTGTGCCTACCAAGGGCTGGGATTAAAGGCATGTGCTACCATGTTCAGCTATGCTTGTGTTCTGAAGATTTGACTGATATTTGATATCTTGTTAAATTCCTTTTTGCATTTTGTTTTTCTCCCATCAGTTTCAGATTATATTTTAACTTATTTATTTACTCATTTTTTCCTTTCTTTCTGTATTTATTTATTTATTTATTTATGACTGGGTCTTACATAGTCCAGGCCTCAGAATCACTGTACTTCGTTAGTCTTGAACTTGAATCTCCCGCCATCATGCCTGCCTGATATGAGTGGTACTAGGGACTGAACCCAGGGCTTCTTCATGTGTGTTAGGCAAAACTCTACAAAGTGAGCCATATCTCTAGTTCCTCAACCAGATATTTTATGGTTATATTTTATTTCTATAAGTGGCTTTCTTATTATTCCTGGGACTCATTTTAATTTTCTAATTACTCTTGGGTTTATAATGGGATTAGTTTAATTAAAATCTATCTTTCAGTGGGATTTTCCCAGTTGTCATGCAGTACAGCAAACTGAAGCAACAGTGTGCCACTGTTGGTAAACGTCCTAAGTTTCCATGTGTTCTAAACCCACACGCATTGGTTATACTTACTTTCATATCAGTGATATTTTAAAATAGAAAATGAATACTTTTTGTTATGTAAAACATGTACAGGGATACACTTTTCTTTCAGTTGTCACATTTCCTTACCTTGAAGAATACACCTTAGCATTTCTTACAGTTCTGATCTGCTGCTAATTAAGTTTCCTAGTTGTTTTATCACTTATAAAAGGCTCTCTATTTCTTTGTTTTTGAATGGTGTTTTAATTATGTGGAGGGTTGAGAGTTTTTCTTTGAGCACTGTAAAAATGTCACTGTATTTTTTTTCTGCCTTGTGAAGTTTCTGCCAGGATGACTGCTATAGTCCTTGTCTTCTTGATTGGCATGCAATAATGCTTGTAAGATACAATGTCATGTTTTCTCTACACTGTTTAATATTTGACTCTGGGTAATTAGTGTATCTATGACATTGAGCATGAGATATTGTACGTGGTGACATCATTCAAAAATCTTCCCAGCTTTGTGAGCTGTATTACTATCAGGGCCAGTTATTTGCCACCCTGCCATGCAGTGGGACAGCAGAATTTATCTCTCTTCTCTGTAGCACTGTCCCATTGACCAGCCTCTTCCTTACCTCAAGTTTCTCCGTCCCTTCTGTCTCTGGAAGTCACGGTTCTTTCTGTTCTGCACACACGTTTCTCTTTATCTGAATACTGGGCCATAGGCGTGTTAATTCTGTTTCCCTAATTTATTTTACTTTCCTCTCTCAGCTTCTCTGAGCTTCCAGGAACAATGTTTTTCTCTTCCAGTATTTCTCTAGCGCTCTGCTTTTGGCCCTGTCTAGTCTTCTCATCTCTGTTACTGTGATTTATTTCTTTAGCATTTCTACTGAACTCTCTTTAAAGATCTTTCACATATTTTTCCTTCTGAAACTCCCCACCTGCTCAGGCACCGTTCATTTCCTCTGCTTGATGACACGTGACTCACAGTTCTTTTAATCCTTCTTCAATAAAGACACCATCTGGGCTAAATCTTCTTGCATCTATTCCTTTGTCTTCAGAGTGAATTGTGGGGTTTTGTTTGTTTATTTGTTTGCCTCTTTATGTGTCTTGTAGCTTTTATGGAAAAATGTATTAATTGGGATTAATCTTCAGTTTTCAAATTCTCAATATTTTTAAGAAAAGAAAAAATCATGTATTTATAGGAACCAGAAGAAGTGATTTCAAGCAGAGATGCAGGTTTCCTTTAATGTTATCTGAGGACAGGTTTACATGCTAGTGATAGTTCAAACCAGCTCGGCTGCTTCAAGTGTGTTAGATATTCCAAATTTTACTAGTTAGAAATCCCCAAAGTGTAGAAACACTGGTGGAAGCCCCGTGACTTTAATGGTCTGATTTATACCTGTTTATTGAGTATCTGCTAAATGCAGGATGTATTAGTTACTGCCTGCTGATGTGATAAAACACCAGGATCAAAAGCAACCCAATGAAGAAAGGGTTTGTTTTGGCTCATGGTTCCGGATGGATGGAGTCTATCAGAGTTGGGAAGGCACAACATTTCAGTAGGAGCAGGAAGATGTCTGATCACATTTCTATGGAACTGTTGTATAGGGTAGATGGTCATTATTTTATGCTATGTTACATTTTATGCAGAAGGCATGATTTAAAAAAAAATATCAAGACCCCAGAGAAACTCCAGGCGGAACTAACTATGTCTGTAATGCAGACCATGGAATCTTGAGTAAGAAACTTTAAAGATGATGAAGGAGAGGGGGTGACTCCTTCTTTGAAGTGAAATGTTTATTTAGCCCAGATACACAGGGATATCTAATCCCAGGAATGTGTGCTGCCCTAATTCTATTCATATCCCATGACTCAGGACCCAAGGGGGGGAAAAACTGGGCTTCTCACACAAATGACATCCAGGGCCCTATTGATGGAGCTTGTCAGACATGAAGAGTTATGGAAATGTGGGCATGCCCTTGAGGCTGACTCCTTTGTTTGACTTATTGTCAGTTTTTCTGTATGAAAGACAGAATGGGGAAATAGGAAGGTTTGCTGATGTAACTTCCCTACAGCAATCGTACTCACAGTGGGTCTGATTCCAAAAGAGCCATGCTGTGGTCTGGTTAGTGTAGACAAAGAGCCTTCTTTGGCTTACCACTGGGGGAAAAATAGATCTTTGTAATAAGCTTTAATCTCAAAGCAGTTAAATGCATGGAGGATGAGCTGAACAGTCAGGAAACACACCCTTGAGCCGTTCTGATGTGATTGCCAAACTTTCCACCCTGGCCACAGAGCAGATAAAAGCTGTGCTTCTGTGATTTAATAAACGAGAAAGGGCACAAACGTTTCTACTTAAGTGGAGCCTTCTAGAATGTTTGCTGGAAACTATGATGCATTCAAGTTCTGGATCCTTTCACATCTCAGAGGGACCAGTCGTCTCAAGTGATCATTACGTCCCCGTGGGGGAAGTGTGCTGTCCGGGTTGTTATCAAGTCTGACACAGAGCGCAGCCATAGCGTGACAGTGAACTTGCTTTCTGAGGGTATACATTGTGTCCACACTGAGCGCCAAGCACTTTGGCAATGTGCACATGTCACTCATGGTTCAACCTCACAGCAGATATGAGAATATTATTTTCATTTTTGTAGGTAAAGAAACCCCCCCCCCACCACACAGTAAGGATCAGGCCTGTTGTGCTTATAAAACATGTCCTAAGAAGGAGTGATGGAAAATGGGATCTGAGACCAAAGTCTCTAGAGTCACCTGCTGTGAAGTTTAGGAAAAGAGCTCCCTTGGTTGAGGAATAAAAGATCACGGTTAGAAAACAACTAAAGTCACCCTGTCAATTCCCCACGTCCTGTGGCAGAGAGAAGACGTGTTAAAAAACTCCGAGCACTGACCCTCATATTTCCATCCTCCTCAGGACAGTACTGGAGCAAAAGTGGGTTAGAGGTGCTGTTGTGGTTTCCAAGAAACAGTGCACTCAGTGCTGCCTGTGATTTTTTAACTAGCCCCCACCCTCACACAGCATCTGCTGCTTTGGTTGCTCCAGACATGTCTATGTACATTATTACTTTGTGTGTGTGTGTGTGTGTGTGTGTGTGTGTGTGTGTGCATGATGTGTGTGAGGACATGCACATGCCACATTGCACATGTAGAGGTCAAAGGCCAACTTGGTGGATTCTACTCTCTCCTTCCACCTCTACCTGGGATTCCTCAATGCACACACTAAGTGTCTACCCTCTGAACCGTCTCACTGGCTCTCTCGATTTTCATTTGGTATTTCTTTTCACCATCTCCCCTTTTAAAAATATTTGCAACTGGTCATTCATTTTATGTGCAGAGTGTTTTTTATTTCCTGTGTGCATGTGTACCATGTGTAAAATGTAAATGCTTGATTTCTTAATGTCTTTCTTTTCCTTTTGTTTTGTTTTGTTTTGTTTTTTTTTGATGACATTTGCTAGTATAACAGACAGAACCAAATTGTTCTGCTACAACCCAAAGAGATGATCATTGGAGTGTGTACATTTAAAAGTTTGCGTTTTTCTGAAGATTTAATCAAAGGTGATGAGCATGCTGGACAAGTGTTCTACCATTGAGTGGTGTCTTCAACCCTTTCAAACTTTCAGTTTGAGAAAGTGTCTCCTTAACTCACCCAGGCTAGCCTTGAGCCTGGTATATAGCCCAGGTGGGTCTTGGGCTTGTGATCCTCTTGTGTCAGTCACCCAGGGTGCTGGGGTCACAGTCGAAAATAAGAGAGAACATTTGGACCTCACAAAGCGGGAGGTCTGTGTAACCAGGACAGCAGGAAAAACCCACCAGAGTGAAAAGTAAATAAAATCCACGTGTAAGGGGCAGCAAGGTTAAGGTTAAACCTGGGAAGATGGTATGAAGGTCAAAACCTAAAAGTAAGGTGAGGATGAAATCAAGGTTCAAATCGAATGGGGTATGAAGAGAAAGACTGAGTAAGAGGATGAATTGTGACAGGTTGGAATTAATGGGTAAGTGTTGAAGTCCCTGTTTCTGATGGTGATAGTTCACAGCAACTTTCCTGGAGTAAACTTATCTTTAGCGTTGTATTAAATATGTTATCAAAAGACTCCTCATTGGAACTTCTTAAGGGTGAAAGCTTGGGCCTTTATTGTTGCTTTGACCTTGGATATGTGTCAGAAATAGAAGATGAAACATCTTGATGACTATTTTTCTGGACGGATATGTGGCAATTTAATAAAGAATGTTCCCTATAGGTTCATATATTTGAGTATTTAGTCACCAAGGAGTGGAACTGTTTGAAAGGATTAGAAGGATTAGGAAGTGTGGCCTTGTTAGAGTGGGTGTGGCCTTGTTGGAGGAATGTGTCAATGGGTGGGCTTTGAGGTGTCAAAAGCCTGTGCTAGCCAATTAAATGATTTATTTTATAAACGTTGTCTTGGTCATGGTGTCTTTTCACAGCAATGGAACAGTGAGTAACACAGTCATATATGCAAACTTCAGAAAGTGTGAAGTCATAAGTTCAGAATTAATCTTATGTCTCATTCTCTCTGGAAATAAAGCAAAGGAGAGACAGTCATTTCCTGTTCCTGAGTGAGGTGTTACCAACATCAGGGCACTGACATGTCCTTCCACATCCCTGACACTTGTCCTCAAATGCCAGATGGAAAAACGAATTTATTTCAATTAGTCTCCTCTGGTCCACAAGCAATTCAGTTCATTTCAAGCAGAGAAATATTATTCAATAAAAGAAGGATGTGGTGGCTCTGAATGTCAGTGTGCGGGCAGCATAAAGTGATCAGCCTCCCACAGCAGATGCAATGGCCTTAGTGCCACCCCAGGGGACTAAATCAGAAGAAGGTTTACTGTGCTAAAGGAAAGGCTAACTTTGCCATTCACTTCTGAGCCCCGGATCCCAGTTTGAAGCTGAAACAACCCAGTCGGGTTCAGCACTGACTCATCCAGACATGCTTTGTACAACTGCAGAGGGCAACAAAGGGGAAGGTGCACCCCAAAAATGATGATTTGAGTTGAAAATTTCCATTGCTTGCTGGAGAGCAAAGTGGTAGGTAGCTGCAATTTTAGATTGCTAGGCCAGAAACGAAGAGGAGCTTGGCTATAAGATAAACAGATGCACAGGCTGTAGCTGTGTTATTTTTACAAACTACAAAAGTTTTACTATCAACATTTTAAAAGGTATTATGATTATTCTTGGCCTCTCCTTATCTCTGTTTCAGCAGTGATGTAAGCTGTAAAAGCCCCTGCTTTAGAGTGTTTGGTCCACAATGGATTGCCCCAGCTGTAGGTAAAGGTTGAGATGCCACAGAAAGTTGTTCTGGACAGGAGTGAGTTTCTTCTTTGAAGACCTCTTTTTTGAAACCTTTTTGTGTAGAGAGGCATGCACCAGCATGCTCTCTCTGGATGCCAAATACTCTCTCCTGATTGGGTCCTTACAAATGAGACTAGTGCAGGGTAACAGTGAACGTGGAAAAAGTAAGACCTCATCTACTTTGAAATCTGCAGGCATCAGCCATCCAGTCCTGTTTGCTATCAATGTTACAGCAGCAGCTTCTGTGATTGGTGATGGGAGCATGAATGCTGTTAAATACTGTTGTCTTCATAAAAATGACGGAGCAAGCTGAACATTTCATTCCACAGAGGAAACAGTGTAAGAAGGCATTCGAGAATGGCTTTTCATTTCGTTCCCTTCAGTCTTGAGAAGAAAGAGGAGGGACAGCCCAGGGGAGAGGGTGATAGCATTGGGGCTGCAGGGGTACTGGAGGGCCGGAAATGAGAGAAGTGGACCTACTTGTTGGCACAGAGATGATCCAGAGGGTTATGGACGCTCTCTCTCTCTCTGTTTCCTTAGTTGTGATGTGTAAATAACATGAAAGCAACAATTTAAGGCAGTGTGATGATTGCCCTTTAAAGAGTCAGTAGCCATTCTCTCTCCTAGAGAGAATTGAGTGGAACATCCCTACCCTATGAGAGGTGGCCTAGATTCTATGGCATCACGGAGTGCCACAGCTGGACACCCAGGACACTTAGGGGAGAAATGCACTGAAGCTTCCATAATAGAGATGCAGAGGAAATGGCCTGGGTACCAGGCTGTGCTGCTTTGGGAAGCATTCTTAGGTGATGTGTGATCAGACACAGACATCTGCTTTCTTCCTGTTTACAGCCAGAAGAGTCAGATGGCCATCCAATCAGAAAAGTCCCATCCTCTGTGTACAACCTGAAGAGTCAAGGGATAAGAAACACGGAAAATGTGACCAGACACCCACACAGGACTCCCACCTCCTATGGTGCACCCGTGATCAGGTATTGACCTTGCCCTTCTGTTCTAGAGGCTGCCCTGCCTCCCTACTCAGTAAAACGCTGCTTTGAAATGTCATCTGTTCCTCAGTCTAGATGCCTACTCATGCCCAAAGAAGTTTTATTAAGTAAACATTTCCATCTTTTCCCTTTCTCACTGGGATGTAAGCACCAAGACGCTGCAGACCCTGACTTGCTAACTAGTGCACATCATTGTCTGAAAGAAAGTCTAATATGTTACAGCCATTAAAAGACTGTCAAGTGAGTAAGTGGAGACAGTGGTGGAGCAGTTAGTCACTGCAGCTAGAATCCGACTCCGTTACTTAAGAGACAATGGGTGATGTTGGCTTTTAAATATGACTTCATAGAGCCTTGGTTTCATCTGGAATGTGGTAGATATCTGACCTTAGGTGATACAAGAATTATGCATTTCTTTCTTCCTTTGTCATTTCCCTTCCTCCTTCCCTCTTTCTGTTCCATCATTTGTCTTTCTTTCCTCCTTCCTTGCCCTCTCCTCTTCTCTCCCCTCGAATTTGGCATCTATATCTGTCACCATATCTATCTCTGTGTCCACCTCTGTCTCCAGGTCCACTTCTATCTCCATGTTTAGTTAATCTCTATCCCCATGCCTATGTCTAGTTTTGTTTCTACATCCCCGGATGTCTCCATTTCTCTTCCTCTGAAAAGCACGTTGACACTGAAACAAACCTGAATCCTAACCCTTTCCCCATTTCAGATTCCTCAAAATGGCATGTGAGAACTGTCAAAACTTAGCCTCAAATCTTCTTTTACAGTCGTTCTGTTTCTACTCTTGACCCCATCTGTATTCAGACACATTCTGTTTACATTGACATGATGTTACTTTCAACCTCTGCCTCAACCTGACTTTATTATTACAGGAAATCCTTGTCCAGGAAGATGAAGTGGAAAAAAAGCCCTTCTATTTATTTCAGAGCCTCCTAAATTTTTATGTGAAAAATCAATTTGTTCTCATTAAATGCATGGCATCCTCTCAGAACAATAGATCACCCCACTGGGCTCATGAAAGGGTCGTTTGCTCTTTTAAGACTTCTTCAAGTGCCTGCCCTCACTGTGCCCATTAACCCTGTGCCGCTAAAGTATGAGCTTCCTTCAGAACCAAGCACATCATTTGGGTGAGCAGCATGGCAGGCATTAAACATGCCCCCAAACTTTGAAATGCTGCTTCCTGAAAGAACACAGAAGAAACACGTCAGAACATTTGCAAGGAGTTTTTGGACATGACCCTAAGACCACAGGAAGCAAAGACAAAAATAGAAAAAAAATTAACTTTCATCAAATTACAAAGTGTCCGCACTCATGAGAACCAACAGGATGAGGAGACAACCCTAAAGAACTAGAGAAGGTATTTGCAGCACATTCATCTGCTGAGGGCTTGTGTCTAGCATCTATAAGAACACTGAGAACTCAACGTCAGTAACAGCAACAGCAGTGGCAATAGTCTGATGGAGCAGGCAGTAGGTCTAAACAGACATCTCTCCAAAGTAAACACTCATGTAGCCGGCAGGCATCTGGAAACAAAGCTGGGGCTCTCCGGTGATCAGAGAAATGGAATCAGAACCACAGTGACATGTTACTACAATCTAGTAAGAATGGCTTCAGAAAGACTGAAGATGGTGCTGCCAAGGATGTAGTAGGGGCTAGAAAGTGGCTCAGGCATCATTGACAGTGTAATCTAAAAATGTTGATTTTAAAGAAGTTTATGGTTGAGCAGTGGTTACTGAAGGGTGGGGAGAGTGGGGACAGGGCAGGATAGGCAATGGCTGACCAATGGATTCCAAGCTACAGTGGGCAGCAATAAGAAGCCCCGTTGTGTATCTGTGCAGCAGGTGGCTGTGGACAGCGGAAATGCATTGTCTGAGCATTTCACAGAACCAGAAGAATAGGATTTTAAGTGTTTTCTTCTTAACCATGAAACAATGATAACTACTTGAAGGGACAGACATATTCAACCAGGCTTTAATATTTCTGATATGTGTAATGTGGAATTTGCATGTATGTATAAAGATTAAATGATTTTTTTTTTAGAATGAAAGGTAAACACGAGAAGGACTGCACTCATTTTCACAGGAACTTACCTTGTTCCAATGTTATTTTTATCTTAAGAAATCTTTAGAAACGTCGGCATCTGAAACAGAACCTGAGCTGTCACAGTGGGGCTCTGTAGACGCATCCAACCAGTTAGAAGACCCCTTCTCACTTAGTTTCCCTCAAGCAAGATGATAAGGCTTTTGTCTTCTTCTGGAGAATTGTGCCTTCTCCAGCATTGATCTGGATATAAATGTTGTCAGTTTCAAGATCTGAGACAAAGGCAAGAATCTGGTTTGTCCTAAGCAGGAATGGCAGAAGGACCAAGCTTAATAGGGTTGTGGATCCACTGCACCGTGACAGCTTTTAAACACGGTGCCTGATTGTAGTTATGTGCTACTTTAACAGTGTTAGCCTCCCTCGAACACTGTGCCCTTCTTCTGAATAGCTGCAATCACTCCAGTACTGAGGTTGTTATGGGTAGATTTAGACTATAGCTATTGAACTTTTTATGCCATCAACTAAAATCCAGATGCCCCATGAAAGTGTCAGGGCTCACAGCCAACAGCTGTTGATAGGGACTGAATGACTGCAGCACTCAAGTGTTTCCTAGGTGGTAATATCCAGAGACACCAATGAAGGTGCTGAAGAGAAACACTAGGGAAAACCACAGGGGTACTTAGGCAACAGCAAGCTAGACTGACACGACCAGAACTTCTTTGCAGGAGTTGCAAGGTGCATGCCCTGGGACTCAGTTTCCAATCACCATGCATCATTGGAGCTTCCCAGTGTGTTTAATACTTAACAGCGAGCCCAGCTGTTTTCATTCCTCCTTTGTCTTTTACAAGTAAAAAGCAAAATCCCAGTCAGGTGATGGTGGCACATGCCTTTAATCCCAGCATTCAGGAGGCAGAGGCAGGCGGATCTCTGTGAGTTTGAGGCCAGCCTGGTCTACTACACAGAGAAACTCGGTCTTGAAAAAGAAAAAAAAAGAAAGAAAAGGAAAAAAATCAAAATCCCTTTATTTCAGTGTAAGCAAATGATCTCTCTATATCCTAGCAGCAATGGGCTCAATGTGTTATTTGTGTCAAGTCCCAGAGATCTGATCCCTGTGTGGTTTATGTCAGTCATATTCTCTAGGAGCATGGTAGTAATCATGAAGTTGATTATAATTTCTATTTTAATATGTGTGACTCTTGTAAGCCCTAGACAATCCTGTGAGGTTGCATCAGGTCCATTTTACAGAGATGATGGTGTCCAACCAGAAGGCATGACGCTCCATGGGTCACACAGTAGTAAATCACGGAACCACAGCCAGAACCCCAAACTCCTGTCTCCCAGAAACACTCCCCTTGTCCTACAATTCCCAGATCCCCACTAATATATTTAAAATAATTACAGAAGAGATGTTACAGACCCCTCAGATAGAATCTGACCAATGTTCATCTTGAGGAAAGTGAACTAATCTACCATTAATTTTAATTGTGTCCTCCATCTGAGAACAGCAACCATGAAAACAGAAATTAAAAGACGGAGCTCAAGATTTATTTTCTTGTCTTTGTCGCAACCTCGGAAGCCTCAGGAAGCCTGTAGCAAATCCTCCTCTGGGGGATGGCTTTGATTTTCTTGTGTCAGAGCATGAAAGACAAACCTTAGAATGCATTCTTAATCACAGTGGGCTCCAACTCAAGCCTTTCTTGGTGGATGTTCCCATACTTTGCAAACAGACTGTCTGGGCAAAAATGTGCTCACACATGACACAAAAGACAATAACAGAAGTCTACAGGTTCCAAGTACAAATGTGCAAAAGGTATGATACAGAATGCTTGTTTTACATGTAATTTAAAAATTACTGTTTCTATCCATCATACATCCACATTATGTGGGTGAACACAGGCTCCGTGGGCGCTCATGCAGGTGTTACTTGCCCGAGTCTGAACTGGCATAGAGGTCTGTGTGAGTCCGGAGTTGAGCTTTTGTTCCTGCTGCTCTGTTGTTATGTCTTTGAGCTTTGGAGGGAGAAAGAGATGAAGAAGGGTCCTGTGGAGAGGAGGGAGGCAAAGGAATAGAAAGACAGAGCTTGGTAGGAGAAGAGTTTAGGCTTGCGGGTATCACTTGAAGAGAGGCAGACATGGTTCTGATCCAGATCTGTCCTGAAGGTCAGGGCTTTGAGATCCCACCTGACTTTACCTCATCCGCCCGCTGAGCTAACTTACCACAGTTTTCTAGACAGGTTCTGTGAGTCCCAGAGACTGAGGTAGCATGGTTTTTACACTCTTGGATGTCTCCTATGCCCACATATCCCAAACTGAAGTTATGGCTTTTTCCCCCCCACCACTTACTCCCAGACTTTCAGATGAAGACAAATTGAGAAATGAAATAGTTAAGTGGAAAATGGAAACAGAGTATCACTGCTGTGCCCACCAGGAGTCCAGACTGTTAGAGTCTTTCTTCCCCCTCACACTCATAGCAGGGCGGAACATGAAGACTCTGGTGCCTCTATTCAAAAGCTCTCGTATTTCTGGCCAGAGTAATGGCTGTGCTTTATTTCGGGAAGCCACGGGCTCAGCAGGGAGGAGGTTTGGGAATCTCTATGCCTTCCTATCTACATCTGTCACCGTCCTCCTGAGTCCTCCCCTAACCCTGACCCTGAGACCTATGAGTCCTGCCCTAACCCCTCACGGGGTTTCAGCCTAGTGTGGCCTTCCTCTCATTCTCCTGGGATGTTCTATTACTATTTTTGCCATGGGAGCTATGACTTCCCAACTCTGTAGACTGTTTCTCACCTGATTCAGTCAGTTGCTCCTCCACGTTTTAGCTTCCAATCGTTAAAGGAAAGTGTGAGCATTCAGAAAACTACTTTCTTCTTCAAACCTGGCTCTCAAGACCCCTGCTCTAAATGTACCACATGGTCTAGTTTAAAAACAAACCCGAGCAATGCGTCCTTTGTTCGAGGGGTAGGGACTGTACTTTCCCTGAAGGAAATAAACATTACTGTTTTAATGTGTGAGAGGTTACAGGTCTGTGCTCAGAAGGGGCGGAGAAGAGACCAGATAGTATCAGTAACAATGTTATAGCCACAGAACCTACTTCTCTCTTAAGATTCGTGAGGCCAGGAGACAAACGGGTGTCACCCAACACTGTTGAGTTACAATACTATGTGAGTGAAATGGGGGAGGGGTGAACCGCACAGTAGGGCATGAAGAATGTTACCTGCCAGAGTGCATTAGTAAATTAAATGAAACAACGAAGAAAATGTGCACCTTTACAACTCAGTCTAGGCTCCTAATAAGTTTGTCTCAAGAAATCAGAGACCAAGGAAGTGAGTGTCTTCTGCCAGCAGGGAGAGTAACTGTGCAGGAAGATGTGAGATACAGGGAAACTGGACTGAGGCACTGAGACCTCAGGGCTCTGAGGTCCTGTGAGACAAGAATAGAATTGCTGAGATGGGTTTGACCCAGCATGGAGATGTGTGCTGGGTCCCTGGGGTACTGGGGGGGGGGGATGACAAACAAGGAAGCACATCATTTAGGGGTATTCGCTCAGAGAGAGGCGCTTTCTGTGATGAGTTGGCAGGCTGCATGCAGGTCTGGGTGGGGGATTACTTCCCAGAGAACCAGCCACAGGCAAGGTTGCAGGGTGGTGTGGCTGAGGCTGGAAGGTGGTGAGGACCCCACAGTAGCAGCCAAGTCCTCCAGGATTGTTGAAGTAGAGGACTGGGCTGACAGATTTGGGGCCGAGAGGAAATGCAGGGAAAATTGGAATTCCCCCATAATGAAGTCCAGCCAGAGGCCATCAAGATACCATATACTGGGAATTGTCTCCAGGGCTGGGAGACTTCAGCAAGCCAAGGTCATATATGGAGGTTAATTGCTCCATCCCAGCAAACATCTCTTTTCTTGGACAATTTAGAGGAACAAGGAGGATTCCCGTGAGAGGGAAATGCTACACAAACTGTCTAAGAAATGTTGAGTTCCAAACCTGGGACAAATGGCTGCGGTGCCTGTTTAACATATCAAAGTGAACCTGGCTGCCAGGTGCTCACAAGTTTCTGCACTCCCTGCCTGTTACAGATCATGGTTGGCATACCCCACGCTCTACTCTGAACTCTCCAGCCCAGGGGCTGGGCTTCTCTTTCCCCAGAGGGTCTTCCCAATATAATCCAGTGTAAGGAGCTTGTAACCAGGCAGGCAAAGGCCTGGCTGGAGGGAGATTAAGACAAAGGTTACAATTGGACAGGCAAAGGCCTGGCTGAAGAAAGATTAAAAGAAAGGGAGCAAAGGCCTACTATGCGGCCATTATAGATAAGAGTGAGAATGTGTGGAGTGTGGCAAAGTGTGATTAGCAAGATTTAGCAAACTATTTAAGGACCAACCAGCTCAGATCTGGGAACTTTAGAGTGTAGCACGACTCTGTCCTGGAGCTCTCCTCCGATAACCTGAAACAACCAGTCCATCAAGCTGAGTGCTGCCTGTTGCGAACGGGATACCACCACAGCGGTCCTTCAGGAGACTGAATCCAGAGGAACAGCCTGAATCCAGAGGAACAGAAGTCAGGAGCATGAACCTGGGGGGCCACTGCAAGAGAGGTACCCCTGCTGTGAGCCTATTTTCTGTGGTTCTTAGGATTGTTTGCTTATGCTTTTGTGTTACTTTGACGTAAGTGTGAAGTAAAACTTACATACTCAAAACCAACTCCATGAGTTTGTCATTCTCCCTAGGTCAAAACCTGGAAAGGGCTGGAGATATCCAGACACTTTGGTTACCTGCCCCTTTTGTAACCTTGGCCTCCTGGCTGCTGCACCTTGTTCCCCTCTCCCTTTCCCTCCCCCTCCCCTCCCCTCCCCCCCTCCCCACATGGCCCAGCTCAGCATGATCATGTTCACTTGGGACTCTCCCAGATGTCCCTGCCCTCTGGCTGTGCTCTCCTACGTATTTATATCAACTTTCTCCTCCACCGTACCCAGGAGCAGGCAAGTCCACCCCCTCTCTCTCTCTCTCTCTCTCTCTCTCTCTCTCTCTTGCTTTCATTGAAGCAACAACTCTTTGTGTTCGCTGGAGTCAGGAGAAAATGTCCTAGACTTTATTAACAACAAGGAGATAGTTGGAAAGTACTGTAATTGTGATGGTCTGGATCTGGAAACATACTTCTGAGTGTCCACAAGGGTGTTTTGAGCTGAAGAGGGAAGCTCCATTCTAAGTGTGGGAAGTACCGTCCCTTGGAGTGGAATCCCACACTGAGTAAAAAGGACAAGCAAGCAGAACACCACTGTTTGTCTATCTAGGCATGGGGGGGCCGCCAAGGCTGGCTTCTGACACCTCACTGGGAAATGAGGCCATTGGAAACCCGACTGTGCAGCTCACAGGCCTCTCCAGCCGGTTTGCAAGAGGGGAGTGGAAAAGTTTGAGCCTGCAAACTAGAGAAGCCACCAAACACTGTTAAGACAGCTTAATAGGCCACTCTCTGGGGGATTGGAAGACTGGGGTGCTTAAAAAAAAACAGACAACACAAACAAAACAAAACAAAACCCACTGATAGCATATGAGGCTTAGCTCATGAGGTTTCAGAGGGGACTATAAGGACTTTACCAAAAACTAGCTGAAGGCTATTCATGTTACGTTTGACAGAGAACTTTGCTATATTCTGCCCATGTTTTTGTTTTGTTTTGTTTGTTTTCTGCCCATGTTTTGAGAACTTGAGTAATGGGATAATTTGTTTGGTGGAGGAATTTCAAGACAGGATAGCATTCATGCTGTGGCACAGTTACCCACCCACTGCTATCCGAGTCTGCAGTGGTAGAGAATACTGAGAGGAACAACAACAACAACAACACCCGCCCCCAACAACAACATCAAAAGAAAATGAGCAGTTTGATGAAGAAAGAGCAAAAGGTAGCTTAAAAATTCAGACGAAGCTATAGTAGTAAATTACCAATACGGAGTCAGGTAGAAATATAAGGGTATTTAATAGGGAAAAGCCTTACTTACAGAGCAAACCAGCCAGCTGGTGGTAGTCTGTACAGCAAGAAGCAAAGAGAAACCAAAACCGAAACGCAGTCCCCCTACTCACTCTGACCACACCCTCACAAGCCCTCAGGTACTCCTGTAGCCAGCCCCTAAGAAGGCGTGGCTACAGCTTCCCCTACAATTCCCCTTTTAGTCTAAAAGAGGATTAAAACTTAACAGTATAAAGGTAAAATATAAGAAGATAACTATCTATTTTAACTAAACCCTAAAGTCATCTGAAAGAGGTGTCCAAGCCTGAACACCTCCTTCCAAACCGAACCATAAACAATAGGAAGCTATTCCTAACAAGGTATATACACTATCCTAAGTGACAACAATGGGGAAAGGGGGCGTAGCATTTTCCAAGTTACTTCCTGCTGAAATGGGACGATGATAGTCATGTGGGGTCCTGTAGAAAGAAAATGTTAGTATCCAGTCCATGTTAGATGGGATTCACTTGATTGAAGATCTCGCTTGAAATCCTCAACTTGATTGAAGTCAGTACCCGAACCTCTGGCCAGAGTGTCAGCTGAAATGGAGCAAGTTGGATCCAGTGCAGTCGAGGAGGTGTGGCCCATTTTCTTTCCAGGGTGTCCAGGGATTGCTGTCAGGCAGGTCTTCATTGGCTGTGTGGGACTCAAACATGAACAGTTAGCAGAGAAATGTTTGCTTGTGTATGTACACATGCTGAGGAATGCAACCATGAGAGCATAACAATTATGAAAGGGTGTACACCTTGAGAGAAAGATCCAAGAAAAGACAAAGACAGTCCCCAAATTCTTCTTTTATTCTGTATTACATCAATTGGCTTCTTGATACAACACAGAAACACTAAAGCTTAGTTAAATAACGTGCTTGGATTTTAGAGGAGGAAAGCCAAATCCACCTCTAAATCCAGCATTGGTTTAATTGAATAGGGACTAGGAAATAAAGAGAAATAGAGTTTTTTGAGAGACAGCTGTAAAGTTTACCGTATGGCACATTCCTTCTATTTGATGGTTATAGCTACCTTTTCTTCTTAAGTATCTACCCATGCAGTGTCCTTTGCCTTCTGAAGATGAGTTTTCCTGTGAAGATAAAAGCAAAACACTTCCCTTTCCTTTGGGAGGTTTCTATTTAGTTTATAAGATATACCTTAGTAGAATACCTGTCATTTGTCCTCGTCGAGAGATTTTTCCTTTTCCAGTCGAATCTTGATCAACTTTGATGGTATCCAAAGTTTTTCTTCTGTAGAAACCAATGCAAAACCCCTACCCCAACGTAATACATGTCCTGGTTTCCATGCAGAGGTTAGTACATCTTTGAAGTATACTGGCTGATTGAGTTCAGCAGTTTTTTCCGTGGTCCAGTGTCTTTCTGCAGCTGTTTGTCCTTTTTCATTGGCATTAAGAAAGTTTAGTGTTAATAAAGCATTATGCAACCTATGTTTGGGGGGTTTAGTCTTCCAAGCTTGTTTGTTGAGCATCTCCTTAAGTGTTCTATTAGATTGCTCAACCACTGCTTGTCCTGTAGGATTGTGTGGTATACCAGTAACATGCTTTATGTTATAATATTTGAAAAATTGTTCCAATTTCGTAGAGACATATGCTGGAGCATTGTCAGTTTTTATTTGTGCAGGTATACCCATAACTGCCATCACCTCTAGCAGGTGTATAATAACAGAATCAGCTTTTTCAGAGTTAAGAGCAGTAGCCCATTGGAACCCTGAGAATGTGTCTATGGTATGATGCACATATTTCAAATTTCCAAACTCTGCAAAGTGAAAGACATCCATCTGCCAAACCTCATTTCTCCGAATGCCCTTAGGATTACAACCTGCTGGCAATGGAGTTTGATTATAAAAGGAACAAGTAGGACAGTTTTTCACTATCTCCTTGGCTTGTTGCCAAGTGATAGAGAAGTCCTTTTTCAAACCTTTGCTATTTACATGATGTTTCTTATGAAATTCTGAGGCTTCTAGCACACTTCCAATTAATAAACGATCAATCTCATCATTGCCTTGTGCTAGTGGGCCAGGCAGACCCGTATGGGATCTGATATGTGTAATATACATAGGATTACTTCTGTTTCTGATAGTTTCCTGTAATTGTAAAAACAGAGAAGTTAATTCTGTATTATCAGGAACAAATTCTGCAGTCTCAATATGTAACACGACTCTCTCTGCATACTGAGAATCAGTAACTATATTAAGAGGTTCTGTAAAATCCTTAAGTACCATGAGAATTGCATATAATTCTGCCTTCTGTACAGATGTATATGGACTTTGAACTACTTTACTTACCTCACCTGCTTTATAACCTGCCTTACCTGATTTGTTGGCATCAGTGTAGAAGGTAAGAACTCCAGAAATGGGAGTTTGTCTTACAATACGTGGAAGAATCCAGACTGTCTTTTTTATGAATTTAATTCTGTCAGTTTTGGGATAGTTGTTGCTAATTGTTCCCAAAAAGTCAGTAAGAGCTATTTGCCAATATTCATTATCTTTCCATAAGGAAGAAATTTCTTCATTAGTTAAAGGTACTATAATTTCTGCTGGATCTTTTCCAGTCAGCTGGCGAAGTCTTAATTTACCCTTTAAAATCAAATCAGAAATCTTTTCTATATATGTCTTTAACTTTTTATTCTGTTTATGTGGCAGAAATATCCATTCCAATATAGTGTCTTCCCTCTGCATCAGAATTCCAGAAGGGTATTCTCTGGATGGCAAGATAACCAGAATACAGTCTAAATTAAGGTTTATCCGATCTACATGTGCATTCAATATTCTGTTTTCTACCCATTGTAACTCTTTTTTTTGCCTCATCAGATAATATTCTAGGACTGTTTAGGTCCTTATCACCTTTAAGGGCCATTTTTAAATGCTTTAAGTCATGTCCTTCTACACCAATAATTGTCTGTAATTGAGAAATTTCCCCTAATAATTTCTGAAGAGAATTAAGAGTTTGATACCGATCTCTCCTAATTTGTACCTTTTGAGGTCTGATTCTCTGTAAGTCTATCTTGTAACCTAAATAGTTAATAGAATTTCCTCTTTGTATCTTTTCTGGTGCAATCTGTAATCCCCAACGAGGCAGAACTTCCTTCACCATTTCAAACATACGTTCCAAAGTTTCCTTATTAGAATCTGATAAAAGAATATCATCCATGTAATGATAAACAAGAGATTGTGAAAATTTCTTCCGAATTATTCCCAAAGGTTGCTGTACAAAGTGTTGACACAAAGTAGGGCTATTTAGCATTCCTTGTGGCAAAACCCTCCATTGATATCTCCTAACTGGCTGTGAATTATTAAGAGTTGGTACAGTAAATGCAAATTTTTCTCTATCATTTTCCTGTAACGGTATTGTGAAAAAACAGTCTTTTAGATCAATGACTATGATAGGCCATCCTTTAGGTATTAAGGAAGGTAATGGCATTCCAGGTTGCAGAGAGCCCATTGGTTGAATTACCTTATTTATGGCTCTCAGGTCTGTCAGCATTCTCCACTTACCTGACTTCTTTTTGATAACAAATACAGGAGAATTCCAAGGACTGGTAGATTCCTCTATATGTCCAGCATCTAGCTGTTCCTGTACTAACTTTTCTAAAGCCTCTAGCTTCTCAGAGGTCATAGGCCATTGTCCTACCCAAACTGGTTCATCTGTAAGCCACTTCAATGGCAGGGCCTTTGGCTCCTCTGAAGGTCCATCATTTGTACCTAGTTTCTGTACAGCATGGATGGTTGGTAACCGTTTTCCATAGCGTCTTACCAGATCTTTTTCATAATTTGTATCTGACACTGGAGGAATATTAATCTGAGTATTCCATTGCTGTAAGAGATCACGACCCCAGAGATTTATAGCTATATCTGCCACGTATGGTTTCAGTATCCCTTTCTGTCCTTCCGGTCCAATGCAGACCACTGAGTTAACACTCTGTCGAACTCTAGATAGAGTTCCAATTCCTAAAAATTGTACATTTGCCTCTCTAAGAGGCCATTTTTGAGGCCAAGACTTTTGAGTAATAATAGTTACATCCGCCCCAATGTCCACTAAGCCAGAAATAACTTTATTATCAATTTTTATTTTTAACTGAGGCCTTTTATCATTAATAGAAGCTTGTCAAAATATGCGTTTCTCATTTTGTCCATTCACACTTGATTCTTTTTCATTATTCAAACTACCATATAGAGCAATATCTTTTTTCACAATAGGCAAAGAACTATCTATTGTTCCTGTGAGAGATTGTCTTCCACTGCTATTGGGAATGACATGATATTTCTCGATGTGGGAGCCTTCTTGAGTCCCCCCTCGGGGTTTCCCGACCTTAAGGGGTTTCCTTGTATGTCCCTGGTCGATCTACATTCATTGGTCCAGTGTCTGCCCTTACCACATCTTCTACACAATCCAGAAGGCAGTGGCCTTCCATATGAGGCATTGTTAGAATTCATTTGTCTACAATTTCTCTTAGTATGTCCCATTTTACCACAGTGAAACATCTAGGTTCCTGGAGCCTTCGTGGTCTCCAAGGGAAGGCTCTTCCTACCCAAGGTTCTGGTTCATAGTAGTAGTAACCTCTAGCCTCTTCCCGGTAACCTATCCGCTATGTTGACCTCTGTAAGGTGCTTCTCCTTGCCAAGCCCTTACATCCTCACCTCTAGAACTTTTAATTTCCTGTTGCAGTTTTAAACCTTTGGAGATGGCTTCTCCTACCCAAGCTCCAGTATCTTGCACATTATAGTCAATGTTGGCTGCATACAAAACCCATTCTTCTAACGGAGCTGATCTGATCTTTAAAGGCAAAAGTATTCTTTTGCATATTGGGTTTGCATTTTCATAAGCTATTGTATATATAATTGATTGCCTTGTTTCTGGATCTGTTACCTGTAATTCTACTGCCCTAGTTAACCTTTGTAAAAGTTGTGGAACTGTTCTGTAGGTCCCTCTTCTATTCTGGTATAAGCTTCTAGGCGTTCTCCTGGCTCACGAACCTTATCCCAGGCATTTATGCTGCTTTCCTGCATAGGGACAGTATATTGTCATCATATTCAGCCTGAGCCTCTGGGTTAGCATAAATACCCTGACCAAGAAGCTTATCTAGAGGGGCCTCAAAACCTTCCTTTATGCCCTGACGCTCAAGGAGCTTTGCCTCTTCCCTTACCAATGCCTTCCATTGGATTTGGCATGAATTCTCAAGTACAGCTGCTACCAATGGTTCCCAATCTGTGGGTGTCACCCTGTTAAAGGTTGCCCATGAATAGCTGTTTTACATATGGGCTATGGAGACCATATGAGACATCTGATTCTTTAATATTCTTAAGATCCTTTAGCTGTATAGGTTGCCATTCATAAGCCATCCGTCCATGAGGGTGTTTTTTAGAAGCTGGCTTTTCTACCATGGTAGCTGGGTACACTAATGGTGTACGAGTAACAACCTTAGAAGAATAGTCACGATACCTGGGTGGAGTAGGTGCCTGGGATTGGAGTGATTCTGCTTCTGAGGCATCCCAATGATCTTTAAGCCTAGCAATGATATCCTTTTGAAAAGTTTCAATCTCCTTAATCATAAAAGATTCCAAGCATGTTAGTGAATCTGTGAATTGCTCTAACTGTTCATCTACATGTTTTTCTAGGTCTTTAATACGATCATCCTTAGGCAGCATCTGGATGGCATGGAAACTGCCTTCTAGGTATTGGAGTCTAGATTCGAGGTCATGATTTGCTGATTTTGAGTCCTCAGCAATCTACTGTATGGACCTATGTAATCTGTCAGCCCTGTACTGTAAATTATCTTCCAACCATTCAAATCTAGACTCAAATTTCTGATCTGCTACCTTGGATGCTTCAATAACTGATTGAATGGCATTGTCCAGTTCTTCAACCCTATGCTGGGTATTTTGCACCATTGCATCTATTTTGATGACCAGATCAAACCATAGCCTATCCGCCGAGTTTCTAGCTGGCTACAGATATTCTTTAGCTGGTTATGGTCTTCTGACAGCCTAGCCTCTAAGGCCTCAGACATGGAGGATCTCTCTGTGTTTATCTTATCATAAATACGCTGCATCTCGTCAGACAGTTCTGTCTTTAGTGTATTGGACACAGAGCCAAGCTTATCATCCAATTTCTGTTCCACTTGCTGCACAATTGTGGTCTGACCTAATCTGTTCTCCAAAACCTCATTGTGTAAAGCTGTTATTTCCTGCAAGCAGGTGGTGAGGTTATCTCTGTCCCTTTTCCTGAGTCCTCTGGCTAGTAATACTATTTGTACCAGCAAGCTAACTGCCATTACAGCATATAGGCCAGTAATTGGCAAATTAGCATCCTCCTCAAACAGTGAATTCACATAATAAGCAAAAATATTACCAATTTTAGCAAATGATAAATATTCCACCATAATTTTACCTGATTTCTA